>NC_091282.1:321008606-321311637 GCF_032444005.1 Ranitomeya imitator | reverse complement strand
ACAGTGGAATGGTCTCAAAGAGACACATTTTGTACGTGTTGAGTTCCACGTGGGCAAGGAGAAAACATCAGCCACCTTGTACAAATGCAGCAGTACTGCTGTACAAGGTGGCTGTTATACATAGAAACACCTGGGGGTGGGGGCCAGGCTCCCTTCAATTTCAGTTCATGTGCCTGCGTGGCGTTTGCAGGTCACGTTGCAAGCTGCACAGCAGGGGAACAGCTGGCGGTGCTGAACCCCACTAACACATTGGCTGGTGTTTTTCTCTGTGCAGCTAGCATTTCCGGGCAAAAACTAGCGGTGTTTGAGCCCAAGGTCAGCAGGAGGAGGAGGAGAGGAGCAAAGTGTAGGCCGAAGCCTGCACTGGTGGCAGCTTTTGGTCGGTTGTGCCAGCGTGGCTTGTGCTGGACACGATGCCGGCTACACAGCGGGGGAACAGCTGGCGGTGCTGAACCCCACTAACACATTGGCTGGTGTTTTTCTCTGTGCAGCTAGCATTTCCGGGCAAAAACTAGCGTTGTTAGAGCCCAGGGTCAGCAGGAGGAGGAGAGGAGCAGAGTGTAGGCCGAAGCCTAGTTGAACCAATTTCAAAGGTTACCTTTAACCCCCCCTCAGGTGTTACAAAGTACAAGAGCCACTCCTTCTGCAGCATTAATGCTGCACAAGTAAAAGGTTGCTCTATTAATTTTTCTACTTGCACAAGCTGAATGCAACACGTAGACTATTTAGCCCATTATACTGTTAATCAGTAGTGGAGGCGTGACTTGTCTTTTTAAAGAAAAGCAGCACAGGTGTCGAAAACAACACCTTTTTGCATGGGCGCAGCTTCCTGAGCGTTGTTAGTTGCTGTACAGGAGTCTGCGCTCTTGTGATCCTTTGGCCATGCGCTGTGAGCGCTTCCTGTCTTATGACCTCATTTCATGTTGGCCGTTGCGGTTAGCGATGGACATGAATCCCAGACCCACAGTGTGTTTTTAAAAAATCACACTGCGGTGCTGGGATTCGTGCCCTGGTGCACTAAATATGTTTGCCGCTCACACATGTCCTTACACCTGCTTCAGACTGGGCGGCCTCATCTGATCCCTTATCGCCTGCCGCGGCCATGAGGACACCCAGTCTGAAGAAGGCGGAAGGAGATGAGTGAACACAGGCAAACATATCCACTGCACATGCCCATCAATCACACCCTCGCTGTCCAAAAAAATAAGACACCGTGGGGCGTTGTTTCGAGCAGGGGAGATGCACAGGCGCAGCCAGCTAACCAATGATGTCAAAAGACGGGCAGCGCTAACAAGGGTGGTGCTGCGTGTCATTAGAAAGGAAAGTCACACCTCAGGGACATTGTAATGGTCTCTAATGAGACACATTTTGTACGTGTTGAGTTCCACGTGGGCAAGGAGAAAAAGTCAGCCACCTTGTACAAATGCAGCAGTACTGCTGTACAAGGTGGCTGTTATACATAGAAACACCTGTGGGTGGGGGGCAGGCTCCCTTCAATTTCAGTTCATGTGCCTGCGTGGCGTTTGCAGGTCACGTTGCAAGCTACACAGCAGGGGAACAGCTGGCGTTGCTGAACCCCACTGACACATTGACTGGTGTTTTTCTCTGTGCAGATTGCATGTCCGGGCAAAAACTAGCGGTGTTAGAGCCCAGGGTCAGCAGGAGGAGGAGGAGAGGAGCAAAGTGTAGGCCGAAGCCTGCACTGGTGGCAGCTTTTGGTCGGTTGTGCCAGCATGGCTTGTGCTGGACACGATGCCGGCTACACAGCGGGGGAACAGCTGGCGGTGCTGAATCCCACTAACACATTGGCTGGTGTTTTTCTCTGTGCAGCTAGCATTTCCGGGCAAAAACTAGCGTTGTTAGAGCCCAGGGTCAGCAGGAGGAGGAGAGGAGCAGAGTGTAGGCCGAAGCCTAGTTGAACCAATTTCAAAGGTTACCTTTAACCCCCCCTCAGGTGTTACAAAGTACAAGAGCCACTCCTTCTGCAGCATTAATGCTGCACAAGTAAAAGGTTGCTCTATTAATTTTTCTACTTGCACAAGCTGAATGCAACACGTAGACTATTTAGCCCATTATACTGTTAAACAGTAGTGGAGGCGTGACTTGTCTTTTTAAAGAAAAGCAGCACAGGTGTCGAAAACAACACCTTTTTGCATGGGCGCAGCTTCCTGAGCGTTGTTAGTTGCTGTACAGGAGTCTGCGCTCTTGTGATCCTTTGGCCATGCGCTGTGAGCGCTTCCTGTCTTATGACCTCATTTCATGTTGGCCGTTGCGGTTAGCGATGGACATGAATCCCAGACCCACAGTGTGTTTTTAAAAAATCACACTGCGGTGCTGGGATTCGTGCCCTGGTGCACTAAATATGTTTGCCGCTCACACATGTCCTTACACCTGCTTCAGACTGGGCGGCCTCATCTGATCCCTTATCGCCTGCCGCGGCCATGAGGACACCCAGTCTGAAGAAGGCGGAAGGAGATGAGTGAACACAGGCAAACATATGCACTGCACATGCCCATCAATCACACCCTCGCTGTCCAAAAAAATAAGACACCGAGGGGCGTTGTTTCGAGCAGGGGAGATGCACAGGCGCAGCCAGCTAACCAATGATGTAAAAAGACGGGTAGCGCTAACAAGGGTGGTGCTGCGTGTCATTACAAAGGAAAGTCACACCTCAGGGACATTGTAATGGTCTCTAATGAGACACATTTTGTACGTGTTGAGTTCCACGTGGGCAAGGAGAAAAAGTCAGCCACCTTGTACAAATGCAGCAGTACTGCTGTACAAGGTGGCTGTTATACATAGAAACACCTGTGGGTGGGGGGCAGGCTCCCTTCAATTTCAGTTCATGTGCCTGCGTGGCGTTTGCAGGTCACGTTGCAAGCTACACAGCAGGGGAACAGCTGGCGTTGCTGAACCCCACTGACACATTGACTGGTGTTTTTCTCTGTGCAGATTGCATGTCCGGGCAAAAACTAGCGGTGTTAGAGCCCAGGGTCAGCAGGAGGAGGAGGAGAGGAGCAAAGTGTAGGCCGAAGCCTGCACTGGTGGCAGCTTTTGGTCGGTTGTGCCAGCGTGGCTTGTGCTGGACACGATGCCGGCTACACAGCGGGGGAACAGCTGGCGGTGCTGAACCCCACTAACACATTGGCTGGTGTTTTTCTCTGTGCAGCTAGCATTTCCGGGCAAAAACTAGCGGTGTTTGAGCCCAGGGTCAGCAGGAGGAGTAGAGGAGCAGAGTGTAGGCCAAAGCCAAGTTGAACCAATTTCAAAGGTTACCTTTAACCCCCCCCTCAGGTGTTGCAAGGTACAAGAGCCACACCTTGAACAGCATTAATGATGCACAAGTCAAAGGTTGCTCTATTTAATTTTGCTCCTTGCACACGCTGAATTAAACACGTACACTATTTAGCCCATTATACTGTCAAACAGTAGTGGAGGCGTGACTACTAGTCTTTTTAAGGTGACGCAGCACAGGTGTACAAATTTACACCTAGGTGCTGTGCGCAGATTCCTTACCGTTGTTATTTGCAGTACAGGAAACTGCGCTCTTGTGTTATCCCTTGGCAATACCCTGTTAGTGCAGGCCGTCTCATGACCTCATTTCATGTTGGCCGGTGCGGTTAACGATGGCCATAAATCCCAGACCCACAGTGGCTTTTCCTAAAGTCACACTGCGGTGCTGGGATTCGTGGCCTTGTGCAGTAAATATGTTCGCCGCTCACACATGTCCTTACACCTGCTTCAGACTGGGCGGCCTCAGCTGATCCCTTATCGCATGCCGCGGCCATGAGGCCGCACAGTCAGAAGAAGGCGGAAGGAGGGGAGTGAAAACAGGGGAACATATGCACTGCTCGTGCCCATCAATCACACCCTCGCAGTCAAAATATATGAGACAACGGGGGGCGTTGTGTCGGGCAGGGGGGACGCACAGGCACAGCCAGCCAACCAATGATGTCAGGAGACGGGCAGCGCTAACAATGGGGGTGCTGCGTGTCATTAAAAAGGAAAGTCACACCTCAGGGACATTGTAATGGTCTGTAATGAGACACATTTTGTACTTGTTGAGTTCCACGTGTGCAAGGAGAAAAAGTCAGCCACCTTGTACAAATGCAGCAGTACTGCTGTACAAGGTGGCTGTTATACATAGAAACACCTGGGGGGGTGGGGGGCAGGCTCCCTTCAATTTCAGTTCATGTGCCTACGTGGCGTTTGCAGGACACGTTGCCAGCTACACAGCAGGGGAACAGCTGGCGGTGCTGAACCCCACTAACACATTGGCTGTTTTTTTTTTATCTCTGTGCAGCTAGCATGTCCGGGCAGAAACTGGCGTTGTTTGAGCCCAGGGTCAGCAGGAGGAGGAGAGGAGCAAAGTGTAGGCCGAAGCCTGCACTGGTGGCAGCTTTTGGTCAGTTGTGCCAGCGTGGCTTGTGCTGGACACGATGCCGACTACACAGCAGAGGAACAGCTGGCGGTGCTGAACCCCACTAACACATTGGCTGGTGTTTTTCTCTGTGCAGCTAGCATGTCTGGGCAGAAACTGGCGTTGTTTGAGCCCAGGGTCAGCAGGAGGAGGAGAGGAGCAAAGTGTAGGCCGAAGCCTGCACTGGTGGCAGCTTTTGTTCTGTTGTGCCAGCGTGGCTTGTGCTGGACACGTTGCCGACTGCACAGCAGGGGAACAGCTGGCATTGCTGAACCCCACTAACACATTGGCTGGTGTTTTTCTCTGTGCAGCTAGCATTTCCGGGCAAAAACTAGCGGTGTTTGAGCCCAGGGTCAGCAGGAGGAGTAGAGGAGCAGAGTGTAGGCCGAAGCCTAGTTGAACCAATTTCAAAGGTTACCTTTAACCCCCCCTCAGGTGTTGCAAGGTACAAGAGCCACACCTTGAACAGCATTAATGATGCACAAGTCAAAGGTTGCTCTATTTAATTTTGCTCCTTGCACACGCTGAATTAAACACGTACACTATTTAGCCCATTATACTGTCAAACAGTAGTGGAGGCGTGACTACTAGTCTTTTTAAGGAGACGCAGCACAGGTGTACAAATTTACACCTAGGTGCTGTGCGCAGATTCCTTACCGTTGTTATTTGCAGTACAGGAAACTGCGCTCTTGTGTTATCCCTTGGCAATACCCTGTTAGTGCAGGCCGTCTCATGACCTCATTTCATGTTGGCCGGTGCGGTTAACGATGGCCATAAATCCCAGACCCACAGTGGCTTTTCCTAAAGTCACACTGCGGTGCTGGGATTCGTGGCCTTGTGCAGTAAATATGTTCGCCGCTCACACATGTCCTTACACCTGCTTCAGACTGGGCGGCCTCAGCTGATCCCTTATCGCATGCCGCGGCCATGAGGCCGCACAGTCAGAAGAAGGCGGAAGGAGGGGAGTGAAAACAGGGGAACATATGCACTGCTCGTGCCCATCAATCACACCCTCGCAGTCAAAATATATGAGACAACGGGGGGCGTTGTGTCGGGCAGGGGGGACGCACAGGCACAGCCAGCCAACCAATGATGTCAGGAGACGGGCAGCGCTAACAATGGGGGTGCTGCGTGTCATTAAAAAGGAAAGTCACACCTCAGGGACATTGTAATGGTCTGTAATGAGACACATTTTGTACTTGTTGAGTTCCACGTGTGCAAGGAGAAAAAGTCAGCCACCTTGTACAAATGCAGCAGTACTGCTGTACAAGGTGGCTGTTATACATAGAAACACCTGGGGGGGTGGGGGGCAGGCTCCCTTCAATTTCAGTTCATGTTCCTGCGTGGCGTTTGCAGGAAACGTTGCCAGCTACACAGCAGGGGAACAGCTGGCGGTGCTGAACCCCACTAACACATTGGCTGGTGTTTTTCTCTGTGCAGCTAGCATGTCCGGGCAGAAACTGGCGTTGTTTGAGCCCAGGGTCAGCAGGAGGAGGAGAGGAGCAAAGTGTAGGCCGAAGCCTGCACTGGTGGCAGCTTTTGTTCTGTTGTGCCAGCGTGGCTTGTGCTGGACACGTTGCCGACTACACAGCAGGGGAACAGCTGGCGGTGCTGAACCCCACTAACACATTGGCTGGTGTTTTTCTCTGTGCAGCTAGCAGTTCCGGGCAAAAACTAGCGGTGTTTGAGCCCAGGGTCAGCAGGAGGAGTAGAGGAGCAGAGTGTAGGCCGAAGCCTAGTTGAACCAATTTCAAAGGTTACCTTTAACCCCCCTCAGGTGTTGCAAGGTACAAGAGCCACACCTTGTGCAGCATTAATGCTGCACAAGTAAAAGGTTGCTCTATTTGTTTTGCTCCTTGCACACGCTGACTAAAACACGTACACTATTTAGCCCATTATACTGTCAAACAGTTGTGGAGGCGTGACTTGTCTTTTTAACGAGACGCAGCACAGGTGTCAAAATTTTCACCTAGGTACTGGGCGCAGATTCCTGAGCGTTGTTATTTGCTGTACAGGAATCTGCGCTATTGTGATCCCTTGGCCATGCGCTGTGAGCGCTTCCTGTCTTCTGACCTCATTTCATGTCGGCCGTTGCGGTTAGCGATGGACATGAATCCCAGACCCACAGTGTGTTTTCAAAAAATCACACTGCGTGGCTGGGATTCGTGGCCTTGTGCAGTAAATAGGTTTGCCGCTTACACATGTCCTTACACCTGCTCCAGACTGGGCGGCCTCAGCTGATCCCTTATCGCCTACCACGGCCAGGAGGCCGCACAGTCTGAAGAAGGCGGAAGGAGATGAGTTAAGACAGGCGAACATATGCACTGCTCGTGCCCATAAACCACACCCTCGCTGACAAAATAAATATGACAACGAGGGGCGTTGTTTCTAGCAGGGCGGATGCACAGGCGCAGCCAGCTAACCATGATGACAAAAGACAGGAAACGCTACCAAGGGGGGTGCTGCGTATCATTACAAAGGAAAGTCACACCTCAGGGACAGTGGAATGGTCTCAATGAGACACATTTTGTACGTGTTGAGTTCCACGTGGGCAAGGAGAAAAAGTCAGCCACCTTGTACAAATGCAGCAGTACTGCTGTACTAGGTGGCTGTTATACATAGAAACACCTGGGGGGTGGGGCCAGGTTCCCTTTTAATTTCAGTTCCTGTGCCTGCATGGCGTTTGCAGGTCACGTTGCCGGCTACACAGCAGGGGAACAGCTGGCGTTGCTGAACCCCACTAACACATTGGCTGGTGTTTTTCTCTGTGCAGCTAGCACTTCCGGGCAAAAACTAGCGGTGTTTGAGCCCAGGGTCAGCAGGAGGAGGAGAGGAGCAGAGTGTAGGCCGAAGCCTGCACTGGTGGCAGCTTTTGTTCTGTTGTGCCAGCGTGGCTTGTGCTGGACACGTTGCCGACTACACAGCAGGGGAACAGCTGGCGGTGCTGAACCCCACTGACACATCACCTAGTGTTTTTTCTGTGTAGACAACACTTCCAGGTGGCAACTGACAGTGTTGAAACCCAGGGAATCAAAGAGGAGCAGAGTGTAGGCCGAAGCCTGCAGTGGAGCAAGTTGAAAGGGAACCTTTAACCCCCCCCCCCAGGCATTTGTTGCTGAAAGAGCCATCTTGTACAGCAGTAATACTGCACATGGAAAATGGTTGTTCCGAAAATTATGCTCCTTGCAAACGCTGAAGTACACACTCATATAATGTGTCCCCTCACACCGTCAAACCATCCCGGAAGTGGGACTTTCCTTCGTAATGTGACGCAGCACAGCCGTCATTCCTACCCCCTTGCTGCCATGCGCTGCCTCCTCAGCGTTGTTTTAAGCTGTCACGGAGCCTGCGCTGTTCTGTTATCCCTTGGGCATGCCCTATTTGCGCTGCCTGTCTTCTGACATAATTTGGTGTCAGGCTGGCTGCGCCTGTGCGGCCGCGGTGCCCGAGATCCCGCCTCGCAGTGTCTTCTGATTGAGTCACACTGCGGGCCTTGGATCCATGGGCATGCGCAGTGCATATCTTCCCCTCGTGACAGCTTAAAACAACGCTGAGGAGGCAGCGCATGGCACCAAGGGGGTAGGAATGACGGCTGTGCTGCGTCACATTACGAAGGAAAGTCCCAGCTCCGGGACGGTATAACGGTATCAGTGAACACATTTTATAAGTGTTAAGTTCTGCGTGTGCAAAGAGCTAAAAAAAAAAAGCTACCTTTTCCTTGTGCAGCATTACTGCTGCACAAGATGGCTCTTTCAGTAACAAACGACGGGGGGGGGGGGACAGGTTCCCTTACATTTAGGTTGTTGTGCCAGCGTGGCGGTCGCAGGACACATTGCCGGCTACACAGCTGGGGATCAGCTGACGTTACTGAAACCCAATAACACTGGGTCGTATGTTTTTACTGTGCAGCCTGCACTTCTGAGCCGCAACTGGCGGTGTTGGAGCCCAGGAATAGCAGTTCAGGTGGTAGAAAGATGAACACAGCAGGAGACCTGGATGACACCCAATTACTTAATCAGGCAGAGGAGTGGCAAATTCCTGCGAGATCCAGGCCTGGTTCATTTTCAGGAAAGTAAGCCGGTCAACGTTATCGGAGGATAGTCGCATGCGACAGTCTGTTAGTACACCACCTGCGGCACTAAAGACACGTTCCGATAAGACACTAGCCGCAGGGCAAGCCAGCACCTCCAATGCATACTGGCTTAGCTCTGGCCATGTATCCAGCTTAGAGACCCAAAACTTGAACGGGGAAGAGCCGTCTGGGAGTACAGTAAGAGGGCAAGCCATGTAGTCTGTCACCATCTGACGGAACCGTTGCCTCCTGCTGACTGGAGCCGCCGGTGATGGTGTAGACATTTGGGGCGGGCACACAAAAGTGTGCCAGAGTTGTGCCATACTGGGCTTGCCTTGGGCAGAGGCACTGCTTCTGCTCCCTCTTTGGGCAGAGCCTCCCCCACTGCCTCGACGCACTGAGCTGCTTTGTAAAGCACTAGCAGCACTCCTCTCAGTTGGACAGGAGAAGATGATGGAATTCACCAGTGTGTCGTGGTACTCCCGCAATTTACGCTCCCGGGTCAACGCAGGGATGAGGTTTTGGACGTTGTCCCGGTAGCGAGGATCGAGGAGGGTGAACACCCAATAATCAGGCATGTTGAGAATGTGGTCGATGCGGCGGTCGTTTCTCAGGCACTGCAGCATGAAATCCACCATGTGCTGCAGAGTGCCAACTGGCCCAGAAACGCTGTCCCCTGCTTGAGACATGATCTCTGCCCGCTCGTCATCACCCCACCCTCGCTGTACACACTGACCACTGGACAATTGTGTCGCTCCCTCCTCTGGACGGAGCTCCTCCTCCTCCATTGACTCCTCCTCATCCTCCTCACAAATTGGCCCCTGCGTACCCCTTTGTGAGGAACCACGTGGCGCTGACTCTCCAGAAGCTGATGGAAAAGGTGACTCCTCATCCTCCACCTCTTCCACCACATCATCCCTTAACCCTTGCAAAGTTTGCTGAAGCAGGCAGATAAGGGGGACAGTCATGCTGACTAGTGCATCATCTGCACTTGCCATCCGCGTGGAATAATCAAAAGGACGCAAAACCTGGCAGACGTCCTTCATAGTGGCCCACTCTGTGGTTGTGAAGTCTGATCGGCGCTGACTGCGACTTCTTTGCGCCTGATGCAGCTGGTACTCCATAACTGCTTGCTGCTGCTCACACAACCGCTCCAACATATGTAACGTGGAATTCCACCGGGTAGGTAGGTCACATATGATGCGGTGTTCCGGAAGGCGGAATCGGCGCTGCAGAGCAGCAATGCGGGATCTGGCCAAGCTGGAACGCCGCAAGTGAGCACACTCTAGGCGGACCTTGTGCAGCAGGGCATCAAGATCCGGATAGTCCCTCAGAAAACTCTGCACAACCAAATTGAGCACATGTGCCAGACATGGGATGTGAGTGAGGTTGCCAAGGGCCAAAGCTGCCACCAGATTTCGGCCATTGTCACACACTACCATGCCTGGCTGGAGATTCGCTGGCAGTAACCACACATCGCTCTCCTGCTTTATGGCATTCCAGAGCTCCTGCGCTGTGTGGCTTCGATGCCCCAATGAAACTAGTTTCAAGACGGCCTGCTGACGTTTGGCCACGGCTGTGCTCATGTCGGTCATAGGTAAACGTTCACGGGTCCATGTGGGGGTGGACTGTGACGGATCCTGCAGAGAGGAATCAGAGGAACTGGTGTAAGAGGAGGAGTCGATGCGTACAGACTGGATTCCTGCAATCCTTGGAGTGGGCAGGACACGTCCTGCGCCACTCGCACGATCTGTACCTGGCTCAACAACATTAACCCAATGGGCAGTGAGGGAAACATATCGCCCCTGTCCATGCTGACTGGTCCACGCATCGGTGGTGAGGTGGACCTTGCTACTGACGGCGTTCAGTAGCGCATGTTTTATGTTTGCCTCAACATGCCTGTGCAGGGCAGGGACAGCCTGCCTGCTGAAGTAAAAGCGGCTGGGCACCTTGTACTGTGGGACTGCCAATGCCATCAAGTCACGGAAGCTGTCAGTCTCCACCAGCCTGAACGAGAGCATTTCCAGGGACAACAGTTTGGCAATGCCTGCATTCAGAGCCTGTGCTCGGGGGTGGTTGGCCGAGAATGCCCGCCTTTTCTCCCATGCCTGTACTACCGATGGCTGTAGAGTAGACTGGGAGTGTGAGGATGACTGGGAAGGTGGTGCTGTGGGTGGAATTACACAAGGTCTCTGGGAGGAAGCCAAACCAGCTGTGCGTGAGCTGGAGGAAGAGGCAACACGAGCTGAAGAGGTGGTAGCTGCCGCTGTTGGTTGGCCTACATCTTCAGTGTGTTTCTGTAACTCCACCGCGTGCCTGGTCCGCACATGTTTCCACATATTTGTGGTATTGAGGTTGCTGACATTTTTCCCTCTTTTTACTTTATGATGACACAGCTTGCATTTGACAAAACAAATGTCATCTGCAACTGTGTCAAAAAAGGACCAGGCACTGCAAGTCTCGGGAGCGCCCTTTTTGGCTTTGGAAAGAGACAGGCTCCTAACGGGTGCCAAAGTGGAGGCTACAGGCTCCGCAGTCTTCCCCCTCCCTCTCCCTCTTTGGCCCGTAAGAGGAAGCTCTTCCTCTGAGCTGCTCCCACCACCTTCCTGTTCCTCACGCCACGATGGGTCAAGGACCTCATCATCTCCACTACCCTCTGCCACCAACTGCTCCTCCTGGGTAGTCTCAGCAGCACAGTACGCACAAGAAAGCGGCACCTGAGTTTCATCATCAGATGCGTACTGCGCTGTGGTCACCGGAGGCACTGGCCCACCTGCCTCTTCAGAGTCAGAGAGAAAAAGGTGTTGGGCATCACTGCACACTGCCTCTTCTTCCATTTCTCCAATGCTGCTTGGCTGGCCCCCTGTTTCCAAGCCAAGAGATTCAGAGAACAGAAGTAGAGACGGCTCCTGTCCTGGGCTCTCTGACTGCCTGGCCAATTTGGCAGGTGGTGAAGAGACAGATGGCTGCTCTCCAGTGCTCTGTGCCTGAGAGGATGTGGCACTAACTGAAGTCGATGCCAAGGCGTTAGCTGCCATCCACCCGACAACGGCTTCAATTTGGTCTTCACGCAGCAGCGGTGCACGGCGCTCTCCGACAAAGCTGCGCATGAAGGACTGTTCCCTGCTGAAACTGAGTGACGACGAGTCACCGGCGCCCGCAGCAGGCACAGAATCACCACGTCCTCTCCCTGCTCCTCTCCCTGCTCCGCGCCCACGCCCACGTGCCTTACTCCCTGCCCTCTTCATCTTGGTTGACAGATAAAGATAAGCAGAAAAGTACTAAGGCCTTAGTGTGCTTATTCCTGTAATGCTCCTCCTAACAGGTGTAAGAAACACTAATGTTGTAAATTGTGGACTAAACTTTATTATTTTTCAAATGTGGCCTACACAAGTGTTAAGTTGTGTTTGGTGAACTTAACTTTTTTTTTGGTGCAGATCGGGCTACAGAGCTAGTTTAAATCACACGGAGACCGTGCAGACAGCCGTAAACGGCGCTGCAAGGCCAAAAAACCCTCCTCTAGGTTATCCTATATAGTGTTTTTCCACTATTTAGCTGGATACAAGTGGAAAGACACTAATAGGAATTTTTTTTTTCAAATTTTAAACTGGCTGCACTATTTGAAAAAAAGGAAATTGTTTTTCAAGGTATGAGGCAGTAACGCACCCTGAGCTGAATCCAACCGGCTATGGCTGCACACAGACTACAGGGCGAGCTGCGCTCACACAGAGACCGTGCAGACAGCCGTAAACGGCGCTGCAAGGCCCCAAAAAAACCCTCTAGGTTATCCTATGTAGTGTTTTTCCACAATTGAGCTGGAGACTGGTGGAAAGACACTAATAGGAATTTTTTTTTTTCAAATTTTAAACAGGCTGCACTATTTCAAAAAAAGGAAAATTTTTCTCAAGGTATGAGCCAGTAACGAACCCTGAGCTGAATCCAACCGGCTATGGCTGCACACAGACTACAGGGCGAGCTGGGCTCACACGGAGACCGTGCAGACAGCCGTAAACGGCGCTGCAAGGCCAAAAAACCCTCCTCTAGGTTATCGTATATAGTGTTTTTCCACTATTTAGCTGGATACGAGTGGAAAGACACTTATAGGATTTTTTTTTGTCAAATTTTAAACAGGCTGCACTATTTGAAAAAAAAGGAAAATTTTTCGCAAGGTATGAGCCAGTAACGAACCCTGAGCTGAATCCAACCGGCTATAGCTGCACACAGACTACAGGGCGAGCTGGGCTCACACGGAGACCGTGCAGACAGCCGTAAACGGCGCTGCAAGGCCAAAAAACCCTCCTCTAGGTTATCCTATATAGTGTTTTTCCACTATTTAGCTGGATACGAGTGGAAAGACACTAATAGGAATTTTTTTTTTCAAATTTTAAACAGGCTGCACTATTTGAAAAAAAGGAAAATTTTTCTCAAGGTATGAGCCAGTAACGAACCCTGAGCTGAATCCAACCGGCTATGGCTGCACACAGACTACAGGGCGAGCTGGGCTCACACGGAGACCGTGCAGACAGCCGTAAACGGCGCTGCAAGGCCCAAAAACCCCCCTCTAGGTTATCCTATGTAGTGTTTTTCCACAATAGAGCTGGAGACTGGTGGAAAAACACTAATAGGAAATTTGAGAAAAAATGTGCAGCAGGCTGCACTAAGAGCAAAAAAGAACAACTGTGTGAGGCAGTGTGAACCCCCCCTGAGCTGAATACAACCGGGTATATGGCTGCACACAGACTACAGAGTGAGCTGCACACACACACACACACAGAGACCTTGCAGAACGCTGTTAAAACAGCGCTGCAAGGCAAGAGCAAGGTGAACAGTGAAGAACACACAGCGTTTTGCTAAATTAGCCTTTGGAAAGGAAAATAAAGCAATTAGCAAGCTCAACTGGCCCTCAGTTAGAACACAGCGTCCTGTCCCTAACTGAAATCACAGCAGAGTGAGTGCAAAATGGCGGCAGCGCTTTTTTATAGTGCAGAGTGACATCATTTCAGCAGCCAATCCCAGCCTTGCCAGTACTTACATGCCCACCATGCTAAACAGGATGTGCCCACACTTTCATTCATTCCTCATTGGCTGCTGCGTTCAATTTGAATTCTGGGAACTTCCGATTCCGGTATCCGATACGCGGGAAGTATCGGAATTCAGTATCGGAATTCCGATACTTGCGGTATCGGAATGCTCAACACTAACCATCACACCTCCTCCTCCATGCTTCACGGTGAAAGCCAGGCATGTAGAGTCTATTCGTTCACCTTTTCTGCGTCGCGCAAAGACGACATGGTGGTTGGAACCAAAGATCTCAAATTTTGACTCATCAGACCAAAGCACAGATTTCCACTGGTCTAATGTCCATTCCTTGTGTTCTTTAACCCTAATAAGTCTCTTCTTCTTGTTGCCTGTCCTTAGCAGTGGTTTCCTAGCAGCTATTTTACCACGAAGGCCTGCTGCATAAAGTTTCCTCTTAACAGCTGTTGTAGAGATGTGTCTGCTTCTAGAACTCCGTGCGGCATTGACCTGGTCTCTAATCTCAGCTGCTGTTAACCTGCGATTTCTGAGGCACGTGACTCGGATAAACTTATCCTCAGAAGCAAAGGTGACTCTTGGTCTTCCTTTACTGGGGTGGTCCTCATGTGAGCCAGTTTCTTTGTAGCGCTTGATGGTTTTTGCCACTGCACTTGGGGACACTTTCAAAGTTTTCCAAATTTTTCGGACTGACTAACCTTTATTTCTTAAAGTTATGATGGCCACTCGTTTTTCTTTACTTAGCTGCTTTTTTCTTGCCATAATACAAATTCTAACAGTCTATTCAGTAGGTCTATCAGCTGTGTATCCACCAGACTTCTGCACAACACAACTGATGGTCCCAACCCCATTTATAAGGCAAGTAATCCCACTTATTAAACCTGACAAGGCACACCTGTGAAGGGAAAACCATTCCCGGTGACTACCTCTTGAAGCTCATCAAGAGAATGCCAAGAGTGTGGAAAGCAGTCATCAAAGCAAAAGCTGGCCACTTTGAAGAACCTAAAATATTAGACATAATTTCAGTTGTTTCACACTTTTTTGTTAAGTATATAATTCCACATGTGTTACCGTATTTTTCGGACTAAAAGACGCAGTTTTTCCCCCCCAAAAAAGGGGGGAAAATGGGGGGTGCGTCTAATAGTCGCAATGCAGGCTTACCTAGGTGGCAGAGGTGCGGTGGCAGAGGTCCGGTGGCAGAGGTGCGGTTGCGGGGGTGTGGCGGCAGAGGAGGCGCAGTAAGCGGGGTCCCTTTCCCCGGTATGGTGATGCAGCAGGCCCGGTATGCAGCAGAGCCGGGTGAATACTCTTGTTATCGGTGGTGGCGGCCATTTTCCGGAGGCCGCGCGTGCGCAGATGGAGCGCTCTGCTTCCCGGGGCTTCAGGAAAATGGCCGCCGCGATCTCCATCTGCGCACGCGCGGCCTCCCGCGGCCATTTTCCTGAAGCCCCGGGAGCAGAGCGCTTCATCTGCACACGTGCGGCCTCAGGAAGATGGCCGCGCCCACCGATAACAAGAGGATTCACCCGGCTCTGCTGCATACCGGGCCTGCTGCATCACCATACCGGGGAAAGGGACCCCGCTTCCTGCGCCTCCTCTGCTGCCACACCCCCGCCACCGCACCTCTGCCACCGGACCTCTGCCACCGCACCTCTGCCACCTAGGTAAGCCTGCATGGTACGCCAGGGACCCCTCTCACGCCATACCTCTCACTGCACCTCCTGATCCCAGCACCTCCTGATCCCAGCACCTCCTGATCCCAGCACCTCCTGATCCCAGCACCTCCTGATCCCAGCACCTCCTCATCCCAGCACCTCCTGATCCCAGCACCTCCTCATCCCAGCACCTCCTGATCCCAGCACCTCCTGATCCCAGCACCTTCTCATCCTAGCACCTCCTGATCCCAGCACCTCCTGATCCCAGCACCTCCTGATCCCAGCACCTCCTGATCCCAGCACCTCCTGATCCCAGCACCTTCTCATCCCAGCACCTTCTCATCCCAGCACCTCCTCATCCCAGCATCACCCCACCTTGCCTCCTGTGACCCTGCTCTGCCACCGCCATAAGATACTGTAAATTCAGACAATAAGACGGACCCCCATGTTATAAAAAATCTTTTTTTCTGCAATTTTCACCCCAAATTTGGGGTGCGTCTTATGGTCCGGTGCGTCTTATAGTCCGAAAAATACGGTAATTCATAGTTTTGATGCCTTCAGTGTGAATGTACAATTTCCTCCACCGGAGATAGGTCTGTTGAGAGGAGGTTTATCTTATCAGTATGTCAGTATATATGGGGAATCAACAGTTTAATATTAGATACAGGTGCCTCTCACAAAATTAGAATATCATCAAAAAGTTAATTTATTTCCGTTCTTCAATACAAAAAGTGAAACTCATATATTATATAGAGTCATTATAAACAGGAATGTTCACATTTCCAAAAATTATTGCCAAACATCACAAAAGTGGCATCAATTTCATCACAGTAGAAATAGTATAATAGGAGCCGATAGGTCGTCCACTAAACCCAATCCAGCAAATGGACACCCAACCAGGAGTGTTCACATTTCCAAAAATTACTGACAGACAATACAAAAGTGGCATCAATTTCACCACATTATAAATGATATAATAGGGACCGATGCCTTTCACTAAGCCAATCCAGCAGATGGACACCCAACCAGGATTGTTGCCATTTCCAAAAATTAATGGCAAAAGTGGGATCAATTTCACCACAGTATAGATAGTATAATAAGGACTGACAGGTCTTCCACTGCACGCAATTCAGCAGATGGACACCAAACCATGAGTGATCTCATTTCCAAAAATTAGTGGCAGACACCACAGAAGTGGCATCAATTTCACCACAGTATAGATAGTATAATAGGAACCAACAGGTCTTCCACTACACCTAATCCATCAGATGGACAGCCGACCAGGAGTGTTTACATTTAAATAAATGAGGTCTTTACTAGTGTTGAGCGATACCGTCCGATACTTGAAAGTATCGGTATCGGATAGTATCGGCCGATACCCGAAAAGTATCGGATATCGCCGATACCGATATCCGATACCAATACAAGTCAATGGGACACCAAGTATCGGAAGGTATCCTGATGGTTCCCAGGGTCTGAAGGAGAGGAAACTCTCCTTCAGGCCCTGGGATCCATATTAATGTGTAAAATAAAGAATTAAAATAAAAAATATTGATATATTCACCTCTCTGGCGGCCACTGGACATCACCGCGGGTAACCGGCAGGCTTCTTTGTTTAAAATGAGCGCGTTTAGGACCTGAGGAATGACATTGCGGCTTCTGATTGGTCACGTGCCGCCCATGTGACCGCCACGCGACCAATCAGAAGCCGCGACGTCATTCCTCAGGTCCTAAATTCCTAGAATGAGGAGTTTAGTGCCTGAGAATGACGTCGCGGCTTCTGATTGGTCGCGTGGCGGTCACATGGGCGGCACGTGACCAATCAGAAGCCGCGACGTCATTCCTCAGGTCCTAAACGTGCTCATTCTAGGAATTTAGGACCTGAGGAATGACGTCGCGGCTTCTGATTGGTCGCGTGGCGGTCACATGGGCGGCACGCGACCAATCAGAAGCCGCGACGTCATTCCTCAGGTCCTACAGCGCTCATTTTAAACAAAGAAGCCTGCCGGTTACCCGCGGTGATGTCCAGGGGCCGCCGGAGAGGTGAATATATCAAAAAATTTTTATTTGGATTCTTTATTTTACACCTCACTATGGATCCGATACCGAAACCAGATACCACAAAAGTATCGGATCTCGGTATCGGAATTCCGATACCGCAAGTATCGGCCGATACCCGATACTTGCGGTATCGGAATGCTCAACACTAGTCTTTACACAACAAAAGTGGCTTCAATTTCATGAGAATAGAAATAACATAATTGGGACCAACAGGTCTTCCACTACACCCAATCCAACAGATGGACACCCAACCAGGAGTGTTCATGTTTCCAAAAATTACTGGCAGATGCCACAAAAGTGGCATCAATTTCACCACAGTAGAAATAGTATAATAGAGACCAACAGGTCTTCCACTACGCCCAATCCAGCAGATGGACACCAAACCCGGAGTGCTTAGATTCTAAAAAATGAGGGCCTGACACCACCGAAGTGGAATAACTGTCATGAGAATAGAAATAGTATAATTGGGACCAGGAAGTCTTCCACTACAGCTAACTCAGCAGATGTAGACCAACTATGACTGTTCATGTTTCCATAAATTTGAGTTAACATCAGCAGCAGCCACATCAGGCACGGAAGCCACACTAAAGATATCAAAGAGTGCAGTTATGTGACATTAATGCAATATACTAAAAAATGCAATATCACCTAGTCTGTACAGGCTGCGTTTGGGGTGCAAAAGTCCTTGGAGATCCATGACTTGATCATCTTGATGAAAGTTAAGCGGCCTACACTTTCAGGGGGAAGCCGGCTGTGCTTATCCATCCATCATTATAAGATGCACCCCCATTTCCTCCCAAATTTGCATTCAATTGATGTCCAAGAAGAAATCATCTTCTACTTAAATGAATAATGAAGAAATATGGTCGACCTAATTATCTACCTGTCTAAATGAGTATTTTATCATGAACCATGAACATTCAATGCCAGTAATGTCATATAACCCATAATTTATTATTTTTTAAGGTACTTGTGCTTTACACACTGTACTTAGTAAAACAAAAATAACTGTACTTGCGAAATACTAGCATATTTTGCACATGGGCTCATGTACTCATTTGCATGTTTGTATGTATTTATATTTATGGGTATATGTTTTTTTATATAGCAAAAAAAGGAATGAATTATCCTTTTATTTCTAAGCAAATGGATTGAATTAAAACAAATCTGCAGTTAAGATTTTAATTGGTGCCAAGTAATTAGGTAGCGACAGTAAGTGATCTATCCAAAGTAATAGGCTTTTAGTGCAATGTTTTAGTGCAGTAATAATTGCTGTCATTTTGTAAAGTGCTTTAGCAGTTGACAAGAAAAATCCACACACTGTACAATGTAACTGAGCCTACCCTCAGGGATTATATATTCAGCCCAACATGCTTGAGATTTCGCAGAGTTCAAAAAAGGTTTCATGTATTTTAGTCTTTGTAGTTTCTTTTCAAATACCTGTGAATTCATCTTTACATATCGATATTTAGGTTATTGATTAACATTGTCTTTTGCTGTTGTGGAATATTTATATAGATAGAAAGACATATTTCTGCATGTATAATAGAGATGGGTACATATATTATCCCCTCAACAACCAGAGGTATTTTTGGTTTTGCATTTTAATTTTTGCTCCCCTTCTTCCCAGAGCCATAACTTTTATATTTTTTGTCAAAATGGCCATTTGAGGGCTTGTTTTTTGTAAGACGAGGTGTTCTTTTGAACAGCACCATTGGTTTTACCATATCATGTACTGGAAAATGGGAAAAAAAATATTAAAAAAAAAAAAAAAATAGTGCTATTTTCCGATGCCCGTCGCGTCTCCATTTTTCATGATCTCAGGTTTGGTGAGGGCTTACTTTTTGTGCACCGAGCTGACATTTTAAAGATACCATTTAGGTGCAGGCATGATCTTTTGCTCACCCATTATTGCACTTTAATGCAAGGTTGCAGCAACTAAAAAAACATAATTCTTGTGTTTTTGCTTTTATTCTCATTCCACTGTTTAGCGATTGGTTAATTCTTTTTATTTTGATAGATTGGGCGATTCTGAATACGGCAATACCAATTATGTGTAGGTTTGATTTTTTTTTTATTTTGAATGGGAAAAAGGGGGGGGGGGTGATTTGAACTTTTAAATATATAATTTTTTAATATTTTTAAAAACTTTTTTTTACTTTTGGCATGCTTCAATAGTCTCCATTGGAGACTAGAAGCTGTTATAACCTGAACTCCTTTGCTACATACAGGCGCTTAGCAGTTCACCTGTGTGTAGCAGAATTGCTGACTTGCTATGAGCGCCGACCACCAGTGAGGCCATCTCAGTCTCCTGACATCAATATCATTGAGCCATTCTGGGGAGATCTCAAGTGTGCAGTTCATGCTAGACCGCCCAGGATTTTACAGGAACTGGAAGCTTTTTACCAAAAAGAGTGGGCAGCTTTACCATCTGAATAAATAAAGCACCTCAACCACAACGTGTGGGGTTTTGCACGTGTCTCCCTGCAGCAGAAGTATCATGACAGCTAAGCTATCGAGACGCTGCAGTTATTTCAATCGCCGGGAATTAACATCCATCTTCTATCTTCACACAGGTACAATATCTGCTTGCTGTCATCTGCTGCTTATCATCCTGCAAAATTCCTTTTATTGGTACAATATCTGCTTGCTGTCATCTGCTGCTTATCATCCTGCGAAATTCCTTTTATTGGTACAATATCTGCTTGTTGTCATCTGATTCTTATCATCCTGCAACATTCCCTTTAATGATACAATATCTGCTTGCTGTCATCCGATTCTTATCATTCTGCAATATTCCGTTTAATGGTACAATATCTTCTTGCTGTCATCTGCTGCTTATCCTGCAACATTCCTTTTAACCCCTTTACCCCCAAGGGTGGTTTGCACGTTAATGACCGGGCCAATTTTTACAATTCTGACCACTATCCCTTTGTGAGGTTATAACTCTGGAACGCTTCAACGGATCCCAGTGATTCTGACAATGTTTTCTCGTGACATATTGTACTTCATGACAATGGTAAAAATTCTTTGATAGTACCTGCGTTTATTTGTGAAAAAAACGGAAATTTGGCGAAAATTATGAAAATTTCGCAATTTTCCAACTTTGAATTTTTATGCAATTAAATCACAGAAATATGTCACACAAAATACTTAATAAGTAACATTTCCCACATGTCTACTTTACATCAGCACAATTTTGGAACCAACCTTTTTTTTTTGTTAGGGAGTTATAAGGGTTAAAAGTTGACCAGCAATTTCTCATTTCTACAACACCATTTTTTTTAGGGACCACATCTCATTTGAAGTCATTCTGAGGGGTCTATATGATAGAAAATACCCAAGTGTGACACCATTCTAAAAACTACACCCCTCAAGGTGCTCAAAACCATATTCAAGAAGTTTATTAACCCTTCTGGTGCTTCACAGGAATTTTTTGAATGTTTAAATAAAAATGAACATTTAACTTTTTTTCCCAAAAAATTTAATTCAGCTCCAATTTGTTTTATTTTCCCAAGGGTAACAGGAGAAATTGGACCCCAAAAGTTGTTGTCCTATTTGTCCTGAGTACACTGATACCCCATATGTTGGGGTAAACCCCTGTTTGGGCACACGGGAGAGCTCGGAAGGGAAGAAGCACTGTTTTACTTTTTCAACGCAGAATTGGCTGGAATTGAGATCGGACGCCATGTTGCCTTTGGAGAACCCCTGATGTGCCTAAACAGTGGAAGTCCCCCAATTATAACTGAAACCCTAATCCAAACACACCCCTAATCCTAATCCCAACAGTAGCCCTAACCACACCTCTAACCCTGACACACCCCATAACCCTAATCGCAACCCTATTCCCAACTGTAAATGTAATCTAAACCCTAACTGTAACTTTAGCCCCAACCCTAACCCTAACTTTAGCCCCAACCCAAACTGTAACCCTAACCCTAGCCCTAACCCTAGCCCGAACCCTAACCCTAGCCCTAGCCCTAACCCTAGCCCTAGCCCTAACCCTAATGGAAAAATGGAAATAAATACATTTTTGTAATTTTTCCCTAACTAAGGGGGTGATGAATGGGGGTTTAATTTACTTTTATAGCGGGTTTTTTAGCGGATTTTTATGATTGCCAGCCGTCACACACTGAAAGACGCTTTTTATTGCAAAAAATATTTTTTGCGTTACCACATTTTGAGAGCTATAATTTTTCCATATTTTGGTTCACAGAGTCATGTGAGGTCTTGTTTTTTGCGGGACGAGTTGTCGTTTTTATTGGTAACATTTTCGGGCACGTTACATTTTTTGATCGCATTTTATTCTGATTTTTGTGAGGTAGAATGACCAAAAACCAGCTATTCATGAATTTCTTTTGGGGGAGGCGTTTATACCGTTCAGCGTTTGGTAAAATTGATAAATCAGTTTTATTTTTCGGGTCAGTACGATTACAGCGATACCTCATTTATTTCATTTTTTTATGTTTTGGCGCTTTTATACGATAAAAACTATTTTATAGAAAAAATAATTATTTTTGCATCGCTTTATTCTCAGGACTATAACTTTTTTATTTTTTTGCTGATGATGATGTATGGTGGCTCGTTTTTTGCGGAACAAGATGACGCTTTCAGCGGTACCATGGTTATTTATATCTGTCTTTTTGATTGCGTGTTATTCCACTTTTTGTTCGGCGGTATGATAATAAAGCGTTGTTTTTTGACTCGTTTTTTTTTTTTTTTTCTTACGGTGTTTACTGAAGGGGTTAACTAGTGGGCCAGTTTTATAGGTCGGGTCGTTATGGACGCGGCAATACTAAATATGTGTACTTTTATTGGTTTTTTTTATTTAGATAAAGAAATGTATTTATGGGAATAATATTTTTTTTTTTTTTCCACATTATTTAGGAATATTTTTTTTTATTTTTTTTTACACATTTTGAAAAAAATTTTTTTTACTTTTTTACATTGTCCCGGGAGGGACATCACAGATCGGTGATCTGACAGTTTGCACAGCACTCTGTCAGATCACCGATCTGAGAGCAGTGCAGGCTGCTTCACAGTGCCTGCTCTGAGCAGGCACTGTGAAGCCACCTCCCTCCCTGCAGGACCCGGATCCGCGGCCATCTTGGATCCGGGTCTGGAGCAGGCAGGGAGAGAGGTAAGACCCTCACAGCAACGCGATCACATCGCGTTGCTGCGGAGGGCTCAGGGAAGCCCGCAGGGAGCCCCCTCCCTGCGCGATGCTTCCCTGCACCGCCGGCACATTGCGATCATGTTTGATCGCGGTGTGCCGGGGGTTAATGTGCTGGGGGCGGTCCGTGACCGCTCCTGGCACATAGTGCCGGATGTCAGCTGCGATAGACAGCTGACACCCGGCCGCGATCGGCCGCGCTCCCCCCGAGAGCGCCACCGATCGCGCTGGACGTACTATCCCGTCCGTGGTCATAGGGGCCCACCCCACCTCGACGGGATAGTACGTCCGATGTCAGAAAGGGGATAATGGTATATAACAGTGCCTGCTGAAAGTTTTCTAAATTTGTTGCATTGTATTCAATACTTACTGCTGTATATCCATAGTGGGGTCATTATAGATGTTATCTGGTGCAAGGTGTTACAGCATATGGATGTAACCAGGCCAAGAGCCTTTGATCATGTAACCTCCCCTGGTGTGCTAGTCAATTGATAAGTTATCCCAAATAAGCTCCCACAATCCCTCTCTCCTGATCCTCTACTTAGTCTTATAAATTTAGTAGCATTCTAAGGGGTGCACGCTTGTGAGGTTTTGCACACGTCTCCCTGCAGCAAAAGCATCACAGCTAAAGTATCGAGATGCTGCAGTTATTTCAATGGCAGTTAGTCACGGCAGGAGTCAGGACCCCAGTCTATGTATCTGTATCATTTAGGTATGTCTGCCCAGTTCCTATTAATTGGATCTAGCTTTTTTATTAACCTATCTTACTCACCATGTTTATGAAGTGCCTGCTAGGACCGTGGGTACTTAGGCCAGGTCCGGCGGTACTTAAAGGGGTGGTCAAAGTGGCAGTGACCCGGTCCGTGGCCCTGGGCTTCCAGTAAAAGGGGATGAGTGGAAGTGGAGAATAAGTCTATAAAGGATAATTTGTGATGCCACCAGTGGCATTCAACCAGAAATGGCTGACGCTGCATAAAGTGGTCCACTGGGGCTGATGGAGTTGCAGCAGAGTTGGTATAGCTCCCCACGGGTAAAGCTTAGTCCCCAGGGCTTCTGGTACAGTTGGTTAGAGAGAGAATTGATGGTGAGCTGCAGGACTGAGGGTGCAGGAATTAATTGAAGGACACAGGGATAGCAGTTTCCTTTACCTTTTACTGAAATGCAGGTACAGTCCAGAGTAGAGGTAGCAGGTTATGATGGGGTCAGGGCAGCCTGGACGCAACTTGGAATCCACCTAACCAGGTGTGTTGGGATGCCTTCCTTCTGCGCTTTGTACTCTGACCCTTGTTGCCTGAAGCTGTGCACAAGTCCTCTCAGTGTCTGTACTTTCAACCGGTATGGCTGACAGCCTGAGCCTGTCTTGGACACTGCCTTATCACTGGTAGCCCCAGGCTCCTGACCTGCTGTGTTGCCTCTGGATGTCAGTTGGGGCCAGGAGACTTGGAATCTACTGCCCTCTGGATTCGGTGGCTGAGTATGTATTCCTCTCACAACCATGGACTCCGGTGTTCGGTCTCTTTGCGCTTGATCTTGGGGTGAGCCTAATCGCAGCTCCTCTCTCTCCTTGCTTCCTTTCCCTTCAGTGTCTCACACTAAACTCCCTGACCCCACCTCCAGACCAGAACTTATAGGGAATCTACCGTGAGACCAGGTTTAGCGCTCCCCCTTCTGGTCTGGAGTTAGGAAAGTGTTGTATGCTTATATTACCTGATTATGAAATCCCTCCTTGCGTCCAGGCATGACATCACCACCCCCCTGTGAGGAAGGCAATACCATTGTGGCAATTGGACTCCTGAGGTCCCACATTCCCCCTAGTACAATTCAGTACTCCCAGACTGAGGAAACAAAAAGAAAACATTATAATAGGTGAACAATTATTAAAGTTTACAGGGTTTTCAAAAATATTAAAAATTACAAAAACCAAAACGAACAGTCAGAATTTGCAAATTAAGTTCCTGGCGCAACACTGGTCCATTTGTGTTCCCTCCTTACTTTTGAGTTTCCTAGGTGGGAACCGCCCCAACCCACCTTTGCTTCGTTTCCGGCATGGCTGCAGGACTCTCTGTTGGTGGGCCTAATCTTTGGCTATGCCAGTGGTTTATTTTCTAGGCCAAACCAGGGTAACTATGTACAAACAAAGGGTACTGACCACACATAGTCCTGTGTAGGGTTGAGCGAAACAGATCGGCACTATTCAAAAGTCGCCGACTTTTAGCAAAGTCGGGTTTCGTGAAACCCGACCCGATCACACTCTGGGATCGGGTCGGCGATCTCTACTTAAAAGTTGGGCTTCGTTATATTTATATATATATATATATATATATATATATATATATATATATATTTATTTATTAACTTCAGCGCGATATAGCAGAAAAGCCGGTAATTCAATTACCGGCTTTTCATTTCTCCTGCCAAAACCCGTCATGATTTGAGACATGGTTTACATACAGTAAACCATGTCATATCCCCCTTTTTTTGCATATTCCACACTACTAATGTTAGTAGTGTGTATGTGCAAAATTTCATCGCTGTAGCTCTTAAATTTAAGGGTTAAATCGCGGAAAAAATTGGCGTGGGCTCCCGCGCAATTTTCTCCGCCAGAGTAGTAATGCTAGTGACTGAGGGCAGATATTAATAGCCTAGAGAGGGTCCACGGTTTTTGGCCCCCCATGGCTTGTGGCTGTAAACCCTAGCGAATGAAGGTAATGTAGGTTAATGACCTATAGTTACCTTCATTCGCTTTGATGCGCCCTTTGCTGGATGTCCTCATATGACCTCGAGCCTGAGAACTTTTCCCACGCTCCAGGGACATCCAGCAGGGGGCGCATCACCGCGAATGAAGGTAACTACAGGTCATTGACCTACATTACCTTCATTCGCTGGGGTTTACAGCCACGAGCAGCGTTGCATTAACAGAGCTCCTGGCTGAAAAATATTTTAACCCCTTCAGATGGATTTACAACGTGGGACGTTACAGATCTACGGAAGGTATGGATATTGTTGGTTTATTATTTTTTATTTGTTACAGAGCGAGGGTCTTCAGCGAGTGGATTGTGAGTACAATAAAATATTACAACAAACGGTGTGTTTATTTCAATAAAATAATTTTTAATATTGTGTTTGTGTTTTTTTTTAACTCTTTCATACAACTGGATTAATAATGGATAGGTGTCATAATTGACGCCTCTCCATTATTAATCTGGCTTAATGTCACCTTACAATAGCAAGGTGGCATTAACCCTTCATTACCCCATATCCCACCGCTAGACGGGAATGGGAAGAGAGTGGCCAAGTGCCAGAATAGGCGCATCTTACAGATGTGCCTTTTCTGGGGTGGCTGGGGGCAGGTGTTTTTAGCCAGGGGGGGGGCCAAAAACCGTGGACCCTCTCCAGGCTATTAATATCTGCCCTCAGTCACTGGCTTTACTACTCTGGTGGAGAAAATTGCACGGGAGCCCACGCCAATTTATTCCGCGATTTAAACCTTAAATTTAAAAGCTAGAGCGCCCAAATTTTGCATATACACACTACTAACATTAGTAGTGTGGAATATGCAAAAAAAGGGGGATATGACATGGTTTACTGTATGTAAACCATGTCTCATATCATGTCGGGTTTTGGCAGGAGAAATGAAAAGCCGGTAATTGAATTACCGGCTTTTCTGCTATATCGCCCTGAAGGAAATTTAAAAAAAAAAAAAAAAACATAGACTTACATTGGGTTTCGAGTTTCGGCTGATCCCCGACCCTGACTTTTCAATAGGATCGGACGATTTCACTCGACCCGACTTTTGAGAAAGTCGGGTTTCGTGAAACCCGACTCGACCCTGAAAAACTAAAAGTCGCTCAACCCTAGTCCTGTGGCCCAATTGACCTTTACCAGGTTATTATGCTTTTTTTTAAAGTTCATACAGTAGTCTCTGTAGGTACTCATGCTTTAACTGTTGCAATGTATACATTTTAACTTATTTACACATTTTCAATACATTCATATTTTAGTCACATTTTAGTCCTTATACCGGGCTGGGATCTGACCTCTGGTACTAAAGGTAGATATACGCAGTATAGGTATTGACAGTGTCCTGACCGGATGCACTATACTTGCTAACACTGGTGTAGTGTGCTCACTATTGGCTACTAGGGTTGAGTGAAACGGATTGGACAAATTCAAAAATCGCCGACTTTCGGCAAAGTCGGGTTTCATGAAACCCGACCCGATCCTAGTGTCGGATCGGCCATGTGGTCAGCGATCTGCGCGCAAAAATCGCGTTTCGTATGACACTTTCAGCGCCATTTTTAAGCCAATGAAGGAGGACGCAGAGTGTGGGCAGCGTGATGACATAGGTATCGGTTCCCACCATCTTAGAGAAGGGCATCACAGTGATTGGCTTGCTTTCTGCGGCATCACAGGGGCTATAAAGGGGCGTGCACGCCGGCCGCCATCTTACTTCTGCCGAACTTAGCATAGGGAGAGGTTGCTGCAGCTTCATCAGAAGAAGGGATATAGTTAGGGAGGGAAGATTAACCCCCAAACTGCTTGTGCTGTAGCGATTTCCACTGTCCAACACCACCATTTTTTTGCAGGGACAGTGGAGGCTATATTTTTGTGCATCAGCTCTGTAGCTTATTAGGCTGCCTTATAAGGCTCCCTGATAGCTGCATTGCTGTGTGCACGCTGTCGTGCAAACCTACTCCTTTTTTAAAAGCAAAAATCCTTTTGCTCCTTTCTGCACAGTTATCTTGTTTATTTGTCCACAATTTTGTGTGCAGCAGTCCTTTTTATTGCTGCCATACTTTTCCTGAGATCATTGTAGGGATATTGAAATTGTACTACAGTCCTTGTATTTTTTCATATATCTTCAAGCCACTTTCTGACACTTACATTGTGTTGTTATATACACTGGGCCTGAGTTTTGGTTCAGTCTCCTAAAAAAAAGTGAGATTCAAATTCTCACAAAGTGGATATACTTCAGTCCTGTTAGTTTGTCGTATGTCAGCCAGCCACTTTCTGCCACTTAGATTGCGTTGTTATATACACTGGGCCTGAGTTTTGGTTCAGTCTCCTAAAAAAAAGGGAGATTCTAATTCTCACAAAGTGGATATACTTAAGTCCTGTTAATTTGTCATATATCAGCCAGCCACTTTCTGCCACTTACATTGTGTTGTTTTATGCACAGGGCCTGAGTTTTGGTTCAGTCTCCCCAAAAAAGAGAGATTCAAATTCTCACAAAAGTGGATATACTTCAGTCCTGTTAGTTTGTCGTATATCAGCCAGCCACTTTCTGCCACTTACATTGTGTTGTTTTATGCACAGGGCCTGAGTTTTGGTTCAAACTCCCCCAATAAAAGTGAGATTCAAATTCTCACAAAGGTGATATATTTCAGTCCTGTTAGTTTGTCGTATGTCAGCCAGCCACTTTCTGCCACTAACATTGGGTTGTTTTATACACTGAGCCTGAGTTTTGGTTCAGTCTCCCCCAAAAAAAGTGAGATTCAAATTCTCACAAAGTGGATATACTTCAGTCCTGTTAGTTTGTCTTATGTCAGCCAGCCACTTTCTGCCACTTAGATTGCGTTATTATATACACTGGGCCTGAGATTTGGTTCAGTCTCCCCCCCGCCCCCAAAAAGGGAGATTCTAATTCTTACACAGCGGATATACTTCAGTCCTGTTACTTTGTCGTATATCAGCCAACCACTTTCTGCCACTTAGATTGCATTGTTATAAACACTGGGCCTGAGTTTTGGTTAAGTCTCCCAAAAAAAAGGGAGATTCAAATTATCACTAAGTGGATATAATTCAGTCCTCTTAGTTTGTCGTATGTCAGCCAGCCACTTTCTGCCACTTAGATTGCATTGTTATAAACACTGGGCCTGAGTTTTGATTCAGTCTCCCAAAAAAAAGGGAGATTTAAATTCTCAACAAGTTTATATACACCTTCTACCTTGTTTTACAGTACCTTATAACGGTTGTTATTTTGGTTAGATTTTCAAAAAAATGACGAAGTCTGGTGCAAGAGCCCATGGGCGGTGGTTGCCAGCTGGTACTGATGGTGGTGGTGGTGCATTTGGTGGTAGTGGCAAAAGCACAATAGCACCTAACGCTGGAGGTTTTGAGCAATCGTCATCGTCTGGCTACACAAGGTCTCAAAGGCTTATCAGGGAGTAGGAAAACAGCTTTTAAAGCCGGAGCAGCAGGAAAAAGTTTTGGCTTTCCTTGCTGACTCAGCCTCTAGCTCTTTCGCCTCCTCTTCAGAAAGTTCCAAATATAAAAGCAGCGAGTCATCAGTGGATGCTCCCGGTCAGGAACAAGACGTTTCCTTATGTCCTTCACCCAAACCAAAAGTGAAGGATGCGTCAGGTGACACTGCAGGTTACTCCATGGAGCTCTTTACACATAACGTGCCTGGGTTAGAAAGGGAAATTGTTAACTGCCCATTACAAGATGAATCGGACATGGAGTGCTCTGATGCACAGCCACAGCTAGAATATTATGCTGTTCCATTGATTCAGATCACTACATTGCCCTCGCAGTGTACTGAGCCAGAATCTGACCCTGCTGAGACTATGGTGCCCCGTCCCGAACGCTATAGCACCTTACACAGTGACACAGAGGAAGGTGCACATCACATTGAAGAGAAGGTGATAGATGACCCAATTGTTGACCCAGATTGGCAGCCATTGGGGGAAGAGGGTGCCGCTGCCAGTAGCTCAGAAGCGGAGGAGGATGATCTGCAGCAGCCATCTACATCGCAACAGCTGTCATCTGGCAGGCCCGTATCAGGCCAAAAACGTTTGTTATAAACAGTTTTAGGACAGCGTGGCCATCCGGTGAAAGTAGCACAGCATGCAATGCCTGAAACGGTATTCCATAGTAGGAAGAGTGCAGTGTGGCAATTTTTTAACCAAGATCCGAATGATCAGTCAAAAGTCATCAGTAAGAAATGCTCAAAGACCTGTAGCAGAGGGAAGAATCTTCAAAATTTAAATACAATGTGCATGCTTAGACATTTAACCAGCATGCACTTGCAAGCCTGGACTAACTACCAAATGTCCCGTACCATTGGTGCACCTGCTCAGAATGAAGGTAGTCAGCAATGCTACCTTGCTTCCCTCACTGTAAGCCCACCGGTTAGGACACCACCAGCAGCAAATGTGGAGGTATCGTCGCATGGCCAAAGCAGTCAGGGAATCACAAGGTTATTGGTAGGAAACACTATATGTAGGCCAGCATCAAGAATACCATCACCAACCCTCTCTCAATCTGCCATGTCCACCACCACCGCTAGTTCCACCATTTGCAGCTCTCCAGTCCAGCTCACCCTACAAGAGACTCATTAGGAAAGGAAAGTACTCATCCTGTCATCCGTGTACACAGGGTTTGAACACCCACATTGCTATACTAATCTCGCTAGAGATGATGCCCTACCGGTTGGTTGAAAGCGAAGCTTTCAAAGACCTGATGGCCTACGCAGTACCATGCTATGATCTACCCAGTTGGCACTTCTTTGCGAGAAAAGCCATCCCAGCCCTCCACCAGCATGTCAAAGACCGCATTGTCCATGCACTGAGGCAATCAGTCAGTGGAAAGGTGCACCTCACAACAGATGCATGGACCAGTAGGCATGGCCATCACGGCGCACTGGGTTAATGTGGTGGATGCAGGGTCCACAGGGGACAGCCATAGTGGGACAGATCTGCCTAGCCCACGGTCTAGGACACAGTTGGCTGTAGGCATTCGCCACCCCTCCTCCAGAAGCGAAAGCTCGTCCACAAAGCGCAGCTGAATGACCACTCCATCCGCAGCTGCCAGTGTTGCACACGAGGTGTCCCATTATCGAACAGATAGTGGTAAGCGTCAGCCGGCTGTGTTACAAATGAAGTGTTTGGGCAACAACAGACACACCGCGGAAGTACTAGCCGAGTACTTGCAGCAACAAACTCAGTCATGGCTGGGCAGTGTACATCTTGAGGCAGGCAAGGTAGTCAGTGATAGTGGAAGGATTTTTTTGGCTGCCATAGCCCTTTCAGAACTTAAACACATACCTTGCCTGGCTCACACCTTAAACCTAATGGTGCAGTGCTTCCTCAAAAATTATCCAGAGTTACCAGCACTGCTCCTGAAGGTGCAAAGACTTTGCTCGCATATCCGCCGGTCGCCCGTACACTCCAGCCGTATGCTGAACCATCAGCGATCGCTGAATCTTCCCCAGCACCGCCTAATAATCGACGTTGCAACAAGGTGGAAGTCCACACTGCACATGGTTCAGAGGCCGTGCGAAAAGAGGCATGCTGTAATTAATTTGGAAGTGCATTAGAACAGCAAGGTTGATTGCTGTTGAGGGGAACTAGGAAAAAAAAAAAAAATCTCTATAAATCTTCAGCAGAGCGAGTGTGAGCGAGCTGAGTGTGACCAGAGCGTAAGTGTGGACGGCGGTAAGTGTGACTTGTGATTCAGTGAAGAGGTATTTGGAAAGCCTTTAACAAATACCTGTGTGAATTGGTGTGAGTTGCTGAATTGGGGGTAGCTATATTCATAAGGGTTAACTTAGGGTGGGGGCTCATAGTTAAGGGTTTATAAGGGGCAGCTGTTTGGGGCTCAAGTCCTTTTTGGAAGTGCATTTGAACAGCAAGGTTGATTGCTGTTGAGGGGAACTAGGAAAAAAAAAAAAAAAAAATCTCTATAAATCTTCAGCAGAGCGAGTGTGAGCGAGCTGAGTGTGACCTGAGTGTAAGTGTGGACGGCGGTAAGTGTGACTTGTGATTCAGTGACTTTGGAGTCAGGGAGTTTTCAGGGGAGGAATTACTGAATTGCTGTCTGATTTTTATTAATACTTTGCATTTATTTTTTTTTTTTATTGAACTGTTCTGTCTGGTGCAATCCCCATTAGGAAATGTGCTCCACGATTGTTAATGCCATCCAGTGCACATCTTGCCACATGTATGCAGTCCTTGAGCAGCCGATCGAGGGTGCATACTGCTGTGCGAGATGTGAGCACGTTGTGCATTTGGAAACCAAGATTCTGTCTCTAAATGTGCAGCTGGCAACACTGAGATCCATAGACAACATGGAGAGGAGTCTTCTGCTCACGGAGCAGACGCTCAATGGGACAGATGAGGGGGGGGATGGTGGGATGGAGCTGCAGGACAATGAAGTAGCAAGCTGGGTGACAGTTAGGAAGCGGGGAAGAGGGAAGAGTGCCAGGGAGGCTAGTCCTGATCTGGAACACCCCAATAAGTTTGCTAAGTTGGCAGATGAGGGGGGTGCCAGTACAGGGGTAGCACTGCTGCAGCCAGGCATGTCCTCTGAAAGCCGGAGGAGTGACTGCTCCAGTAAGGAGGGAAATAGGAGAGCAGGGCAGGCCAGACAGGTGCTGGTAGTGGGCGACTCAATTATTAGGGGAACAGATAGGGCAATCTGTCACAAAGACAGGGATCGTCGAACGGTGTGCTGCCTACCTGGCGCTCGAGTCCGACACATCGCTGATCGGGTGGACAGATTATTGGGAGGGGCTGGTGAGGACCCAGCGGTCATGGTGCACATTGGCACTAATGACAAAGTTAGAGGTAGGTGGAAGGTCCTTAAAGATGATTTCAGGGAATTAGGCTGCAAGCTGAAAGCAAGGACCTCCAACGTGGTATTTTCCGAAATACTGCCGGTACCACGTGCCACGCCAGAGAGGCAACGGGAGATTAGGGAGGTTAATAAGTGGCTCAAGAATTGGTGTAGGAAAGAGGGGTTTGGGTTCCTGCAGAACTGGGCCGACTTCTCAGTTGGCTACAGGCTCTACGCTAGGGACGGGCTGCACCTCAATGGGGAGGGTGCAGCTGTGCTGGGGGAGAGAATGGCTAGAAGGTTGGAGGAGTGTTTAAACTAGGAATTGGGGGGGAGGGTATTCATTTTATAGGAGGGGAAGATAGTGCAGACAGAGTCCTGGGCACAAATAAGGAAGTTGGGGGTGGCGGTGGCATGGGGGGTGGGGTCAGAACAGTTAATAATTTAAGAAATAGAAGTACAGAGAGGAACATAAAGTGCATGTATACTAATGCCAGAAGCCTCACCAACAAAATGGACGAATTAGAACTAATGTTGTTGGAGCATAATTATGACATGGTGGGGATATCTGAAACGTGGCTGGATGAGAGCCATGACTGGGCTGTTAACTTGCAGGGCTATAGCCTGTTCAGAAATGACCGTACAGATAAGCGAGGGGGAGGGGTGTGTCTATATGTAAAATCATCCTTAAAACCCATCCTGCGCGATAATATAGGTGAATTTAATGAAAATGTAGAATCCCTGTGGGTGGAGATAAGGGGAGGGGGAAAAAATAATAAATTACTGATAGGGGTTTGTTATAAATCTCCAAAAATAATGGAAGCAATGGAGAATATCCTCGTAAAGCAAATAGATGAAGCTGCGACTCAAGGAGAAGTCATTATTATGGGGGACTTCAACTACCCTGAAATAGATTGGGGAACAGAAACCTGCAGTTCCAGCAAAGGTAATCGGTTTTTGACAATTATGAGAGACAATTACCTTTCACAACTGGTTCAGGACCCAACAAGAAGGGGGGCACTGCTAGACCTAATATTAACCAACAGGCCAGACCGCATATCAAATATAAGGGTTGGGGGTTACTTGGGAAATAGCGATCACAAAATAATAAGTTTTCATGTATCCTTTAAAAAGATGTGTAGTAGAGGGGTTACAAGGACACTAAACTTCAGGAGGGCAAATTTCCAACGGATGAGAGAGGATCTTGGTGCAATTAACTGGGACGATATCCTGAGACACAAAAATACACAGAGAAAATGGGAGACGTTTATTAGCATCCTGGATAGGACCTGTGCACAGTATATACCGTATGGGAATAAACATATTAGAAATAGGAGGAAACCAATATGGCTAAATAGAGCTGTAAGGGGCGCAATAAGGGACAAAAAGAAAGCATTTAGAGAATTAAAGGAAGTAGGTAGTGAGGAGGCATTAAATAAATACAGAAAATTAAATAAATTCTGTAAAAAGCAAATCAAGGCAGCAAAGCTTGAGACAGAGAGACTCATTGCCAGAGAGAGTAAAAATAATCCTAAAATATTCTTTAACTACATAAATAGTAAGAAACTAAAAAATGATAGTGTTGGCCCCCTTAAAAATAGTCTGGGTGAGATGGTGGATGAGGATGAGGAAAAAGCCAATATGCTAAATGACTTTTTTTCATCAGTATTTACACAAGAAAATCCCATGGCAGACAAAATGTCTAGTGATAAAAATTCCTAATTAAATGTCACCTGCTTAACCCAGCAGGAAGTGCGGCGGCGTCTAAAAATCACTAAAATTGACAAATCTCCGGGCCCGGATGGGATACACCCTCGAGTACTGCAGGAATTAAGTACAGTCATTGATAGACCATTATTTTTAATCTTTAAAGACTCCATAATAACAGGGTCTGTGCCACAGGACTGGCGTATAGCAAATGTGGTGCCAATATTCAAAAAGGGAACAAAAACTGAACTCGGAAACTATAGGCCAGTAAGCTTAACCTCTACTGTGGGTAAAATCCTGGAGGGCATTCTAAGGGACGCTATACTGGAGTATCTGAAGAGGAATAACCTCATGACCCAGTATCAGCACGGGTTTACTAGGGACCGTTCATGTCAGACTAATTTGATCAGTTTCTATGAAGAGGTAAGTTCCGGATTGGACCAAGGGAACCCAGTGGATGTAGTGTATATGGACTTTTCAAAAGCTTTTGATACGGTGCCACACAAAAGGTTGATACATAAAATGAGAATAATGGGGATAGGGGAAAATATGTGCAAGTGGGTTGAGAGCTGGCTCAGGGATAGGAAACAAAGGGTGGTTATTAATGGAGCACACTCGGACTGGGTAGCGGTTAGCAGTGGGGTACCACAGGGGTCAGTATTGGGCCCTCTTCTTTTTAACATATTTATTAATGACCTTGTAGGGGGCATTCAGAGTAGAATTTCAATATTTGCAGATGACACTAAACTCTGCAGGGTAATCAATACAGAGGAGGACAATTTTATATTACAGGATGATTTATGTAAACTAGAAGCTTGGGCTGATAAATGGCAAATGAGCTTTAATGGGGATAAATGTAAGGTCATGCACTTGGGTAGAAGTAATAAGATGTATAATTATGTGCTTAATTCTAAAACTCTGGGCAAAACCGTCAATGAAAAAGACCTGGGTGTATGGGTGGATGACAAACTTAAATTCAGTGGCCAGTGTCAGGCAGCTGCTACAAAGGCAAATAAAATAATGGGATGCATTAAAAGAGGCATAGATGCTCATGAGGAGAATATAATTTTACCTCTATACAAGTCACTAGTTCGACCACACTTAGAATACTGTGCACAGTTCTGGTCTCCGGTGTATAAGAAAGACATAGCTGAACTGGAGCGGGTGCAGAGAAGAGCGACCAAGGTTATTAGAGGACTGGGGGGTCTGCAATACCAAGATAGGTTATTACACTTGGGGCTATTTAGTTTGGAAAAACGAAGACTAAGGGGTGATCTCATTTTAATGTATAAATATATGAGGGGACAGTACAAAGACCTTTCTGATGATCTTTTTAATCATAGACCTGAAACAGGGACAAGGGGGCATCCTCTGCGGTTGGAGGAAAAAAGGTTTAAGCATAATAACAGACACGGATTCTTTACTGTAAGAGCAGTGAGACTATGGAACTCTCTGCCATGTGATGTTGTAATGAGTGATTCATTACTTAAATTTAAGAGGGGACTGGATACCTTTCTGGAAAAGTATAATGTTACAGGGTATATACACTAGATTCCTTGATAGGGCGTTGATCCAGGGAACTAGTCTGATTGCCGTATGTGGAGTCGGGAAGGAATTTTTTTCCCCAATGTGGAGCTTACTCTTTGCACATGGGGTTTTTTTGCCTTCCTCTGGATCAACATGTTGGGGCATGTTAGGTTAGGCTATGGGTTGAACTAGATGGACATATAGTCTTCCTTCAACCTTAATAACTATGTAACTATGTAACTATGTAATTTGTGGGAGGATACACACACGCGGGCAGGCACTTGGATGGCGGACATGGAGTTGTCTGGTGTGCAATGGTCGAAGCTACAAGACCTCTGTCAAGTCCTTCAGTGTTTTGAGGAATGCACACGGCTGGTAAGTGCAGATGACGCCATCATAAGCATGAGCATCCCACTAATGCATCTGCTGATGCAAAGTTTGACGCACATTAGGGAGCAGGCGTCTGCAGCCGAGGAGGAGGGAAGCCTTGATGACAGTCAGCCATTGTCTGCTCAGGGAACTCTCCTGGATGAGGTGGCAGATGAAGAGGAGGAGGATGATGGGGATGAATATTTATGGGAGGAGGATGCTTCTCAGGGGTCAATACAAACTGGTGGTGTTGCAAGGTCAGGTACAGGGTTTTTGCGGGACAAAAGTGATGTTGATTTGCAATAAAGTGCTCCTCAACTCAGCACAAGCAGTGAATTGACACATGGAACATTGGCCCACATGGCTGAGTATGCCTTGCGTATCCTAAAAAGGGACCCCCGCATTATCAAAATGATGACCAATGACTATTACTGGTTGGCCTGCCTCCTGGATCCATGATTAAAAGGAAAATTACAAAATATCATGCCACATGAGAACGTTGAGCAAATATTGGCTACCAAACAAGCAACTCTTTTAGACCGTTTGGTTCAGGCATTCCCAGCACACAGCGGCGGTGATGGTTCTCACACGAGCCGCAGGGGGCAACATGGCAGAGGTGTTAGAGGTGCACAAATCCAAAGTGGCATTGGACAGAGGGGTTTTATGACCAGTTTGTGGAGTGATTTCGCAATGACCGCTGACACGACAGGTACTGCTGCATCGATTCAAAGTGACAGGAGACAGCATTTGTCCAGTATGGTTACGAACTACTTTTCCTCCCTTATCGATGTTCTCCCTCACAGGTCATTCCCCTTTGATTACTGGGCATCTAAAATAGACACTTGGCCTGAATTGGCAGAATATGCATTACAGGAGCTCGCTTGCCCTGCGTCTAGTGTGCTATCAGAAAGAGTCTTCAGTGCTGCTGGTTCAATACTGACACATCTGGCTACCCAGAATGTTGATGATCTAACCTTCATTAAAATGAACCAATCATGGATTTCAAATTATTTTGCCCCACCTTCTCCTGCTGACACGTAGCTTGCCTGAAAAATGTCTTGCTCTTGCTTTTGGCCTCCTTTTACAGACTTCTCCAATTCCGCCATTTGCAGCTGCTGAATGTCCACCATAGGCCATTTTTATACCTCCCTAAATGGGCTGACTCCCCCCACACGGCCGTGGTCACCACCTGGCGCAAGCACCCGTGCGAGAGCCGTTTGCCTGGACAGTTAGGTGCGCCCACTCCTGGGTGATGGCACTGACACAGGGTCCCTCATAGTACAATGAAGTGTCTCTGATGGTGGTGGTGCACAATCAACGTCAGACACAACGTCGTAAAATGAGGGGCCCTGTACTAGTTCCCCCCAGCTCGAACAGTGCTCTACCACATGCAGTACTTCCCTCTCCCTGCTCCACCACTGTGTAGTCTGTGCTGTTAAATCCTTCAATGGCACTGCTAATACAAATTTGTTGAAATGATAGATGATAGTTAAAATATAGAGGGGTCCTGGCCTCCATTTAGACCAGTTAGTACTTTGTGCTCACTACCACTGTCTGCTACTTAGCAGAGGAGCCCACCCCAGTACCGAGCTATGCCGCCTGTTTATTCCTGTTACCAATTTTGAACTGCATTTAGCCTACTTTTTTATTTTGGGCCTACTAACTGTGTCTGCGCCACTCATTACAGTTGTCCTCCACTGTACAAAGCAATGCCACCTGTTTAGTCCTGTTACCACTTTTGAACTGCTTTTAGCCTACTTTTTTATTTTGGGCCTACTAACTGTGTCTGCGCCACTCATTACAGTTGTCCTCCACTGAACAAAGCTAGGCCACCTGTTTAGTCCTGTTACCAATTTTGAACTGCATTTAGCCTTCTTTATTATTTGGGCCTATACCTGTGTTTCCTCCAGCTGACGTTACTGGAACCAGGATGGGGAGCAGAATGTACAAGAGCAAAAGACACTGCCGAGAACCAGCTGATGGTACTGGAACCCGGATGGGTAGCCGAAGGTCCAAGAGCCAATGGAACTACCGAGGACCAGCTGACGTTACTGGAACCCGGTTACTAAGCAGGAGGTACCCGTGCCTGAAAGCACTACCAAGGACCACCTGATGTTGGTGGAACTCGGATACCCAGAAGGAGGCACCTAAGCCAAAGGCTCTGCCCGGAACCAGCTGACGGTACTGGAACCAGGATGGGGAGCAGAAGGTACAAGAGCAAAAGACACTGCCGAGAACCAGCTGATGGTACTGGAACCCGGATGCGTTGGCCAACTGTGCAAGAGCCAATGGCATGACCAGGATGTGGACCAGAAGGTCCACAGGAGAGGAGAGAACAGCTAGGCCGCGAGGCTGCCGCAGTTACCGAACACCAACAGTCCTACAGGGGGAGCTTGGCCTACTGGCACTACAGAACCAGCCTTGATTGCCAATTCCCGCAGCCCACATAGGAAGCTCCTAAACTGGAGGCACCATGGAGTTGGCTAACCCGACCACAACACGACGGGGCAACGCATAGGCGTCTAAGTGACCTTGACACTACCCGGAACCAGCTGACTGTGCTGGACCCAGGCTGGGCACGAGGGAGTACCCGTGACAAAGTCACTGCCGAGAACCAGCTGACGGTACTGGAACCCGGATGCGTTGCCCAAGTGTGCAAGAGCCAATGGCACCACCGAGGACCAGCTGACGGTGCTGGAACCCGGTTACAAAGCTGTAGGTACCCTGTTGTGAATTCTGTTATCAAACTCCCTCCTGTGGTCATGAATGGTACTTCGGTGAGTTCTGTCCATGGACTCCCTCTGGTGGCTGTGAGTGGAGCTGCTGGTTCTGAGGTTCCTTCCACAGGTGACTTAATTTATTCTTTGGCTGGCTGCTCTATTTAACTCCACTCAGATCGTTACACCATGCCAGCTGTCAATGTTCTTGTACTGGTTCAGTTCGTTCTTGGATCTTTCTGGTGACCTGTCTACTCCAGCAGAAGCTAAGTCCCTGCTAGTTAATTATTTGTTCATTGTTTTCTTGTCCAGCTTGCTATTATGATTTTGCCTTGCTAGCTGGAAGCTCTGGGATGCAGAGTGGCACCTCCGCACCGTGAGTCGGTGCGGGGGTCTTTTTGCACACTCTGCGTGGTCTTTTTGTAGTTTTTGTGCTGACCGCAAAGATACCTTTCCTATCCTCAGTCTGTTTAGTAAGTCTGGCCTCCTTTGCTGAAACCTGTTTCATTTCTGTGTTTGTGACTTTCATCTTAACTCACAGTCAATATATGTGGGGGGCTGCCTTTTCCTTTGGGGAATTTCTCTGAGTCAAGGTAGGCTTTATTTTCTATCTCTAGGGCTAGGTAGCTCTTAGGCTGTGAAGAGGCGTCTAGGCAGAGTTAGGTACACTCCACGGCTATTTCTAGTGCGTGTGATAGGATTAGGGGTTGCGGTCAGCAGAGCTCCCACTTCCCAGAGCTTGTCCTGTGATAGTTTAACCATCAGGTCGTTCCGGGTGCTCCTAACCACGAGGTCCTTAACAGTACAGCTGGCCATAAGTGTTAATGCATCTCAATAGAGGGATAAGAGAAGTTCTGAGACCATTTTTTTTTCTCTGCAGTGTGTTTTGTCTTTCTTTTCCCCTTAACCTCTGGGTGGTTCAGGACACAGGTGTAGAGATGGACATTCAAGGTCTGTCCTCTTGTGTGGATCACCTCACTGCAAGGGTACAAAACATTCAAGATTTTGTGGTTCAGAATCCGATGTTAGAGCCTAGAATTCCAATTCCTGATTTGTTTTCCGGGGATAGATCTAAGTTCCTGAATTTAAAAAATAATTGTAAACTGTTTCTTGCTTTGAAACCCCGCTCCTCTGGTGACCCCGTTCAACAAGTAAAGATCATTATTTCTTTGTTGCGTGGCGACCCTCAAGACTGGGCATTTTCCCTTGCGCCAGGAGATCCTGCATTGCGTGATGTAGATGCGTTTTTTCTGGCGCTTGGATTGCTTTATGATGAACCAAATTCAGTGGATCAGGCAGAGAAAATCTTTCTGGCTTTGTGTCAGGGTCAGGATGAAGCGGAGGTATATTGTCAGAAGTTTAGAAAGTGGTCTGTGCTTACTCAGTGGAATGAGTGTGCCCTGGCGGCAATTTTCAGAAAGGGTCTTTCTGAAGCCCTTAAGGATGTCATGGTGGGATTTCCCACGCCTGCTGGTCTGAATGAGTCTATGTCCTTGGCCATTCAGATCGATCGGCGCTTGCGTGAGCGCAAAGCTGTGCACCATTTGGCGGTATTCTCTGAGCATAGGCCTGAGCCTATGCAATGTGATAGGACTTTGACCAGAGCTGAACGGCAAGAACACAGACGTCGGAATGGGCTGTGTTTTTACTGTGGTGATTCCACTCATGCTATCTCCGATTGTCCTAAGCGCACTAAGCGGTTCGCTAGGTCTGCCACCATTGGTACGGTACAGTCGAAATTTCTTTTGTCCGTTACTCTGATTTGCTCTTTGTCGTCCTATTCTGTTATGGCATTTGTGGATTCAGGCGCTGCCCTGAATTTGATGGACTTGGAGTTTGCTAGGCGCTGTGGTTTTTTCTTGGAGCCCTTGCAGTATCCTATTCCATTGAGAGGAATTGATGCTACGCCTTTGGCCAGGAATAAGCCTCAGTACTGGACTCAATTGACCATGTGCATGGCTCCTGCACATCAGGAGGATATTCGCTTTTTGGTGTTGCATAATCTGCATGATGTGGTCGTTTTGGGGTTGCCATGGCTACAGGTCCATAATCCAGTATTGGATTGGAAATCAATGTCTGTGTCCAGCTGGGGTTGTCAAGGGGTACATGGTGATGTTCCATTGCTGTCAATTTCGTCTTCCACTCCGTTTGAAGTCCCTGAGTTTTTGTCGGATTACCAGGATGTATTTGATGAGCCCAAATCCAGTGCCCTACCTCCTCATAGTGATTGCGATTGTGCTATTAATTTGATTCCTGGTAGTAAGTTTCCTAAGGGCCGACTGTTCAATTTATCTGTGCCAGAGCATGCCGCTATGCGGAGTTATATAAAGGAATCCTTGGAGAAAGGGCATATTTGCCCGTCGTCATCACCGTTGGGAGCAGGGTTCTTTTTTGTGGCCAAGAAGGATGGTTCTTTGAGACCTTGTATTGATTACCGCCTTATTAATAAGATCACGGTCAAATTTCAGTACCCTTTGCCGCTGCTGTCTGATGTGTTTGCTCGGATTAAGGGGGCTAGTTGGTTCACCAAGATAGATCTTCGTGGTGCGTATAATCTTGTGCGTATTAAACAGGGCGATGAATGGAAAACAGCATTTAATACGCCCGAGGGCCATTTTGAGTACCTGGTGATGCCATTCGGGCTTTCTAATGCTCCATCTGTGTTTCAGTCCTTTATGCATGACATCTTCCGAAGGTACCTGGATAGATTCATGATTGTATATTTGGATGATATTTTGGTCTTTTCGGATGATTGGGAGTCTCATGTGAAGCAGGTCAGAATGGTGTTCCAGGTCCTTCGTGCAAATTCCTTGTTTGTGAAGGGGTCAAAATGTCTCTTTGGAGTTCAGAAGGTTTCATTTTTGGGTTTCATTTTTTCCCCCTCTACTATCAAGATGGACCCTGTTAAAGTTCAGGCCATTTATGATTGGACTCAGCCGACATCTGTGAAGAGCCTGCAGAAGTTCCTGGGCTTTGCTAATTTTTACCGTCGCTTCATCGCTAATTTTTCTAGTGTTGCTAAACCGTTGACTGATTTGACCAAGAAAGGTGCTGATGTGGTCAATTGGTCCTCTGCGGCCATAGAGGCTTTTCAGGAGTTGAAGCGTCGTTTTTCTTCTGCCCCTGTGTTGTGCCAGCCAGATGTTTCGCTCCCGTTTCAGGTCGAGGTTGATGCTTCTGAGATTGGAGCAGGGGCTGTTTTGTCACAAAGAAGTTCTGATGGCACGGTGATGAAACCATGTGCCTTCTTTTCTAGAAAGTTCTCGCCTGCTGAGCGCAATTATGATGTTGGCAATCGGGAGTTTTTGGCCATGAAGTGGGCGTTCGAGGAGTGGCGAAATTGGCTTGAAGGAGCCAAGCATCGTGTGGTGGTCTTGACGGATCACAAGAATTTGACTTATCTCGAGTCTGCCAAACGGTTGAATCCTAGACAGGCTCGATGGTCGCTATTTTTCTCCCGTTTTGATTTTGTGGTTTTGTACCTTCAGGCTCTAAGAATGTGAAGGCTGATGCCCTTTCAAGGAGTTTTGTGCCTGACTCTCCGGGTGTTCCTGAGTCGGCAGGTATTCTCAAAGAGGGGGTAATTTTGTCTGCCATCTCCCCTGATTTGCGGCGGGTGCTGCAGAAGTTTCAGGCTGATAGACCTGACCTTTGTCCAGCGGAGAAACTGTTTGTCCCTGATAAATGGACTAGTAGAGTTATCTCTGAGGTTCATTGTTCGGTGTTGGCTGGTCATCCTGGAATCTTTGGTACCAGAGATTTGGTGGCTAGATCCTTTTGGTGGCCTTCTTTGTCACGGGATGTGCGTTCTTTTGTGCAGTCCTGTGGGACTTGTGCTCGGGCTAAGCCCTGCTGTTCTTGTGCCAGTGGGTTGCTTTTGCCCTTGCCGGTCCCGAAGAGGCCCTGGACGCATATTTCCATGGATTTTATTTCAGATCTCCCTGTCTCTCAAAGGATGTCGGTCATTTGGGTGGTTTGTGATCGCTTCTCTAAGATGGTCCATTTCGTAGCCTTGTCTATATTGCATCCTCCTCTGATTTGGTGCCATTATTTTTCCAGCATGTGGTTCGTTTGCGTGGCATTCCGGAGAACATAGTCTCGGACAGAGGTTCCCAGTTTGTTAGGGGTTTTGGCGGTCCTTTTGTGCTAAGATGGGCATTGATTTTTTTTTTCTTCGGCTTTCCATCCTCAGACAAATGGCCAAACCGAACGAACTAATCAGACTTTGGAAACATATCTGAGATGCTTTGTTTCTGCTGATCAGGATGATTGGGTGTCCTTCTTGCCTTTGGCTGAGTTCGCCCTTAATAATCGGGCCAGCTCGGCTACTTTGGTTTCGCCTTTTTTCTGTAATTCTGGTTTCCAGCCTCGTTTCTCTTCAGGGCAGGTTGAGCCTTCGGACTGTCCTGGTGTGGATTCTGTGGTGGACAGGTTGCAGCAGATTTGGACTCATGTGGTGGACAATTTGACATTGTCCCAGGAGAAGGCTCAACGTTTCGCTAACCGCCGGCGCTGTGTTGGTCCCCGACTTCGTGTTGGGGATTTGGTTTGGTTGTCATCTCGTTATGTTCCTATGAAGGTTTCCTCTCCTAAGTTTAAGCCTCGTTTCATTGGTCTGTATAAGATTTCTGAAGTTCTCAATCCTGTGTCATTTCGTTTGGCCCTTCCAGCTTCTTTTGCCATCCATAATGTGTTCCATAGGTCGTTATTGCGGAAATACGTGGCGCCTATGGTTCCCTCCGTTGATCCTCCTGCCCCGGTGTTGGTCGAGGGGGAGTTGGAGTATGTGGTGGAGAAGATTTTAGATTCTCGTATTTCGAGATGGAAACTCCAGTACCTGGTCAAGTGGAAGGGTTATGGTCAGGAAGATAATTCCTGGGTTTTTGCCTCTGATGTTCATGCTGCCGATCTAGTTCGTGCCTTTCATTTGGCTCGTCCTGATCGGCAGGGGGCTCTGGTGGGGGTTCGGTGACCCCTCCTCAAGGGGGTGGGTACGGTTGTGAATTCTGTTATCAAACTCCCTCCTTTGGTCATGAATGGTACTTCGGCGAGTTCTGTCCATGGACTCCCTCCGGTGGCTGTGAGTGGAGCTGCTGGTTCTGAGGTTCCTTCCACAGGTGACTTAGTTTATTCTTTGGCTGGCTGCTCTATTTAACTCCACTCAGATCGTTACACCATGCCAGCTGTCAATGTTCTTGTACTGGTTCAGTTCGTTCTTGGATCTTTCTGGTGACCTGTCTACTCCAGCAGAAGCTAAGTCCCTGCTAGTTAATTATTTGTTCATTGTTTTCTTGTCCAGCTTGCTATTATGATTTTGCCTTGCTAGCTGGAAGCTCTGGGATGCAGAGTGGCACCTCCGCACCGTGAGTCGGTGCGGGGGTCTTTTTGCACACTCTGCGTGGTCTTTTTGTAGTTTTTGTGCTGACCGCAAAGATACCTTTCCTATCCTCAGTCTGTTTAGTAAGTCTGGCCTCCTTTGCTGAAACCTGTTTCATTTCTGTGTTTGTGACTTTCATCTTAACTCACAGTCAATATATGTGGGGGGCTGCCTTTTCCTTTGGGGAATTTCTCTGAGTCAAGGTAGGCTTTATTTTCTATATATAGGGCTAGTTATCTCTTAGGCTGTGAAGAGGTGTCTAGGCAGAGTTAGGTACGCTCCACGGCTATTTCTAGTTGTGTGATAGGATTAGGGGTTGCGGTCAGCAGAGCTCCCACTTCCCAGAGCATGTCCTGTGATAGTTTAACCATCAGGTCGTTCCGGGTGCTCCTAACCACCAGGTCCATAACAGTACCCGCGCTTAAAAGCACTACCAATTACCGCCTGGCGTTGGCGGAACTCGGATACCCAGAAGGAGGCACCTAAGCCAAAGGCTCGGCCCGGAACCAGCTGACGGTGCTGGAACCAGGATGTGGACCAGAAGGTCCACAGGAGAGGAGAGAGCAGCTAAGCCGCGAGGCTGCCGCAGATACCGAACACTAACAGTCCTACAGGGGAAGCTTGGCCTACTGGCACTACAGAACAAGCCTTGATTGCCAATTCCCGCAGCCCACATAGGAAGCTCCTAAACTGGAGGCACCATGGAGTTGGCTAACCCGACCGCAACACGATGGGGCAACGCATAGGCGTCTAAGTGACCATGACACTACCCGGAACCAGCTGACGGTGCTGGAACCAGGCTGGGCATGAGGGAGTACCCGTGACAAAGACAATGCTGAGAACCAGCTGACGGTGCTGGAACCTGGATGCATTGCCTATTCAAGATTGTCTTCCTAGAGCCCCAACTAGCGGTGTTGGAGCAAAGGGTAAGCAGGGGGAGCAGAGTGTAGGCCGAAGCCTGCACTGGAGGCAGCTTTGTATCTGCGTTGCGTTTGCAGGACACGTTGCCGGCTACACAGTGGGGGAACAGCTGGCGTTGCTGAACCCCACTGACACAATGGCGGGTGTTTTTCTCTGTGCAGCCTGCACTTCCAGGCACCAACTGGCGGTGTTAGAGCCCAGGGTCTGCAGGAGGAGCAGAGTGTAGGCTGAAGTCTAGTAGAACCAATTTCAAAGGTTACCTTTAACCCTCCCTCAGGTGTTAAAATGTAGAAGAGCCACACCTTGTGCAGCAGTAATGCTCCACAAGTGAAAGGTTGCTCTTTAAATTTTGCTCATTGCACACGCTGAATGAAAGACGTGCACAATTTTGTCCATTGTACAGTAAAACTGTATTGGAGGCGTGACTTGTCTTTTTAAGGAGACGCAGCACAGGTGTCCAAAAATAACGCCTTGGTGCTGGGCGCAGCCTCCTGAGCGTTGTTATTTGCTGTACAGGAGTATGCACTCTTGTTATCCCTTGGCCATGCCCTGTTAGCACTGCCCATCTTATGACCTCATTTCATGTTGGCTGGTGCGGTTAACGATGGCCATGAATCCCAGACCCACAGTGTCTTTTCATAAAGTCACAGTGCGGGGCTGGGATTCGTGGCCTTGTGCAGTAAATATGTTCGCCGCTCACACATGTCCTTACACCTGCTTCAGACTGGGCAGCCTCAGCTGATCCCTTATCGCATGCCATGGCCATGAGGCCGCACAGTCTGAAGAAGGTGGAAGGAGGGGAGTGAAGACAGGCGAAGATATGCACTGCTCGTGCCCATCAATCACACCCTCACAGTCAAAATAAGTAAGACAACGAGGGACGTTGTGTCGGGCAGGGCGGATGCACAGGCACAGCCAGCCAACCAATGATGCGTGCTGCGTGTCATTAAAAAGGAAAGTCACACCTCAGGGACAATGTAATGGTCTGTAATGAGGCACATTTTGTAAGTGTTCCACGTGGGCAAGGAGAAAAAGTTAGCCACCTTGTACAAATGCAGCATTACTGCTGTACAAGGTGGCTGTTATGCATAGAAACACCTGGGGGGGCAGGTTCCCTTTAATTTCAGTTCAGGTGCCTGCATGGCGTTTGCAGGATACGTTGCCGGCTACACAGCAGGGGAACAGCTGGCGTTGCGGAACCCCACTGACACGTCAGCGAGTGTTTTTTCTGTGTAGACAACACTTCCAGGTGACAACTGACAATGTTGAAACCCAGGGAATCAAAGAGGAGCAGAGTGTAGGCCAAAGCCTGCACTGGTGGCAGCTTTTGGTCTGTTGTGCCAGCGTGGCTTGTCCTGGACACGTTGCCGGCTACACAGCAGGGGAACAGCTGGCGTTGCTGAACCCCACTGACACATTGGTGGGTGTTTTTCTCTGTGCAGCTAGCACTTCCGGGCAACAACTGGCGGTGTTATAGCCCAAGGTCTGCAGGAGGAGGAGAGGAGCAGAGTGTAGGCCGAAGCCTAGTAGAACCAATTTCAAAGGTAACCTTTAACCCACCCTCAGGTGTTGCAAAGTACAAGAGCCACACCTTGTGCAGCATTAATGCTGCAGAAGTCAAAGGTTGCTCTATGAATTTTTCTACTTGCACACGCTGAATGAAACACGTACACAATTTAGCCCATTATACAGTCAAACTGTAGTGGAGGCGTGACTTGTCTTTTTAAGGAGACGCAGCACAGGTGTCCAAAATAACGCCTTGGTGCTGGGCGCAGCCTCCTGACCATTGTTATTTGCTGTACAGAAGTATGCGCTCTTGTGTTATCCCTTGGCCATGCGCTGTGAGCACTGCCTCTCTTCTCACCTCATTTCATGTCGGCCGGTGCGGTTAGCGATGGCCATGAATCCCAGACCCGCAGTGTCTTTTCATAAAGTCACACTGCAGGGCTGGGATTCGTGGCCTTGCGCAGTAAATATGTTCGCAGCTCACTCATGTCCTTACACCTGCTTGAGACTGGGCGGCCTCAGCTGATCCCTTATCACATGCCGCGTCCATGAGGCCACACAGTCTGAAGAAGGCGGAAGGAGATGAGTGAAGACAGGCGAACATATGCACTTCACATGCCCATCAATCTCACCCTCGAAGTCAAAATATATCAGACAACGAGGGTCGTTGTGTCGGGCAGGGCGGATGCACAGGCACAGCCAGCCAACCAATGATGTCAGAAGACGGGCAGTGCTACCAAGGGGGGTGCTGTGTGTCATTAAAAAGGAAAGTCACAGCTCAGGGACAATGTAATGGTCTCTAATGAGACACATTTTGTACGTGTTGAGTTCCACGTGGGCAAGGAGAAAAAGTTAGCCACCTTGTACAAATGCAGCATTACTGCTGTACAAGGTGGCTGTTATACATAGAAACACCTGGGGGGGGCAGGTTCCCTTTAATTTCAGTTCAGGTGCCTGCATGGCGTTTGCAGGACACGTTGCCGGCTACACAGCAGGGGAACAGCTGGCATTGCTGAACCCCACTGACACATTGGCGGGTGTTTTTCTCTGTGCAGCTAGCACTTCCGGGCAAAAACTGGCGGTGTTAGAGCCCAAGGTCAGCAGGAGGAGGAGAGGAGCAGAGTGTAGGCCGAAGCCTGCACTGGTGGCAGCTTTAGGTCTGTTGTGTCTGCGTGGCGTTTGCAGGACACGTTGCCGGCTACACAGCAGGGGAACAGCTGGCGTTGCGGAACCCCACTGACACATCAGCGAGTGTTTTTTCTGTGTAGACAACACTTCCAGGTGACAACTGACAGTGTTGAAACCCAGGGAATCAAAGAGGAGCAAAGTGTAGGCCGAAGCCTGCACTGGAGTCAGGAAAAAGTCTGTTATTGTGCCAGCGTGGCTTGTGCTGGACACGTTGCCGGCTACACAGCAGAGAAACAGCTGGCGTTGCTGAACCCCACTGACACATTGGCTGGTGTTTTTCTCTGTGCAGCTCGCACGTCCGGGCAACAACTGGCGGTGTTAGAGCCCAGGGTCTGCAGTAGGAGCAGAGTGTAAGCCGAAGCCTGCAGTGGAGCAAGTTGAAAGGGAACCTTTAACCCCCCCAGGCATTTGTTGCTGAAAGAGCCATCTTGTACAGCAGTAATACTGCACATGGAAAATGGTGGCTCTTTAAATTATGCTCCTTGCAAACGCTGAAGTACACACTCATATAATGTGTCCCCTCACACCGTTAAACCGTCCCGGAGGTGGGACTTTCCTTTGTAATGTGACACAGCACAGCCGTCATTCCAACCCCCTTGGTGCCGTGCGCCACCTCCTCAACGTTGTTTGATTTTGTCACGGAGCCCGTGCTGTAATGTTATCCCTTGGTCATGCACACTTAGCGGTGCCCGTCTTCTGACATCATTTAGGTGTCAGGCTGGCAGTGCCTGTGCGTCCAAGCTGCCCGAGATCCAACCTCGCAGTGTCATCTAATGTAATCCCACTGCGGGCCTGGGATCCATGGGCATGCGCAGTGCATATCATCGCCTCTCACTCCCCTCCTTCCTGCTTCTTCAGACTGTGCGGCGTCACGGCCGTGGCATGCTATTAGGGATCAGCTGATGCTGCCTAGTCTGAAGAAGCGTGAAGAAGGGGAGTGAGAGGCTAGTATATGCACTGCGCATGGCCATGGATACCAGGCCCACTGTGGGATCACATTAGACGACACTGCGAGGTGGGATTTCGGGCAGCGTGGACGCACAGGCGCAGCCAGGACGACAATAAATGATGTCAGAGGACGGGCAGCGCAAACTGTGCATGGCCAAGGGATAACATAACAGCGCAGGGTCCGTGACAGAATCAAACAATGCTAAAGAGGCAGCGCACGGAGCCAAGGGGGTAGGAATGACGGCTGTGCTGCGTCACATTACAAAGGAAAGTCCCACCTCCGGGACGGATTGACGGTGTGAGGGGACACATTATATGAGTGTGTAGTTCAGCGTTTCCAAGGAGCATAATTTAAAGAGCGACCATTTCCTTGTGCAGTATTAGTGCTGCACAAGGTGGCTCTTTCAGTAACAAACGCCTAGGGGGGGACAGGTTCCCTTACATTTTAGTTGTGCCAGCGTTGCCGGATACACAGCTGGGGATCAGCTGACGTTACTGAACCCCAATAACAGAGGAGCGACTGTTGACTGTGCAGACAGCACTTCCAGGCACCAACTGGCGGTGTTAGAGCCCAGGGACAGCACGAGTAGCAGAGAAACAGAGTGTAGGCCGAAGTCTGATTGGAGCAAGTTGAAAGGGAACCTTTAACCCCCCCCCCAAGACGTTTGTAGCTGAATGAGCCATCTTGTGTAGCACTAAGGATGCAAAAGAAAAAGGTTGCTCTTTTAATTATGCTCCTTGCAAACACAGAAGTAAACACTTAAAATGTGGCCCCCGATACCGTAAAACCGTCCCGGAGGTGGGAATTTCCTTCGTAATGGGACGCAGCACAGCTGTCATTCCTATCCCCTTGGTGCCATGCGCTGCCTCAGCAGCGTTGTTTTACGCTGTCACGGAGCCTGCACGGTTATGTTATCCCTTGGCCATGCACACTTAGCGGTGCCCGTCTTCTGACATCATTTAGGTGTCAGGCTGGCAGTGCCTGTGCGTCCACGCTGCCCGAGATCCCACCTCGCAGTGTCGTCTAATGTAATCCCACTGCGGGCCTTGGATCCATGGGCATGCACAGTGCATATCCTCGACTCTCACTCCCCTCCTTCCCTCTTCTTCAGACTGTGCGGCGTCACGGCCGTTGCATGCTATTAGGGATCAGCTGACGGCGCACAGTCTGAAGAAGGCGGAGAGAGATGAGCGAGAGCCTGAGGGGAAGATATGCACTGCGCATGCCTATGGATCCCAGGCCCGCAGTGTGATTCAATCAGAAGACACTGCGAGGCGGGATCTCGGGCAGCGCGGCCGCACAGGCGCAGCCAGCCTGACACCAAATTATGTCAGCACATTACGAAGGAAAGTCCCAGCTCTGGGACGGTATAACGGTATCAGTGAACACATTTTATAAGTGTTAAGTTCTGCGTGTGCAAGGAGCTAAACTAAAAGAGCTACCTTTTCCTTGTGCAGCATTACTGCTGCACAAGGTGGCTCTTTCAGTAACAAATGCCGGGGGGGGACAGGTTCCCTTACATTTAGGTTGTTGTGCCAGCGTGGCGGTCGCAGGACACATTGCCGGCTACACAGCTGGGGATCAGCTGACGTTACTGAAACCCAATAACACTGGGTCGTATGTTTTGACTGTGCAGCCTGCACTTCTGAGCCGCAACTGGCGGTGTTGGAGCCCAGGAATAGCAGTTCAGGTGGTAGAAAGATGAACACATCAGGAGACCTGGATGACACCCAATTACTTAATCAGGCAGAGGAGTGGCAAATTCCAGCGAGATCCAGGCCTGGTTCATTTTCAGAAAAGTAAGCCGGTCAACGTTATCGGAGGATAGTCGCATGCGACGGTCTGTTAGTACACCACCTGCGGCACTAAAGACACATTCCGATAAGACACTAGCCGCAGGGCAAGCCAGCACCTCCAATGCATACTGGCTTAGCTCTGGCCATGTATCCAGCTTAGAGACCCAAAACTTGAGAGGGGAAGAGCCGTCTGGGAGTACAGTAAGAGGGCAAGCCATGTAGTCTGTCACCATCTGACGGAACCGTTGCCTCCTGCTGACTGGAGCCGCCGGTGATGGTGTAGACATTTGGGGCGGGCACACAAAAGTTTGCCACAGTTGTGCCATACTGGTCTTGCCTTGGGCAGAGGCACTGCTTCTGCTCCCTCTTTGTGCAGAGCCTCCTCCACTGCCTCGACGCACTGAGTTGCTTTGTAAAGCACTAGCAGCACTCCTCTCAGTTGGACTGGAGAAGATGATGGAATTCACCAGTGTGCCGTGGTACTCCCGCATTTTATGCTCCCGGGTCAACGCTGGGATGAGTTTTTGGACGTTGTCCCGGTAGCGAGGATCGAGGAGGGTGAACACCCAATAATCAGGCATGTTGAGAATGTGGTCGATGCGGCGGTTGTTTCTCAGGCACTGCAGCATGAAATCAACCATGTGCTGCAGACTGCCAACTGGCCCAGAAACGCTGTCCCCTGCTTGAGACATGATCTCTGCCCGCTCATCATCACCCCACCCTTGCTGTACACACTGACCACTGGACAATTGTGTCGCTCCCTCCTCTGGATGGAGCTCTTCCTCCTCCATTGACTCCTCCTCATCCTCCTCACAAAGTGGCCCCTGCCAACCCCTTTGTGAGGAACCACGTGGCACTGACTCTCCAGAAGCTGATGGAAAAGGTGACTCCTCATCCTCCACCTCTTCCACAACATCATCCCTTAACGCTTGCAGTGTTTGTTGAAGCAGGCAGATAAGGGGGACAGTCATGCTGACTAGTGCATCATCTGCACTTGCCATCCGCGTGGAATAGTCGAAAGGACGCAAAACCTGGCAGACATCCTTCATAGTGGCCCACTCTGTGGTTGTGAAGTCTGATCGGCGCTGACTGCGACTTCTTTGCGCGTGATGCAGCTGGTACTCCATTACTGCTTGCTGCTGCTCACACAACCGCTCCAACATATGTAACGTGGAATTCCACCTGGTAGGTAGGTCACATATGATGCGGTGTTCCGGAAGGCGGAATCGGCACTGGAGAACAGCAATGCGGGATCTTGCCAAGCTGGAACGCCGCAAGTGAGCACACTCTAGGCGGACCTTGTGCAGCAGTGCATCAAGATCCGGATAGTCCCTCAAAAAACTCTGCACAACCAAATTGAGCACATGTGCCAGACATGGGATGTGAGTGAGGTTGCCAATGGCCAAAGCGGCCACCAGATTTCGGCCATTGTCACACACTACCATGCCTGGCTGGAGATTCGCTGGCACAAACCACACATCGCTCTCCTGCTTGATGGCAATCCAGAGCTCCTGCGCTGTGTGGCTTCGATTCCCCAAAGAAACTAGTTTCAAGATGGCCTGTTGACGTTTGGCCACGGCTGTGCTCATGTCGGTCATAACAGGTAAACGTTCACGGGTCCATGTGGAGGTGGACTGTGACGGCTCCTGCAACGATGATTCTGAGGAACTTGTGTATGAGGAGGAGTCAATGCGTACGGACTGGATTCCTGCAATCCTTGGAGTGGGCAGGACACTCAACAACATTAACCCAATGGGCAGTGAGGGAAAGGTATCGCCCCTGTCCATGTTGACTGGTCCACGCATCGGTGGTGAGGTGGACCTTGCTACTGACGGCGTTCAGTAGCGCGTGTTTTATGTGTCCCTCCACATGTTTGTGCAGGGCAGGGACAGCTTGCCTGCTGAAGTAAAAGCGGCTGGGCACCTTGTACTGTGGGACTGCCAATGCCATCAAGTCACGGAAGCTGTCAGTCTCCATCAGCCTGAATGAGAGCATTTCCAGTGACAGAAGTTTGGCAATGCCTGCATTCAGAGCCTGTGCTCGGGGGTGGTTGGCCGAGAATGCCCGCCTTTTCTCCCATGCCTGTACTACCGATGGCTGTAGACTAGGCTGGGAGTGTGAGGATGACTGGGAACGTGGTGCTGTGGGTGGAATTACACTAGGTCTCTGGACAACAGTGCCAGAGGTTCTTCCATGGCGATCCTGGGAGGAAGCCGAACCAGCTGTGTGAGAGCTGGAGGAAGAGGCAACACGAGCTGAAGAGTTGGTAGCTGCCGCTGTTGGTTGGCCTAGGTCTGCAGTGTGTTTTTGTAACTCCACCGCGTGCCTGGTCCGCACATGTTTCCACATATTTGTGGTATTGAGGTTGCTGACACTTTTACCTCTTTTGACTTTCTGATGACACAGCTTGCATTTGACAAAACAAATGTCATCTGCAACTGTGTCAAAAAAGGACCAGGCACTGCAAGTCTTGGGAGCGCCCTTTTTGGCTTTTGGAAGAGACAGGCTCCTAACGGGTGCCAAAGTGGAGGCTACAGGCTCCGCAGTCTTCCCCCTCTTTGGCCCATTAGGGGAATCTCTTCCTCAGAGCTGCTCCCACCACCTTCCTGTTCCTCACGCCACGATAGGTCAAGGACCTCATCATCTCCACTACCCTCTGCCACCAACTGCTCCTCCTGGGTAGTCTCGGCAGCACAGTACACACCAGAAAGCGGCACCTGAGTTTCATCATCAGATGCGTACTGTGCTGTGGTCACCGGAGGCACTGGCCCACCCGCCTCTTCAGAGTCAGAGAGACAAAGCTGTTGGGCATCACTGCACACTGCCTCTTCTTCCATTTCTCCAATGCTGCTTGGCTGGCCCCCTGTTTCCAAGCCAAGAGATTCAGAGAACAGAAGTAGAGACGGCTCCTGTCCTGGGCTCTCTGACTGCCTGGCCAATTTGGCAGGTGGTGAAGAGACAGATGGCTGCTTTCAAGTGGTCTGTGCCTGAGAGGATGTGGCACTAATTGAAGTCTATGCTGATGCCAGCCAGATGTTTCGCTCCCGTTTCAGGTCGAGGTTGATGCTTCTGAGATTGGAGCAGGGGCTGTTTTGTCGCAAAGAAGTTCTGATGGCTCGGTGAGGAAGCCATGTGCCTTCTTTTCTAGAAAATTCTCGCCTGCTGAGCGCAATTATGATGTTGGCAATCGAGAGTTGTTGGCCATGAAGTGGGCATTCGAGGAGTGGCGATATTGGCTGGAAGGAGCTAAAAATCGCGTGGTGGTCTTGACGGATCACAAGAATTTGACTTATCTTGAGTCTGCCAAATGGTTGAATCCTAGACAGGCTCGATGGTCGCTCTTTTTCTCCCGTTTTGATTTTGTGGTTTCATACCTTCCGGGATCTAAGAATGTGAAGGCTGATGCCCTGTCAAGGAGTTTTGTGCCTGACTCTCCGGGTGATCCGGAGCCGGCGGGTATTCTTAAAGAGGGGGTAATTTTGTCTGCCATCTCCCCTGATTTGCGGCGCTTGCTGCAGAAGTTTCAGGCTGATAGACCTGACAGTTTTCCAGCGGAGAGACTGTTTGTCCCTGATAGATGGACTAGTAGAGTTATCTCTGAGGTTCATTGTTCGGTGTTGGCTGGTCATCCTGGAATCTTTGGTACCAGAGATTTGGTGGCTAGATCCTTTTGGTGGCCTTCTTTGTCACGGGATGTGCGTTCTTTTGTGCAGTCCTGTGGGACTTGTGCTCGGGCTAAGCCCTGCTGTTCTCGTGCCAGTGGGTTGCTTTTGCCCTTGCCGTTCCCGAAGAGGCCCTGGACGCATATTTCCATGGATTTTATTTCTGATCTCCCTGTTTCTCAAAGGATGTCGGTCATTTGGGTGGTTTGTGATCGCTTCTCTAAGATGGTCCATTTGGTACCCTTGTCTAAATTGCCTTCCTCCTCTGATTTGGTGCCATTGTTTTTCCAGCATGTGGTTCGTTTGCATGGCATTCCAGAGAACATAGTCTCGGACAGAGGTTCCCAGTTTGTTTCGAGGTTTTGGCGGTCCTTTTGTGCTAAGATGGGCATTAATTTGTCTTTTTCTTCGGCTTTCCATCCTCAGACTAATGGCCAAACCGAACGAACTAATCAGACTTTGGAAACATATCTGAGATGCTTTGTTTCTGCTGATCAGGATGATTGGGTGTCCTTCTTGCCTTTGGCTGAGTTCGCCCTTAATAATCGGGCCAGCTCGGCTACTTTAGTTTCTCCTTTTTTCTGTAATTCTGGTTTCCATCCTCGTTTCTCTTCAGGGCAGGTTGAGCCTTCGGACTGTCCTGGTGTGGATACGGTGTTGGACAGGTTGCAGCAGATTTGGACTCATGTGGTGGACAATTTGACATGGTCCCAGGAGAAGGCTCAACGTTTCGCTAACCGCCGGCGCTGTGTTGGTCCCCGACTTCGTGTTGGGGATTTGGTTTGGTTGTCATCTCGTCATGTTCCTATGAAGGTTTCCTCTCCTAAATTTAAGCCTCGTTTCATTGGGCCATATAAGATTTCTGAAGTTCTTAATCCTGTGTCATTTCGTTTGGACCTTCCAGCTTCTTTTGCCATCCATAATGTGTTCCATAGGTCGTTGTTGCGGAGATACGTGGCACCTATGGTTCTCTCCGTTGATCCTCCTGCCCCGGTGTTGGTCGAGGGGGAGTTGGAGTATGTGGTGGAGAAGATTTTGGATTCTCGTGTTTCGAGACGGAAACTCCAGTACCTGGTCAAGTGGAAGGGTTATGGTCAGGAAGATAATTCCTGGGTTTTTGCCTCTGATGTTCATGCTGCTGATCTAGTTCGTGCCTTTCATTTGGCTCATCCTGATCGGCCTGGGGGCTCTGGTGAGGGTTCGGTGACCCCTCCTCAAGGGGGGGGTACTGTTGTGAATTCTGTTGTTGAACTCCCTCCTGTGGTCGTGAATGGTACTTTGGCGAGTTCTGTCCATGGACTCCCTCTGGTGGCTGTGAGTGAAGCTGCTGCTTCTGAGGTTCCTTACACAGGTGACGTGGTTTATCCTTTGGTTGGCTGCTCTATTTAACTCCACTCTGATCGTTACTCCATGCCAGCTGTCATTGTTCCTGTGCTGGTTCAGTTCGCTCTTGGATCTTTCTGGAGACCTGTCTCTTCCTGCAAGAAGCTAAGTCCCCGTTTGTTATTTTCTGTTCATGGTTTTCTAGTCCAGCTTGCTTTCATGATTTTGTCTTGCTAGCTGGAAGCTCTGGGATGCAGGGTGGCGCCTCCGCACCGTGAGTCGGTGCGGGGGTCTATTTGCACACTCTGCGTGGTCTTTTGTAGTTTTTGTGCTGACCGCAAAGATACCTTTCCTATCCTCTGTCTATTTAGTTAGTCTGGCCTCCCTTTGCTAAAACCTGTTTCATTTCTGTGTTTGTGACTTTCATCTTAACTCACAGTTAATATTTGTGGGGGGCTGCCTTTTCCTTTGGGGAAATTTCTCTGAGGCAAGGTAGGCTTTATTTTCTATCTCTAGGGCTAGCTAATTCTAAGGCTGTGCCGAGGCGTCTAGGCCTGTTAGGTACGCTCCACGGCTATTTCTAGTGTGTGTGATAGGATTAGGGATTGCGGTCAGCAAAGTTCCCACTTCCCAGAGCTTGTCCTGTGAGTTTAACCATCAGGTCATTCCTGGTGCTCATAACCACCAGGTCATAACAGAGAAGAGAGTTATCTGAGAGATAGCGGGTAAGACGGGAGTGGACCAGGCATTCGAGCAGTTTAGAGGTGAAGGGAAGATTAGAGACAGGTCTATAATTAGCGGCACAGTTTTGATCGAGGGATGGTTTTTTAAGTAATGGATGTATGATGGCATGCTTAAATGAGGAGGGAAAGACACTGGAAGAGAGAGAAAGGTTGAATATTTTTGTTAGGTGAGAGGTGACAGCCGGGGAAAGGGACTGGAGGAGATGTGACGGAATGGGGTCACTGGTGCAAGTGGTTGGGCAAGAAGATGCAAGGAGCCTGATTACTTCTTCTTCTGTAACTGGTTCAAAGTCAGAGAGTGAACTAGATGCAGTGGGGGAAGGAGGACAGTGCATGGTATGAAGAGATTGGGAGATGATTTCCTGTCGATTAATAGATACAGGACAAATCTTCCACATGTGATTGTAACCCCTATGAAGCACACTGCCACCAGTAGAAAAGAGGATAAAATTGGCACAATGGCCCCTTCATTATGCTTAGGCATCGATGGCCTATGGTAAGTAAAACCAATTTTTGGACACGTAAAATGCTTGTCATACCGTTAAACAAAACATTTATTTATTTATTTAGAAATACAGTATTATGCTAAATTCTGCTGGGGTCTGAATGTAAGAAAAAAGAAATGTAAACACTAATATAATTGCCTTAGCTGAACATTTAAATTATGATTCTTTGAAAGAGTTTATTCTCTACAGCCTCATTATGCAAATGGGAGAAGTTCCATACACGCCGCATATATAATATGCAAATATATGATTATACCAAGACAGTATGTTGAGACAAAAGATATTTCATGAAGGAAATGGGAATGTTCTGAAAGCTGAACAAAAAACAAGTTTAACTAAATTATATCTTTGCTGCTTACCAAAAGCAAATGGGGTCTTCTGAGGCATCATTTAACTACTAATGCAATGCATAAAAACAAAGGCTCATTCTTGATTTTGCTAATAGTATGGAAATCCTGTGCGCAATGACGTTTTGAAGGCAGCACAAAGGGAAAATATGCTTATGTGCATTAATGTATATAAAAATGCATATTATGGACATATTATCTTCAAGCCTAGAATATTGATACAGTTGAATCTTAAAAGTACTGTGCATGAAAGGAAGATTAATGCAGATGTAATGGGCAGCACAGCATGTGAGAGGTTTGAGATGCCTAGAAGAATCTTCTTATGGCCACAAGCTTTAATGAACTTTTCTTTTTGTATTAGAGAAATATTGCTAAAAGTGTGGTTCTTTTCAGCACAATAATATTTTCAATATGTTTGAGCATACGTAACATACCATTTTGCTTTACTATGGCTAAAATGTTATTTTATAAATTAATAAAATGACAGTGCTAAACTTAAAATCCATATTGTGAACTCTGAAAGTAATTCTACAGTATAACAATCTTCACAAGACGTGCTGAAAGTACAATCCCTCACTTTCATGACTAGGAGTGACTGACTAATTTTCTTGTTATAGAAAAAAATGTATTAATTTAATAAAGAGCATCCACTTTTGAATAGACTTTAGAAGTACATTGTATTTTCATGGACTGTTCTGGTGTATTTCTGATCCCAATATATTATCACCCTTTTATAAATCACTCATAACCAAGATCTTTAATATGGGATACAGTTTTGAGCTCTACATTTTTACAAAGGATATTTGGAAGTTAAGTGTTATGAACAGGTGATTCAGAACCACAATGGACCTAGTGGTTAAGAGCACACAAAGTGACCTGATAGTTACTAACATAGGATGAGCTCTGAGACGTGGGAACCTTGCTGACCGCAATCCCTAATCCTATCATACAACACTAGAGGTAGCCGTGGAGCTCTCCTGACCAGACCTAGGCGCCTCCGGCACAGCCTGAGAAACTAGCTAGCCCTGAGGATAGAAAAATAAGCCTACCTTGCCTCAGAGAAATTTCCCAAAAGGAAAAGGCAGCCCCCCACATATAATGACTGTGAGTTAAGATGAAAATACAAACACAGAGATTAAATAGATTTTAGCAAAGTGAGGCCCGACTTACTGAATAGACCGAGGATAGGAAAGATAGCTTTGCGGTCAGCACAAAAACCTACAAACAACCACGCAGAGGGGGCAAAAAGACCCTCCGCACCGACTAACGGTACGGAGGTGCTCCCTCTGCATCTCAGAGCTTCCAGCAAACAAGAAAAACCAATATAGCAAGCTGGACAGAAAATATAGCAAACAAAAGTAACACAAGCAAAACTTAGCTTATGCAGGGCAGACAGGCCACAAGAACGATCCAGGAGAAAGCAAGACCAATACTGGAACATTGACTGGAGGCCAGGAACAAAGAACTAGGTGGAGTTAAATAGAGCAGCACCTAACGACTTAACCTCGTCACCTGAGGAAGGAAACTCAGAAGCCGCAGCCCCACTCACATCCACCAAAGGAAGCTCATAGACAGAACCAGCCGAAGTACCACTAATGACCACAGGAGGGAGCTTGACCACAGAATTCACAACAGTAGCCCCCCCTTGAGGAGGGGTCACCGAACCCTCACCAGAGCCCCCAGGCCGACCAGGATGAGCCAAATGAAAGGCACGAACCAGATCGGCAGCATGAACATCAGAGGCAAAGACCCAGGAATTATCTTCCTGACAGTAACCCTTCCACTTAACCAGGTACTGGAGTTTCCGTCTCGAAATACTAGAATCCAAAATCTTCTCCACTATATACTCCAACTCCCCCTCAACCAAAACCGGGGCAGGAGGATCAACGGATGGAACCACAGGTGCCACGTATCTCCGCAACAATGACCTATGGAATACGTTATGGATGGAAAAAGAAGCTTGAAGGGTCAAACGAAAAGACACAGGATTAAGAACCTCAGAAATCCAATACGGACCAATGAAACGAGGCTTAAACTTAGGAGAGGAAACTTTCATAGGAATATAACGAGATGACAACCAAACCAAATCCCCAACACGAAGTCGGGGACCCACACAGTGCCTGCGGTTAGCGAAACGTTGAGCCTTCTCCTGAGACAATGTCAATTTGTCCACCACATGAGTCCAAATCTGCTGCAACCTATCCACCACAGTATCCACACCAGGACAGTCAGAAGACTCAACCTGCCCTGAAGAGAAACGAGGATGGAAACCAGAAATGCAGAAAAATGGCGAAACCAAAGTAGCCGAGCTGGCTTGATTATTAAGGGCGAACTCAGCCAACGGCAAAAAGGACACCCAATCATCCTGATCGGCAGAAACAAAACATCTCAGATATGTTTCCAAGGTCTGATTGGTTCGTTCAGTCTGGCCATTTGTCTGAGGATGGAAAGCTGAGGAAAAAGACAAATCAATGCCCATCCTAGCACAAAAGGCTCGCCAAAACCTCGAAACAAACTGGGAACCTCTGTCAGAAACGATGTTCTCCGGAATGCCATGTAAACGAACCACATGCTGGAAGAACAATGGCACCAAATCAGAGGAGGAAGGCAATTTAGACAAGGGTACCAAATGGACCATCTTAGAGAAGCGATCAAAAACAACCCAAATGACCGACATTTTTTGAGAGACGGGGAGATCCGAAATAAAACCCATAGAGATATGTGTCCAGGGCCTCTTCGGGACTGGCAAGGGCAAAAGCAACCCACTGGCACGAGAACAGCAGGGCTTAGCCCGAGCACAAATCCCACAGGACTGCACAAACGAACGCACATCCCGCGACAGAGACGGCCACCAAAAGGATCTAGCCACCAAATCTCTGGTACCAAAGATTCCAGGATGACCAGCCAACACCGAACAATGAACCTCAGAAATAACTCTACTCATCCATTTATCAGGGACAAACAGTTTCTCCGCTGGGCAATGGTCAGGTCTATTAGCCTGAAATTTTTGCAGCACCCGCCGCAAATCAGGGGAGATGGCAGACAAAATTACCCCCTCTTTGAGAATACCCGCCGGCTCAGACAAACCCGGAGAGTCGGGCACAAAACTCCTAGACAGGGCATCCGCCTTCACATTTTTAGAGCCCGGAAGGTACGAAACCACAAAGTCAAAACGGGAGAAAAACAGCGACCAACGAGCCTGTCTAGGATTCAACCGTTTGGCAGACTCGAGATAAGTCAAGTTCTTGTGATCAGTCAAGACCACCACGCGATGCTTAGCTCCTTCAAGCCAATGACGCCACTCCTCGAATGCCCACTTCATGGCCAGCAACTCTCGATTGCCAACATCATAATTACGCTCAGCAGGCGAAAATTTCCTGGAAAAGAAGGCGCATGGTTTCATCACCGAGCCATCAGAACTTCTTTGCGACAAAACAGCCCCTGCTCCAATCTCAGAAGCATCAACCTCGACCTGGAACGGGAGCGAAACATCTGGTTGGCACAACACAGGGGCAGAAGAAAAACAACGCTTCAGCTCTTGAAAAGCTTCCACAGCAGCAGAAGACCAATTGACCACATCAGCACACTTCTTGGTTAACTCAGTCAACGGTTTAGCAATACTAGAAAAATTATTGATGAAGCGACGATAAAAATTAGCAAAGCCCAGGAACTTTTGCAGACTCTTCAGAGATGTCGGCTGAGTCCAATCATAAATGGCCTGAACTTTAACAGGGTCCATCTCGATAGTAGAACGGGAAAAAATGAAACCCAAAAATGAAACCTTCTGAACTCCAAAGAGACATTTTGACCCCTTCGCAAACAAAGAATTCGCACGCAGGACCTGGAACACCATTCTGACCTGCTTCACGTGAGACTCCCAATCATCCGAGAAGACCAAAATATCATCCAAGTATACAATCAGGAATTCATCCAGGTACTCTCGGAAGATGTCATGCATAAAGGACTGAAACACTGATGGAGCATTAGAAAGCCCGAATGGCATAACCAGGTACTCAAAATGGCCCTTGGGCGTATTAAATGCTGTTTTCCATTCATCGCCCCGTTTAATACGCACAAGATTATACGCACCACGAAGATCTATCTTGGTGAACCAACTAGCCCACTTAATCAGAGCAAACAAATCAGACAGCAGCGGCAAGGGGTACTGAAATTTGACCGTGATTTTATTTAGAAGGCGGTAATCAATACAAGGTCTCAGCGAACCATCCTTCTTGGCCACAAAAAAGAACCCTGCTCCCAATGGCGACGACGACGGGTGAATATGAACCTTCTCCAAGGATTACTTTACGTAACTCCGCATAGCGGCGTGCTCAGGCACAGACAAATTAAACAGTCGACCCTTAGGAAACTTACTACCAGGAATCAAATTGATAGCACAATCACAATCCCTATGCGGAGGTAGGGCACTGGACTTGGGCTCATCAAATACATCCCGGTAATCCGACAAGAACTCTGGGACCTCAGAAGGGGTGGATGATGAAATAGACAAAAATGGAACATCACCATGTTCCCCCTGACAACCCCAGCTGGACACAGACATTGATTTCCAATTCAATACTGGGTTATGGACTTGTAGCCATGGCAACCCCAACATGACCACATCATGCAAATTATGCAACACCAAAAAGCGAATATCCTCCTGATGCGCAGGAGCCATGCACATGGTCAGCTGGGTCCAGTACTGAGGCTTATTCTTGGCCAAAGGCGTAGCATCAATTCCTCTCAATGGAATAGGATACTGCAAGGGCTCCAAGAAAAATCCACAGCGCCTAGCATACTCCAAGTCCATCAAATTCAGGGCAGCGCCTGAATCCACAAATGCCATGACAGAATAGGATGACAAAGAGCAGATCAAAGTAATGGACAAAAGAAATTTCGACTGTACCGTACCAATGGTGGCAGACCTAGCGAACCGCTTAGTGCGCTTAGGACAATCGGAGATAGCATGAGTGGAATCACCACAGTAAAAACACAGCCTATTCTGACGTCTGTGTTCTTGCCGTTCAGCTCTGGTCAAAGTCCTATCGCACTGCATAGGCTCAGGTTCACGCTCAGATAATACCGCCAAATGGTGCACAGTTTTACGCTCACGCAAGCGTCGACCGATCTGAATGACCAAAGACATAGACTCATTCAGACCAGCAGGCATAGGAAATCCCACCATGACATCCTTAAGGGCTTCAGAGACGTTTTCTGAAAATTGCTGCCAGCGCACATTCATTCCATTGAGTGAGCACAGACCACTTCCTAAACTTCTGACAATATATCTCTACCTCATCCTGACCCTGACACAGAGCCAGCAAATTTTTCTCTGCCTGATCCACTGAATTAGGTTCATCATACAGCAATCCGAGCGCCAGAAAAAACGCATCAATATTACATAATGCAGGATCTCCTGGCGCAAGGGAAAATGCCCAGTCTTGAGGGTCGCCACGTAATAAAGAAATAATGATCTTAACTTGTTGAACTGGGTCACCAGAGGAGCGGGGTTTCAAAGCCAGAAACAGTTTACAATTATTCTTAAAACTCAGAAACTTAGCTCTATCTCCAAAAAACAAATCAGGAAAGACAGATCTTTAATGTCCATCACTACACCTGTATCCTGAACCACCCAAATGTCTAGGGGAAAAGAAAGACAAAACACAGTACAGAGAAAAAAAAATGGTCTCAGAACTTCTCTTTTCCCTCTATTGAGAAGCATTAGTACTTTTTGCCTCCAGTACTGTTATGAACAGGAGATTCAGAACCACAATGGACCTAGTGCTTAAGAGCACACAAAGTGACCTGATAGTTACTAACATAGGATGAGCTCTGAGACGTGGGAACTCTGCTGACCGCAATCCCTAATCCTATCATACAACACTAGAGGTAGCCGTGGAGCGCTCCTGACCAGACCTAGGCGCCTCGGGCACAACCTGAGAAACTAGCTAGCCCTGAGGATAGAAAAATAAGCCTACCTTGCCTCAGAGAAATTTCCCAAAAGGAAAAGGCAGCCCCCCACATATAATGACTGTGAGTTAAGATGAAAATACAAACACAGAGATGAAATAGATTTTAGCAAAGTGAGGCCCTACTTACTGAATAGACCGAGGATAGGAAAGATAGCTTTGCGGTCAGCACAAAAACCTACAAACAACCACGCAGAGGGGGCAAAAAGACCCTCCGCACCGACTAACGGTACGGAGGTGCTCCCTCTGCATCTCAGAGCTTCCAGCAAACAAGAAAAACCAATATAGCAAGCTGGACAGAAAATATAGCAAACAAAAGTAACACAAGCAAAACTTAGCTTATGCAGGGCAGACAGGCCACAAGAACGATCCAGGAGAAAGCAAGACCAATACTGGAACATTGACTGGAGGCCAGGAACAAAGAACTAGGTGGAGTTAAATAGAGCAGCACCTAACGACTTAACCTCGTCACCTGAGGAAGGAAACTCAGAAGCCGCAGCCCCACTCACATCCACCAAAGGAAGCTCATAGACAGAACCAGCCGAAGTACCACTCATGACCACAGGAGGGAGCTTGACCACAGAATTCACAACAGTTAGGCTTTAGTCACACTAAAAGACTTACCAACGATCACGACCAGCGATACGACCTGGCCGTGATCGTTGGTAAGTCGTTGTGTGGTCGCTGGGGAGCTGTCACACAGACAGCTCTCTCCAGCGACCAACGATCAGGGGAAAGACTTCGGCATTGTTGAAACTGTCTTCAACGATGCCAAAGTCCCCCTGCAGCACCCGGGTAACCAGTGTAAACATCGGGTTACTAAGTGCAGGGCCGTGCTTAGTAACCCGATATTTACCCTGGTTACCATTGTAAAAGTAAAAAAAAAAAAAACACTACATACTCACATTCTGATGTCTGTCACGTTCCCTGCCGGCGTCCACAGGGTTAAAACTGCTTTTGGCAAGAGCGCTGCTAATGCATGCCATGCGCTGCTGCCGAGAGCTTCCCTGCACTGTGTCAGCGCCGGCAGTAACAGTGGAGACGTCACCGCTGTGCTCTGCTTTACGGCCGGCACTGACACATTAGCAGCGCTCCTGCCGAAAGCAGTTTTAACCCTGTGGACGCCGAGGGACGTGACAGACATCAGAATGTGAGTATGTACTCTTTTTTTTTTAACTTTTACAATGGTAACCCACTTCGAGGGAGCCGGGTGAGTATTTTAGTAACAGCGGCCGGGCGCACAGGGGGTGGGAGGGGGGAGTGGACAGGGATTTTTCATATCTTCTCTCTAGCGAACGCTGCTGGAGAGAAGATATGAATGGCGGCTTCAGCACAACGCTTGGGGGACAGCGCTTACTGTAGCGCTGTCTCCTGCACGGCACACGGACTGCACACGGACTGTTTTACACTGACCCATTGACTTTAATGGGTCCGTGTAATCCATGCGCTCCCACAAACACTGACATGTCTCCGTGTTTTGCATATGGACACACGGTCCGTGAAAACACGCTGACATGTGCAGAGACACATTGATTTCATTGTGTCTACGTGAGTCAGTGTCTCCGGTACGTGAGGAAACTGTCACCTCACGTACCGGAGCCACTGACGTGTTAAACCGGCCTCAGATGATTCCAGGGCCAGGAGAAAGAAAAAAAAAGCCTATTGATAACACGCATTTTACTAGGTCAGGTGGGCTGCCCAGCACTAGACACTTCAGTCCACCCAACCATCTCTAAAAGACCTGAATGCATCCTGCATAAAATGGAAAAATGTTCAAAAAAGATGAAAAACACTGCATAAAATTAAATAAATTACATGAGGTCGATATTTTGGCCAAAATATGCAAGCTCGCTACACACGTCAAGGGTCCTCATACGTCTGAGTCCATTTACTAAAATTAAAAACTCATTTTTTTTATTTTCATAAGTGTAAGTGGTAAAACTGCTTCATGCATTTTTTTGTGTAATTTCTCCTGAGCATGCTGATATCCCATATTGTTAGGAGTCGACTTTCCTCTGCTGCACAGGGGGAATCTTGATCCGTGTCTGCTGCGGTCTCCCATTCTGCATCGGCTGCAGTGAAGCCTGCTCAGCGGAGACGTCGCTCCCAGCGTCTCACTAAGACTGATTTTGTGCAAAGGGTTACTCCTGCTCTCCTGGCTCTGCTATTGTACCCTGCACTGATCTGCGGCGAGCAGGCTTTTCCTACTTTGCACACACTGAGCATGCCCAGGGCAAGATCTCTCAGTGGAGATCTAGGGTCAAATGCTCAGGTACTGCAGCGACTTCCATTGGTCCTTCTCACGGAAGGTCCTGTAGGTGCTAGGACTAAGTTTTGCTTTGCACACTGAGAATGCCCAGGGCAAGATCTCTCAGTGGAGATCTAGGGTCACATGCTCAGGTACTGCAGCAATTCCATTGGTCCTTCTTTGAAAGGTCCTATACGTGCTGCAGCTATTTAAGGCTCGCATGGCCGCACGGCCATGCGCTAGTATCCTCTTATGTTATGTGCTTTGCGCCAGTGTGGTCATGTGTTTAAATGTGTTCAGGGACCCGGCTGAAATAAGCCCCTAGAATGCTGGCACCTCCAGCGAGGAGTTTTGTGTGCATGCATGACCACTCACTGCTCACATGTGGGTAGTTAGCCTGTGCCTCTGTGAAAGTCTAACAGGGCACAGAGCTTTGCCTTCTCGGCTGCTCTGTGAAGCTAACAGAGCTGGTTTATACCGCCATATAGTGCCACCATTCATTTAGCAGCAGGTTCTTTCCTGCACGGTGGATCCCGGGTTGCGAACGTACCAATCCCACTAAATAAATATATTCGGTGCGTTCTGCCAACCCTAACATATGTGAGGGAAAACTACCGTTTGGGTGCATGGCAGTGCTCAGAAGGGGAGGAGCTCCACTTGACTTTTTGAATGAAAAATTTGCTGGAATAATTAGCATATGCCATGTCGTGTTTGGAGAGCCCCTGATATGCCTATACAGTGGAAATCCCTCTCAAGTAGCAATATTTGGAAGTTAGACTCCTCAGGGACCTTATCTATATGTGTAGTGTGCACTTTGAAACCCCAGGTGCTTCACAGAAGTTTATAGCATTGAGCCGTGAAAATAAAACAAATTCAAATTTTTGCCACAAAAAATGTTTTTTAGCCCCATATTTTGTATTTTCGCAAGGGTTACTGGAGAAAATGGACCGCAAAAATTATTGTGCAATTTCTCCTGAGTTCACCAATGCCCCATATGTTGTCGAAAACTACTTTTTAGGCTCCGTGCATAGATCAGAAGGAAAGTAGCACCATATTACAGTGCAGATCTTGCTGCACTGGCTTGAGGGTGAGATGTCACATTGGCAGAGCCCCTGATGTGCCAGAATAGCAGAACCCCTCATAACTGACCCCATTTTACAAACTAAACCTCTCAATGAATTCATCTAGGGATGCAGAGATCATATTGAAAACACAGGTGTGTCACAAAATTTTATACCATTGAGCAGTAAAGAAAAAACAATGCATTTTTTACCACCAATATTGTGTGTCAGCCCCAAATTTTACATTTTCTTACTGGGAAATGGGTAAAAATGGCACCAAAATGTGTCCTACAGTTTCTGCTGAATGTAGAAATACCCCAAATGTGGCTGTACAGTACTGGCTAGCCATATGGAGAGACTCAGGAGGGACATAGCGCTATTTGCCTCCTGGAGCATAGATTTTACTAGAATAGTTTGTGGACTCCTTAAACAGAGCCCTTAAGAAAAGCAGAATCCCTCTCAAGTGACCCCATTTTGGAAATTATACCCCTTTGGGAATTTATCTACCGGTGCAGCGCTGATTTGGACTCCATGGGTGTTTTCCAGAAACAAGCAGCAGTGTGTTGCTGTGTGAAAATTGAAAACTGGCATTGTAGTGCCCAGTATGTTATAGTGACAAGTACGTTATGCCCAGCTCAGGCTACTGGAGACATGCACCTGTAAACTAGGCGGGCTCTCATAACTAAAGAAATGCCAAGCATGTGGAGGGGGCATTTGGATTTGGCAATTTGCTGAATTTCTTTTGAGGGGCAGGAAGCCATTTCGCTTTCCAAAGCCTTTGTGCTACCAGTAATGTGGATGCCCACTATATTGCCATTAACAGATGACAGACCTGAGTGGGGACCTGCATTTTTGTGGGTTGAATAAAAGCTTTTATTGGGAACAGTTTATGTAATGTTTGGGATCACATTTATCTACTGCTCTATGCTAACCACTTACTTTGGGATTTCCATCTAAATCTCCAATTGACATGATTAAGATGAAACTTTGCAGGATGCGTTTTTTCCCCTAAACGACGCATTGCGACGTATTGAAAACAACGCTAGTGTGAAAGTAGCCTAATGCAGACACTGTCGGCAGTGACTTAGGCCACTTTCACATCAGTGATTTTTGCCATTCGCGGATGATCCGGCAGTTTTTCTGCATCTGCCACGTAGCAGATCACTTACGGCAACACTGCGTTCGGCCTCATTCATTCCCTATGGGACTTGCGGACATGTGCAGCACTTTCAACAATGGAAAAAAAATTGCTAGCAGTGTTTTTTTTGTCTCACCACAAGTGCAAAACCACAAGTGCTGCACATGTCCGCAAGTAGCCATCACTACCTGTCCCTGCACCTCGCTAGCTCATCCCTAACCATCCCTCCCTGACCTAAAACTACACTATAAAGCTTAGAAAAACAATTTATTGCCTGACATATTCCTATGATAATGAGGGCTCCAGGCTACGGCACAAGTGCATTGTTTTCCCTGTGGAGGGATTCAGGAAGACGGCCGCCACAGGCGGCGCATGTGCAGACTGAGATCGTATCTGGACCAAGATCCCAATCTTCGCCTTTAGTGGCCCACAGCTTTAGAAATATGTCCGGCAGGAAAGAAATGCACTTCACTTAGCTATTAGGCTGCCGTCACACTAGCAGTATTTGGTCAGTATTTTACATCAGTATTTGTAGCCAAAACCAGGAGTGGAACAATTAGAGGAAAAGTATAATAGAAGCATATGCACCACTTCTACATTTATCACCCACTCCTGGTTTTGGCTACAAATACTGATGTAAAATACTGACCAAATACTGATAGTGTGATGGCAGTACCGTCAGTTACCTCCAACATCGGGCCCGCAGCATTGCACCGCTGTGACACCCCCTCCTCCCATTCAGGGCCCGCTGCATTGTCCCACTTCTGCCACTGCAGACTTCCAGAGGAAGGGACTCGGCCTCCTGTGATTCTGTTTACAAGACAGGAGACCGCTATTACTGGACCGGGGACGCTATTACAGGGCAGGGACATGTGTATACACACACACACACACTGCACAGTATGCACACACACTGCACAAGGGGGCACAGTATGCACACACACGCACACATATATACACTGCACAGGGGGCACAGTATGCACACACATACACTGCACAGGGGGGCACAGTATGCACACACACGCACACATATATACACTGCACAGGGGGCACAGTATGCACACACATACACTGCACAGGGGGGCACAGTATGCACACACGCACACATATATGCACTGCACAGGGGGCACAGTATGCACACACACATATATACACTGCACAGGGGGCACAGTATGCACACACATATATATATATATATACACTGCACAGGGGGCACAGTATGCACACACATACACTGCACAGGGGGGCACAGTATGCACACACGCACACATATATGCACTGCACAGGGGGCACAGTATGCACACACATACACTGCACAGGGGGGCACAGTATGCACACACACATATATACACTGCACAGGGGGCACAGTATGCACACACATATATATATATACACTGCACAGGGGGCACAGTATGCACACACATACACTGCACAGGGGGGCACAGTATGCACACACGCACACATATATGCACTGCACAGGGGGCACAGTATGCACACACACATATATACACTGCACAGGGGGCACAGTATGCACACACATATATATATATACACTGCACAGGGGGCACAGTATGCACACACACATATATACACTGCACAGGGGGGCACAGTATGCACACACACATATATACACTGCACAGGGGGGCACAGTATACACATATATATACACTTCACAGGGGGGCACAGTATACACACACACACATATGCACTGCACAGGGGGCACAGTATGCACACACATATATATATATACACTGCACAGGGGGGCACAGTATGCATACACATATATATATATATATATATACACTGCACAGGGGGGCACAGTATGCGCACACACACATATATACACTGCACAGGGGGGCACAGCATGCACACACACATATATGCACTGCACAGGGGGCACAGTATGCACACACACATGTATATACACTGCACAGGGGGGCACAGCATGCACACACACATACACTGCACAGGGGGGCACAGCATGCACACACACATATATACACTGCACAGGGGGGCACAGCATGCACACACACACATATATATACACTGCACAGGGGGGCACAGCATGCACACACACATATATATGCACTGCACAGGGGGCACAGCATGCACACACACATACACTGCACATACCCATCACAGCAGCCGTTCCTTCTGGCCTCAGCAGGATAACCCCGCAGCAGTGTGCTGCCAGCCGGTGGTCTCGCTCTGGCCCAGTGTTCTCCACTTACCTGTCAGATCCCAGGACCGCACTAGCCAGCTACATCTGGATCTCCTCCTTCCAGTCAGGTGAGTTCGGCAGACACTGACTGCACAGTGTGGGCGTGTCTGCAGTGCAGGGATGCGGCTGCCAACACTCAGCCTTTAACCCAGCAAGCAGCCAGAAGCTGGGGGACCGTCCCAGAGGAATCTGCACCCTGCGCTCCGGCCCAGCCCAGCCTGCCGGGATCCGAGACCCCCACAGCAGCCGGAAGACAGGTGGGTAGGTAGGTGGGTGGGTGGGTGTTTGGTTGGGCGGGCCGACACAGGACTGTCAGGCAGTAACCAAACTTGGCGCCTAAGCGAGGAGGGGGTAGGGCTTACATCGTGACTAGTGTTGAGCATTCCGATACCGCAAGTATTGGGTATCGGCCGATACTTGCGGTATCGGAATTCCGATACCGAGATCCGATACTTTTGTGGTATCGGGTATCGGTATCGGATACATAGAGATGTGTAAAATAAAGAATTAAAATAAAAAATATTGATATATTTACCTCTCCGGCGGCCCCTGGTGAGTCCGCGGGTAACCGGCAGGCTTCGTTGTTCAAAATCAGCGCTTTTAGGACCTGAGAATCACGTCCCGGCTTCTGATTGGTCGCGGGCCGCCCATGTGACCGCCACGCGACCAATCACAAGCCGCGACGTCACCGCAAGCTATTAACGCGCTCATTTTGAAAATGACCAATCACACCAATCAAAGATGATCGCGATGTGCCGGCGGTGCAGGGAAGCACCGCGCAGGGAGGGGGCTCCCTGCGGGCTTCCCTGAGACCCCCGCAGCAACGCGATGTGATCGCGTTGCTCCGGGGGTCTCCCACCTCCTTCCTGCAGCAAGTCCCGGATCCAAAATGGCCGCGGATCCGGGTCCTGCAGGGAAGGAGGTGGCTTACCAAGTGCCTGCTCAGAGCAGGCACTTGGTAATGCTGCACTGCTCTCAGACAGATCGGTGATCTGTCAGAGTGCTGTGCAAACTGGCAGATCACCGATCTGTATTGTCCCCTCCTGGGACAAAGTGAAAAAGTTAAAAAAAACATTTCCAAGTGTGTAAAAAAAAAAAAAAAATCTTAAATAATGAAAAAAAAAAATATATATTATTCCCATAAATACATTTCTTTATCTAAATAAAAAAAAAAAAACAATAAAAGTACACATATTTAGTATCGTCGCGTCCGTAACAACCCGACCTATAAAGCTATCCCACTAGTTAACCCCTTCAGTAAACACCGTAAGAAAAAAAAAAAAAAAACAAGGCAAAAAACAACGCTTTATTATCGTACCGCCAAAGTGGAATAACACGCTATCAAAAAGACGGATATAAATAAGCATGGTACCGCTGAAAGCGTCATCTTGTCCCGCAAAAAACGAGCCGCCATACAGCAACATCAGCAAAAAAAATGAAAAAGTTATAGTCCTGAGAATAAAGCGATGCAAAAATAATTATTTTTTCTATAAAATAGTTTTTATCGTATAAAAGCGCCAAAACATAAAAAAAATGATATAAATGAGTTGTCGCTGTAATCGTACTGACCCGAAGAATAAAACTGCTTTATCAATTTTACCAAACGCTGAACGGTATAAACGCCTCCCCCAAAAGAAATTCATGAATAGCTGGTTTTTGGTCATTCTGCCTCACAAAAATCGGAATAAAAAGCGATCCAAAAATGTCACGTGCCCGACAATGTTACCAGTAAAAACGTCAACTCGTCCTGCAAAAAACAAGACCTCACATGACTCCTTGGACCAAAATATGGAAAAATTATAGCTCTCAAAATGTGGTAACGCAAAAAATATTTTTTGCAATAAAAAGTGTCTTTTAGTGTGTGACGGCTGCTAATCATAAAAATCCGCTAAAAAACCCGCTATAAAAGTAAATCAAACCCCATTTCATCACCCCCTTAGTTAGGGAAACATTAAAAAATTAAAAAAATGTATTTATTTCCATTTTGCCGCTAGGGTTAGGGTTAGGGTTAGGGCTAGGGTTAGGGTTAGGGTTAGGGCTAGGGCTAGGGTTAGGGCTAGGGCTAGGGCTAGGGTTGGGGCTAGGGTTAGGGTTAAGGCTACAGTTAGGGTTGGGGCTAAAGTTAGGGTTTGGATTACATTTGCGGTTGGGATTAGGATTAGGGGTGTGTCTGGGTTAGAGGTGTGGTTAGGGTTACCGTTGGGATTAGGGTTAGGGGAGTGTTTGGATTAGGGTTTCAGTTATAATTGGGGGGTTTCCACTGTTTAGGCACATCAGGGGCTCTCCAAACGCGACATGGCGACCGATCTCAATTCCATCCAATTCTGCATTGAAAAAGTAAAACAGTGCTCCTTCCCTTCCGAGCTCTCCCGTGTGCCCAAACAGGAGTTTACCCCAACATATGGGGTATCAGCGTACTCAGGACAAATTGGACAACAACTTTTGGGGTCGAATTTCTCCTGTTACCCTTGGGAAAATACAAAACTGGGGGCTAAAAAATAATTTTTGTGGGAAAAAAAGAGATTTTTTATTTTCACGGCTCTGCGTTATAAACTGTAGTGAAATACTTGGGGGCTCAAAGTTCTCACAACACATCTAGATAAGTTCCTTGAGGGGTCTAGTTTCCAATATGGGGTCATTTGTGGGGGGTTTCTACTGTTTAGGTACATTAGGGGCTCTGCAAACACAATGTGACGCCTGCAGACCATTCCATCTAAGTCTGTATTCCAAATGGCGCTCCTTCCCTTCCGAGCCCTCCCATGCGCCCAAACGCTGGTTCTCCCCCACATATAGGGTATCAGCGCACTCAGGACAAATTGCACAACAACTTTTGGGGTCCAATTTCTCCTGTTACCCTCAGGAAAATACAAAACTGGGGGCTAAAAAATTATTTTTGTGGGAAAAAATTTTTGTTTTGTTTTTACGGCTCTGCATTATAAACTTCTGTGAAGCTCTTATTGGGTCAAAGTGCTCACCACACATCTAGATAAGTTCCTTAGGGGGTCTACTTTTCAAAATGGTGTCACTTGTGGGGGGTTTCAATGTTTAGGCACATCAGTGGCTCTCCAAACGCAACATGGCGCCCCATCTCAATTCCTGTCAATTTTGCATTGAAAGGTCAAACGGCGCTCCTTCCCTTCCGAGCTCTCCCATGCGCCCAAACAATGGTTTACCCCCACATATGGGGTATCAGAGTACTCAGGACAAATTGTGCCACAACTTTTGTGGTCCAATTTCTTCTCTTACCATTGGGAAAATAAAAAATTGGGGGCGAAAAGATAATTTTTGTGAAAAAAAATGATTTTTTATTTTTACGGTTCTGCATTATAAACTTCTGTGAAGCACTTGGTGGGTCAAACTGCTCACCACACCTCTAGATAAGTTCCTTAGGGGGTCTACTTTCCAAAATGGTGTCGCTTGTGGGGGTTTCAATGTTTAGGCACATCAGTGGCTCTCCAAACGCAACATGGCGTCCCATCTCAATTCCTGTCAATTTTGCATTGAAAGGTCAAACGGCGCTCCTTCCCTTCCGAGCTCTCCCATGCGCCCAAACAATGGTTTACCCCCACATATGGGGTATCAGAGTACTCAGGACAAATTGTGCCACAACTTTTGTGGTCCAATTTCTTCTCTTACCATTGGGAAAATAAAAAATTGGGGGCGAAAAGATAATTTTTGTGAAAAAAAATGATTTTTTATTTTTACGGTTCTGCATTATAAACTTCTGTGAAGCACTTGGTGGGTCAAACTGCTCACCACACCTCTAGATAAGTTCCTTAGGGGGTCTACTTTCCAAAATGGTGTCACTTGTGGGGGTTTCAATGTTTAGGCACATCAGGGGCTCTCCAAACGCAACATGGCGTCCCATCTCAATTCCTGTCAATTTTGCATTGAAAAGTCAAATGGCGCTCCTTCCCTTCCGAGCTCTGCCATGCGCCCAAACTGTGGTTAACCCCCACATATGGGGTATCAGCATACTCAGGACAAATTGTACAACAACTTTTGGGGTCCATTTTCTCCTGTTACCCTTGGTAAAATAAAACAAATTGGAGCTGAAGTAAATTTTTTGTGAAAAAAAGTTAAATGTTAATTTTTATTTAAACATTCCAAAAATTCCTGTGAAGCACCTGAAGGGTTAATAAACTTCTTGAATGTGGTTTTGAGAACCTTGAGGGGTGCAGTTTTTAGAATGGTGTCACACTTGGGTATTTTCTATCATATAGACCCCTCAAAATGACTTCAAATGAGATGTGGTCCCTAAAATAAAATGGTGTTGTAAAAATGAGAAATTGCTGGTCAACTTTTAACCCTTATAACTCCCTAACAAAAAAAAATTTTGGTTCCAAAATTGTGCTGATGTAAAGTAGACATGTGGGAAATGTTACTTATTAAGTATTTTGTGTGACATATCTCTGTGATTTAATTGCATAAAAATTCAAAGTTGGAAAATTGCGAAATTTTCAAAATTTTCGCCAAATTTCCGTTTTTTTCACAAATAAACGCAGGTAATATCAAAGAAATTTTACCACTATCATGAAGTACAATATGTCACGAGAAAACAATGTCAGAATCACCGGGATGCGTTGAAGCGTTCCAGAGTTATAACCTCAAAGGGACAGTGGTCAGAATTGTAAAAATTGGCCCGGTCCATAACGTGCAAACCACCCTTGGGGGTAAAGGGGTTAAAAAAAACCACCTTGACTTGCTCAGGTGCCGCCTTCCCCGCATCCTGCTGCCCTAGGCACGTGCCCTCAAGTGCCTAGTGGCAAATACGGCCCTGGCTCTGTCATATTCTCAGTACCGCCTCCTCCTTTGTCTACCTTTGTCATCTCTGAGATTATTTTTTACTATTATTGATGTCCTTTCCTTGTATTGTCTTTGAAATGGAGGAAGATGCATGTTGGACTGACCACAAATTATTTCCTTCAACCAACGTATCTGCAGCCTAGTGCCCAGCTAATATTTAGAACACAAAGCAAAAACTTTTGGCAGTAATTCACAATTTTTACCCACCACTACCCATTGAAACACTTCATGAGGAGTTTCATGACTTGGAGGGCATATATCTCTGTAATATTAGCTATGATGTCATCACTCATTTACATCACTCCGTGAGGTCTCACGTTCATTAATCTGTCATATATCTATCTTTACATAGCAACTATATAACTTTAGTATTAAGATGGTATTTCCACTAGTTTGGATCTCAAAGGTACTCATAGATACATTTATTTTTATGAACTTCGGTTTAATCTAAAATAAGACTGATAGCATGTTCATCAGCAAATCATTTTCAAATGTTAGCTCATTCCACTTTGTCATGGAATATTTTATCCACGACTAAACTAAAAATTTTGGCAGAGTTTTGGGAGTGGAGCAAGCTACACTATGTTCTTCTGTTATCCAACAAGATTATGACGAAGAAGGATAGCATCCTTCGAAACGCGTTGGATTGGTTGTTCCCACAAGAGCCCGCCCATTAGCTGTGATGTCACAATTTCCGCCATGCCCCTTTCACACACCGCCACGGCTTCGGCGTCGCTTCTGGCCGGTGCACGCTAGAAGCTGGCGGTTCCTTCCAGCTACTGACGCCTAGCAAGGAGAACCTTCGGAGGGTAAGTGCGTTGAGGTGGTAGGCCAGTCTGAACAAATGCGTTTTTAGGGCACGCTTAAAGCTGTGGGGATTGGGGATTAATCGAATTAACTTGGGAAGTACATTCCAAAGAATTGGCGCAGCACGTGAAAAGTCTTGGAGACAGGAGTGTAAGGTTCTTATTAATGAGGATGTTAACCTCAGGTCATTAGCAGAACAGAGAGCGCGGGTAGGGTGGTAGACAGAGACCAGGGAGGAAATGTAGGGTGGTGCTGAGCCATGGAGAGCTTTGTGGATGAGAGTAATCATTTTGTACTGGATTCTGGAGTGGATGGGTAACCAGTGTAATGACTGGCACAAGGTAGAGGCATCAGTGTAATGATTGGTGAGGGATATGATCCTGGCTGCAGCATTCAGGACAGATTGGAGAGGGTAGAGTTTGGTAAGAGGGAGGCCAATTAACAGAGAGTTACAATAGTCGGGACAAGAATGAATAAATGAAAACAAGGATCCCAAATACATAATGTGAGATAACGGGTCCCGGCGAAAATCCCGCCAGTGAGCCCCGGACTCACTAAATCCGCTCAAAACATATCATAGTTCAAGGAGAGAAAACTGAGCATTGATGAACAATTTTGATAAGCTTTATTCCAAAACCAATAAAATAACATTAAGTCTCATATCAAATATCATAGAGTAATATGAACAAAGATGAAAGCTTGAAATATGCTGACAAGTAGCCCCCATACTCCTACTTCCCCAAACCCCTGCCCACCCCCTTCCAAAAACCAAGGGAGGAAAAAAGGTTGAAGCACCAAATGCTGATAGAAATATGCCCACAGACACAAGTGTGTAACCTGGAAAGAACCTAACCCCATACACTGCGTGACAATATTAGATTGGACATCATAATGGGACCAAAAACCATGTATATTAGTATAAATACAGTACCAGGGGTTATAAGGTCCACAGGTAGATAGAAACACAAATGTGCCTCAACCTAAAAGGTAGGCGCCCATGCGCACAGAAGTGCCATCCACGCTGCAGCTATACAAAAATACCTAGAGTCATAGTGACCAGCGTGGGAACACAGGCTTACCTAATTACAGGGCAGGGTGGAGAGACAGTCAGGAGGTGGTCCCCGACGCGCGTTTCGCGGCCTCAAACCGCCGCTTCCTTGAGTCACTATGACTCTTCCACGCTGGTCACTATGACTCTAGGTATTTTTGTATAGGTGCAGCATGGATGGCACTTCTGTGCGCATGGGCGCCTACCTTTTAGGTTGAGGCACATTTGTGTTTCTATCTACCTGTGGACCTTATAACCCCTGGTACTGTGTTTATACTAATTTACATGGTTTTTGGTACCATTATGATGTCCAATCTAATATTGTCATGCAGTGTATGGGGTTAGGTTCTTTCCAGGTTAGACACACTTGTGTCTGTTGGCATATTTCTATCAGCATTTGGTGCTTCAACCTTTTTTCCTCCCTCGGTTTTTGGAAGGGGGTGGGCAGGGGTTTGGGGGAGTAGGAGTATGGGGGCTACTTGTCAGCATATTTCAAGCTTTCATCTTTGTTCATATTACTCTATGATATTTGATATGAGACTTAATGTTATTTTATTGGTTTTGGAATAAAGCTTATCAAAATTGTTCATCAATGCTCAGTTTTCTCTCCTTGAACTAAGAATGAATAAATGAAACAGTAGGAGTTTTTGCAGAGTCGAAAGTAAGAAAAGGGCGAATTCTAGAAATGTTTTTGAGGTGCAGATAAGAAAAGCGAGCAAGTGAGTGGATGTGGGGGTGAATGAAAGCTCAGAATCAAGTATGACATCAAGGCAGAGGGCATGCTGCTTGGGAGTAATGGTGGAACCACACACGGAGATGGCAATGTCAGGCAAAGGTAAGTTAGTAGAGGGAGGAAACACGAGGAGTTCAGTTTTTGACAGGTTCAGTTTCAGATAGAAGGAGGACATGATGTTGGAGACAGCGGCAAGGCAATTACTTATGTTTTCTAGAAAGGCAGGCGTGATATCAGGAGCAGAAGTGTATAATTGGGTGTTGCCAGCATAGAGATGGTACTGGAAACCAAATCTTCTGATTGTTTGACCAGTAGGGGCAGTATACAAAGAGAAGAGGAGGGGGCTTACGACTGATCCTTGAGGAACCCTAACAGTAAGGGGAAGATGAGAGGAGGAGGAAACAGCAAAAGATACAGTGAAGGAGCGGTCACAGAGATAGGAGGAGAACCAAGAGAGAATGGTTTCCTTGAGGCCGATAGAGTGTAACATAGAGAGGAGGAGCTGATGATCCACAGTGTCAAATACTGCAGAGAGATCCAAGAGAATTAGCATGGAGTAGTGACCATTAGATTTAGCTGTTAGTAGATCATTAGAGACTTTAGTTAGGGCACTTTTAGTAGAGTGTAAAGAGCGGAAACCAGATTGAAGGGGGTCGAGAAGAGAGTTATCTCAGAGGTAGCGGATAAAACGGGAGTGGACCAGGCTTTCGAGGAGTTTGGAAATGAAGGGGAGATAAGAGACAGGTTTATAGTTAGCGACACAGTTTTGGTCAAGGGATGGGTTTTTTAAGTAATGGATGTATGATGGCATGCTTAAATGAGGAGGGAAAGATACTGGAAGAGAGAGAAAGGTTGAATATTTTTGTTAGGTGAGAGGTGACAGCAGGGGAAAGGGACTGTAGGAGATGTGACGGAATGGGGTCCCTTGTGCAAGTGGTTGGTGAGAAGATGCAAGGAGCCTGATTACTTCTACTTGTGTTACTGGTTCAAAATCAGAGACTGAGCTAGATGCAGTGGGGGAGGGAGGACAGTGCATGGTATGAAGGGATTGGGAGATAATTTCATGTCGGATGTGGTCAATATTTTCTTTGAAGTAATTGGGCAGATCGTCAGCGCGGAAATCCGTGGTTGGGGCCTGCACTCTTGGGTTGAGTAGGGAATGAAAGTGTCAAAGAGACGTTTAGGGTTGTTGGACAGTGAGGTGATGAGGGTGTTGAAATAGGTTTGTTTGGAGAGGTGAAGAGCAGCGATGTATGTTTTAAGAATGAACTTATAATGGATGAAATCATTGGGCAGGTTAGATTTTCTCCACCGATGTTCAACGCACCTGGAGCACCGCTGCAGGAAACGTGTTTGCGAGAGAAAGCGCCGGAAATGGGAGTTTGTGAAATCATCCACTGAGCAAAGCTGGGTGAAGACCAAGTCGAGGGAGCTTCTGTCTTCATGCTTTGGAGACTTAGTATGCTGTGAGAGGCCAAAAGAGGAGGTTAGAGATAAAAGGTGAGAAACATATGGGGAGAGGAGAAAAGCAATGGGGATGTTGAAATCACCCATGATGAGGGTGGGGATATCACAGGAGAGAAAGTGTGGAAGCCAGGTGGAAAAGTGATCCAGGAATTGATGAGAGGGGCCGGGAGGATGATACACCACCGCCACTCGCATGGAGAAGGGGATGTAGAGTCTGACAACATGGACCTCAAAAGAAGGGAAGACAAGTGAGGGTACTTGGGGGATAACTTGGAATGAACATTTGGGTGAAAGGAGCAGACCAGCGCCTCCACCTGCTCTGTTGTCCGATCTTGGGGTATGAGAAAAGTGTAGTCCACCATATGAAAGAGTAGCAGAAGCGGTGGTGTCTGTTGTGAATTCTGTGGCTGAATTCACTCCTGTGGTCACAAGTGGTACTGCAGCTTCTGAGCTTCCTTCCTCAGGTGTTCTGGTGAGCTCATTAGCTGCTTCGTTACTTAACTCCAGCTGATGCTGCTATCCTTGCTCCTTGTCAATGTTCCAGTGTTGGATCTGAGCTTCTCCTGATTGTTCCTGTGACCTGCTACTCTGTATAGCTAAGTGCTTTTTTGCTATTTTGTTGCCTTTTTTCTGTCCAGCTTGTCTTTTGTTTTGCTGGAAGCTCTGAGACGCAAAGGGTGTACCGCCGTGCCGTTAGTCCGGCACGGTGGGTCTTTTTTGCCCCCTTTGCGTGGGTTTCGCTTTAGGGTTTTTTGTAGACTGCAAAGTTCGCTTTACTGTCCTCGCTCTGTCTAAGAATATCGGGCCCCACTTTGCTAAATCTATTTCATCCCTACGTTTTGTCTTTTCATCTTACTCACAGTCATTATATGTGGGGGGCTGCCTTTTCCTTTGGGGTATTTCTCTGGGGGCAAGTCAGGCCTATTTTTCTATCTTCAGGCTAGCTAGTTTCTTAGGCTGTGCCGAGTTGCATAGGTAGTGGTTAGGCGCAATCCACAGCCACTTTTAGTTGTGTTTAGGATAGGATCAGGTGTGCAGTCTACAGAGTTTCCACGTCTCAGAGCTCGTTCTTTTGTTTTTGGGTATTTGTCAGATCACTGTGTGCGCTCTGATCGCTAGGCACACTGTGTCTCTGGATTGCCTTCATTACACCTTTCATTAGCAGACATAACAGTACAAGGAGCCAACTAATGATTCTCAATAGAGGGAAAGAAAAAGTTCTGACATCATTTATTTATTTTTTTTCTCTGCTCTGTGTTCACTTTTTTTTTTTTTTCCCCTAGACATTTGGGTGTTTCTGGACACAGGTGTGGACATGGATTTTCAGGGTCTGTGCTCTTCAATGGATAATCTCGTTATAAATGTACAAAAGATTCAAGATACTATTGATCAGAAATCTATGTTAGAACCAAGAATTCCTATTCCTGATTTGTTTTTTGGAGATAGAACTAAGTTTCCAAGTTTCAAAAATAATTGTAAGCTATTTCTGGCCTTGAAACCTCATTCTTCTGGTAATCCTATTCAACAGGTTTTGATTATTATTTCTTTTTTGCGCGGCGACTAGTGTTGAGCGATACCGTCCGATACTTGAAAGTATCGGTATCGGATAGTATCGGCCGATACCCGAAAAATATCGGATATCGCCGATACCGATATCCGATACCAATACAAGTCAATGGGACATCAAGTATCGAAATGTATCCTCATGGATCCCAGGGTCTGAAGGAGAGGAAACTCTCCTTCAGGCCCTGGGATCCATATTAAAGTGTAAAATAAAGAATTAAAATAAAAAATATTGTTATATTCACCTCTCCGGCGGCCCCTGGACATCAGCGGGAGGATCCGGCGTCCGGCACGGCTTCTTTCTTCAAAATGCGCGCCTTTAGGACCTGTGGAATGACGTCCCGGCTTCTGATTGGTCGCGTGCCGCCCATGTGACCGCCACGCGACCAATCAGAAGCCGCGACGTCATTCCTCAGGTCCTAAAAGGCGCTCATTCTAGGACTTTAGCTGAGGAATGACGTCGCGGCTTCTGATTGGTCGCGTGGCGGTCACATGGGCGGCAAGCGACCAATCAGAAGCCGGGACGTCATACCACAGGTCCTAAAGGCGCGCATTTTGAAGAAAGAAGCCGTGCCGGACGCCGGTTCCTCGCGCAGATGTCCAGGGGCCGCCGGAGAGGTGAATATAACAATATTTTTTATTTTAATTCTTTATTTTACACTTCCGATACCGATACCTGATATCACAAAAATATCGGATCTCGGTATCGGAATTCCGATACCGCATGTATCGGCCGATACCCGATACTTGCGGTATCGGAATGCTCAACACTAGCGGCGACCCTCAAGACTGGGCATTTTCTCTTGCGCCAGGAGACCCTGCATTGAGTAGTGTCGATGCGTTTTTCCTGGCACTCGGATTACTGTACGATGAGCCTAATTCAGTGGATCAGGCTGAGAAAAATTTGCTGGCTTTGTGCCAGGGTCAGGATGATATAGAAGTATATTGTCAGAAATTTAGGAAATGGTCAGTACTCACTCAGTGGAATGAATCTACGCTGGCAGCTTTGTTCAGAAAGGGTCTCTCTGAGGCTCTTAAGGATGTCATGGTGGGATTTCCTATGCCTGCTGGTTTGAATGAGTCTTTGTCTTTAGCCATTCAGATCGGTAGACGCTTGCGCGAGCGTAAATCTGTGCACCATTTGGCGGTATTGCCTGAGGTTAAACCTGAGCCTATGCAGTGCGATAGGACTATGACCAGAGTGGAACGGCAGGAATACAGACGTCTGAATGGGCTATGTTTCTACTGTGGTGATTCCACTCATGCTATTTCTGATTGTCCTAAGCGCACTAAGCGGTCCGCTAGGTCTGCCGTCATTGGTACTGTACAGTCCAAATTCCTTCTGTCCATTACCTTGATATGCTCTTTGTCGTCGTTTTCTGTCATGGCGTTTGTGGATTCAGGCGCTGCCCTAAATCTGATGGATTTGGATTATGCTAAACGTTGTGGGTTTTTCTTGGAGCCTTTGCGGTGTCCTATTCCATTGAGAGGAATTGATGCTACACCTTTGGCCAAGAATAAACCTCAGTACTGGGCCCAGCTGACCATGTGCATGGCTCCTGCACATCAGGAAGTTATTCGCTTTCTGGTGTTGCATAATCTGCATGATGTGGTCGTGTTGGGGTTGCCATGGCTACAAACCCATAATCCAGTATTGGATTGGAATTCCATGTCGGTATCCAGCTGGGGTTGTCAGGGGGTACATGGTGATGTTCCATTTTTGTCGATTTCGTCATCCACCCCTTCTGAGGTCCCAGAGTTCTTGTCTGATTATCAGGATGTATTTGAAGAGCCCAAGTCCGATGCCCTACCTCCGCATAGGGATTGTGATTGTGCTATCAATTTGATTCCTGGTAGTAAATTCCCTAAAGGTCGATTATTTAATTTATCCGTGCCCGAACACGCCGCTATGCGCAGTTATGTGAAGGAATCCCTAGAGAAGGGACATATTCGCCCATCGTCATCACCACTGGGAGCAGGGTTCTTCTTTGTAGCTAAGAAGGATGGTTCGCTGAGACCGAGTATTGATTACCACCTTCTTAATAAGATCACTGTTAAATTTCAGTATCCCTTGCCATTGTTATCTGACTTGTTTGCTCGGATTAAGGGGGCTAGTTGGTTCACTAAGATAGATCTTCGTGGTGCGTATAATCTGGTGAGAATCAGGCAAGGAGATGAATGGAAAACTGCATTCAATACGCCCGAGGGTCATTTTGAGTATCTAGTGATGCCGTTCGGACTTGCCAATGCTCCATCAGTGTTTCAATCCTTTATGCATGACATCTTCCGTGAGTACCTGGATAAATTCCTGATTGTTTACTTGGATGACATTTTGATCTTCTCAGATGATTGGGAGTCTCATGTGAAGCAGGTCAGAATGGTTTTTCAGGTCCTGCGTGCTAACTCTTTGTTTGTGAAGGGATCAAAGTGTCTCTTCGGTGTGCAGAAAGTTTCATTTTTGGGATTCATCTTTTCCCCTTCTACTATCGAGATGGATCCAGTTAAGGTCCAAGCCATCCAGGATTGGATTCAGCCGACATCTCTGAAAAGTCTGCAAAAGTTCCTGGGCTTTGCTAATTTTTATCGTCGCTTCATCTGTAATTTTTCTAGCATTGCCAAACCATTGACCGATTTGACCAAGAAGGGTGCTGATTTGGTCAATTGGTCTTCTGCTGCTGTGGAAGCTTTTCAGGAGTTGAAGCGTCGTTTTTGTTCTGCCCCTGTGTTGTGTCAGCCAGATGTTTCTCTTCCGTTCCAGGTCGAGGTTGATGCTTCTGAGATTGGAGCAGGGGCGGTTTTGTCACAGAGAGGTTCTGATTGCTCAGTGATGAAACCATGTGCTTTCTTTTCCAGGAAGTTTTCGCCCGCTGAGCGTAATTATGATGTGGGCAACCGAGAGTTGCTGGCCATGAAGTGGGCATTCGAGGAGTGGCGTCATTGGCTTGAAGGAGCTAAGCATCGCGTGGTGGTATTGACTGATCATAAGAACTTGACTTATCTCGAGTCTGCCAAGTGCTTGAATCCTAGACAGGCCCGTTGGTCGTTATTTTTTGCCCGCTTCGACTTTGTGATTTCGTACCTTCCGGGCTCTAAAAATGTGAAGGCGGATGCTCTGTCTAGGAGTTTTGTGCCCAACTCTCCGGGTTTATCTGAGCCAGCGGGTATCCTCAAGGAAGGAGTCATTGTGTCTGCCATCTCCCCTGATTTGCGGCGGGTGCTGCAAAAATTTCAGGCGAATAAACCTGATCGTTGTCCAGCGGAGAAACTGTTCGTCCCTGATAGGTGGACTAATAAACTTATCTCTGAACTTCATTGTTCGGTGTTGGCTGGTCATCCCGGAATCTTTGGTACCAGAGAGTTAGTGGCTAGATCCTTCTGGTGGCCATCTCTGTCACGGGATGTACGTACTTTTGTGCAGTCCTGTGGGATTTGTGCTAGGGCTAAGCCCTCCTGTTCTCGTGCCAGTGGGTTGCTTTTGCCCTTGCCGGTCCCAAAGAGGCCTTGGACACATATTTCGATGGATTTCATTTCTGACCTTCCTGTTTCTCAAAAGATGTCAGTCATTTGGGTGGTCTGTGATCGCTTTTCTAAAATGGTCCATCTGGTGCCCTTGGCTAAATTGCCTTCCTCCTCTGATTTGGTACCTTTGTTCTTTCAGCATGTGGTTCGGTTGCATGGCATTCCTGAGAATATTGTTTCTGACAGAGGTTCCCAGTTTGTTTCAAGGTTCTGGCGAGCCTTTTGTGGTAGGATGGGCATTGACCTATCCTTTTCCTCGGCTTTCCATCCTTAGACTAATGGCCAGACCGAACGAACCAATCAGACCTTGGAAACATATCTGAGATGTTTTGTTTCTGCAGACCAGGATGATTGGGTGTCCTTTTTGCCGTTGGCTGAGTTCGCCCTTAATAATCGGGCCAGCTCGGCTACCTTGGTTTCTCCATTTTTCTGCAATTCTGGGTTCCATCCTCGTTTCTCTTCAGGACAGGTTGAGTCTTCGGACTGTCCTGGTGTGGATTCTGTGGTGGACAGGTTGCAGCAGATCTGGACTCAGGTAGTGGACAATTTGACCTTGTCCCAGGAGAAGGCTCAACTTTTCGCTAATCGCAGACGCCGTGTGGGTCCCCGACTTCGTGTTGGGGATCTGGTTTGGTTATCTTCTCGTCATATTCCTATGAAGGTTTCCTCTCCTAAATTTAAACCTCGTTTTATTGGTCCGTATAGGATTTCTGAGATTCTCAATCCTGTGTCTTTTCGTCTGACCCTCCCAGACTCCTTTTCCATACATAATGTATTCCATAGGTCATTGTTGCAGAGATACGTGGCACCTATGGTTCCATCTGTTGAGCCTCCTGCCCCGGTTTTGGTGGAGGGGGAATTGGAGTATATTGTGGAGAAGATTTTGGATTCTCGTGTTTCTAGACGGAAACTCCAGTATCTGGTTAAATGGAAGGGTTATGCTCAGGAAGATAATTCCTGGGTTTTTGCCTCTGATGTTCATGCTCCCGATCTTGTTCGTGCCTTTCATGCGGCTCATCCTGGTAGGCCTGGGGGCTCTGGTGAGGGTTCGGTGACCCCTCCTCAAGGGGGGGGTACTGTTGTGAATTCTGTGGCTGAATTCACTCCTGTGGTCACAAGTGGTACTGCAGCTTCTGAGCTTCCTTCCTCAGGTGTTCTGGTGAGCTCATTAGCTGCTTCGTTACTTAACTCCACCTGATGCTGCTATCCTTGCTCCTTGTCAATGTTCCAGTGTTGGATCTGAGCTTCTCCTGATTGTTCCTGTGACCTGCTACTCTGTATAGCTAAGTGCTTTTTTGCTATTTTGTTGCCTTTTTTCTGTCCAGCTTGTCTTTTGTTTTGCTGGAAGCTCTGAGACGCAAAGGGTGTACCGCCGTGCCGTTAGTCCGGCACGGTGGGTCTTTTTTGCCCCCTTTGCGTGGGTTTCGCTTTAGGGTTTTTTGTAGACTGCAAAGTTCGCTTTACTGTCCTCGCTCTGTCTAAGAATATCGGGCCCCACTTTGCTGAATCTATTTCATCCCTACGTTTTGTCTTTTCATCTTACTCACAGTCATTATATGTGGGGGGCTGCCTTTTCCTTTGGGGTATTTCTCTGGGGGCAAGTCAGGCCTATTTTTCTATCTTCAGGCTAGCTAGTTTCTTAGGCTGTGCCGAGTTGCATAGGTAGTGGTTAGGCGCAATCCACAGCCACTTTTAGTTGTGTTTAGGATAGGATCAGGTGTGCAGTCTACAGAGTTTCCACGTCTCAGAGCTCGTTCTTTTGTTTTTGGGTATTTGTCAGATCACTGTTTGCGCTCTGATCGCTAGGCACACTGTGTCTCTGGATTTCCTTCATTACACCTTTCATTAGCAGACATAACAGGTGTCTGCTTGCTGGATCCAGGTTTTAGTAAGAGCCAGGAGGTTAAGAGAATTAGAAAGGAAGAAGTCATGGATGAAGGAGAGATTATTACACACTGAGAGAGAATTCCAAATTGAAAGAGGCAGAAGGCATGCACGGGATATTAATAAGGTTAGAGGGGTTTCTGAGTGTACCAGTTGGGAAGTTTGACTTGCTGTAACATAGGGGGCCGGGGTTGGGAGAGATGTCTCTTGTGACTAGGAGAAGGAGGATAGAAAGAGTGAGCAGATGTTTAAGCGATTTGTGAGAGTGTCTCTTGTGTTGGATGGAGGGACCGAATGGATCTGCACTGTTAAGCAATGTGAACAGAGCGTGAGTGCTATACATAGGAGAGAAAAGGACAGAGGGGCCGATATGAATAGAATGTAAAGAGTTAATGTAAGGGTGGTGAATGTGAGTGAATGCAGCAGTCAGGATATAGATGAGACAAATGCATATAGTGAGTATTTGTTTTGTTCCAAAAGTACAGGGAACAGATTTATTTAATTGTCTTACCTGTCTCCTGCCCTATCTAACTGCCATGTGTTAACTCCCAATACTTTGAAGAAATGTACTTAGATGAAATGTGCACAAATAGAAGTGCACGAATGCTCCCCTGCCCGAATGCTTCCCCAGGCTATGTCTAAATTTATAGGAGGCTAGCTCTTAGATCCCTTTTTTTCTCTCATTAGCAATCAAACTAACGAGACAGCAGGACACAATAAATGTAGTGAGCAGATAAACAAAGGTCCAGGCCTACATGGATCATAGACCACTTTGAAGACAGTTATATGCCTCTCTGCATAAGGGACAAGCAGAAGTAAGTTCAATAGCTATATATAAAAATATACGAAAACAAATGCTTGCCAAGATGGCTAACAAATCTAAATACATGAAGGATTCAATGCCGGAGGTAGAATGATATGATTACCATTCAGGTTGCTTGCTGACATAGAATGGAGTGAAAAAGACATGGAAGGTAGTTCAGTTCTGATATAGAATATGATTACCTCTATGAAGAGAATAGAGATGCGTGTTAGATTCATCCATGTTTTAACTGCCAATACTTTGAAGAAATGTACTTAGATAAAATGTGCACGCATAGAAGTGCACGAATGCCCCCCTGAACGAATGCTTCCCCTGGCTATCCCCAGGCTATCCTTATATGAGGTAATAACTCTGGAATGTTTCCATGGATCCTGGTGATTATGACACTGTTTTCTTGTGACATATGGTACATCATGAAAGTGGTAAAATTTATTTGATATGACTTGTGTTTATTGGTGAAAAAAACGGAATATTGGGGAAATTTTTGAAAATTTCTAATTTTTCCAAATTTGAATTTTCTTGTCCTTAAATCACAGAAATATGTCACACAAAATACTTAATAAGTAACATTTCCAACATGTCTACTCGACATCTGCACAATTTTGGAACCAAATTTTTTTTATTTAGGAAGTTATAAGGGTTAAAATTTGACCAGCGATTTCTCATTTTTACAACACCATTGTCTTTTAGGGACCACATCACATTTAAAGTTACATTGAGGGGTCTATATGATAGAAAATACCCCAAAGTAACACCATTCTAAAAACTGCACCCCTCAATGTCCTCAAAAGCACATTCAAGAAGTTTATTAACCCTTCAGGTGCTCCACAGGAATTTTTGGAATGTTTAAATAAACTAAACCACTGTTTGGGCCCATGGCAGAGCTCGGAAGGGAATGAGCGCTGTTTGACTTTTCAATGCAAAATTGGCTGGAATTGAGATAGGACCCCATGTCGCATTTGGAGAGCCCCTGATGAGCCTAAACAGTAGAAACCCCCCACAAGTGACACCATTTTGAAAAGTAGACCCCCTAAGGAACTTATCTAGATGTGTGGTGAGCACTTTGAAACCCCAAGTATGTCGCAGAAGTTAATAACGTAGAGCCATAAAAATAAAAAATGATATTTTTTTTAACAAAAATGAACTTTTTGAACCTAATTTTTATTTTCCCAAGGGTAACAAGAGAAATTGGAACCCAAGGGTAACAAGAGAAATTTGTCCTGATTACGCTGACACCCCATATGTGGGGGGGACCACTGTTTGGGCACATGGCAGAGCTCAGAAGGGAAGGAGCGCCATTTTGGAATACATCAGGCGGGGAGTCTGCGCAGCCTATGTGACGTCAGCGGTAGTAACTGAGGCTGTGCTGACTCCCTGCCTGACTCAGTGAATTTGACAGCATGGCAAAATGTTCAGAAACTTTCCCACGCTAATCAGTTCATGTCCCGGTCAGGTGGGGAGGCTGTGCAAGCAGCTTTTCATTCATTCCTTCATGGTTTACAGACCGGCCGATAGCATTAGCATCGCTCCGGGTTGTAAACTATTTAACCCCTTGTGTTATGAACAGGTAATTCAGAACCACAATGGACATTGAAGTTCAGAGCACACCAAGTGACCTGACAATTACCAAAAACAAAGGACGAGCTCTGAGACGTGGAAACTCTGCTGACCGCAATCCCTAATCCTAACACACCACACTAGAGGTAGCCGTGGATTGCGCCTAACGCTCCCTATGCAACTCGGCACAGCCTGAGAAACTAACTAGCCCTGAAGATAGAAAAATAAGACTACCTTGCCTCAGAGAAATTCCCCAAAGGAAAAGGCAGCCCCCCACATATAATGACTGTGAGTAAGATGAAAATACAAACACAGAGATGAAATAGATTTAGCAAAGTGAAGCCCGACTTACTGAATAGACCGAGGATAGGAAAGATAGCTTTGCGGTCAACACAAAAACCTACAAACAACCACGCAGAGGGGCAAAAAGACCCTCCGCACCGACTAACGGTACGGAGGTGTTCCCTCTGCGTCTCAGAGCTTCCAGCAAGCAAGAAAAACCAATAAAGCAAGCTGGACAGAAAAAATAGCAAGCAAAAATTAACACAAGCAAAACTTAGCTTATGCAGGATAGACAGGCCACAGGAACGATCCAGGAGGAAGCAAGACCAATACTAGAAAATTGACTGGAGGCCAGGATCAAAGCACCAGGTGGAGTTAAATAGAGCAGCACCTAATGACTTAACCTCATCACCTGAGGAAGGAAACTCAGAAGCCGCAGTACCACTCTCATCCACCAAAGGAAGCTCATAGACAGAACCAGCCGAAGTACCACTCTCGACCACAGGAGGGAGCTTGGCCACAGAATTCACAACAGTACATCCCCCCTTGAGGAGAGGTCACCGAACCCTCACCAGAGCCCCCAGGCCGACCAGGATGAGCCACATGAAAGGCACGAACCAGATCGGCAGCATGGACATCAGAGGCAAAGACCCAGGAATTATCTTCCTGACCATAACCTTTCCACTTAACCAGATACTGGAGTTTCCGTCTCGAAACACGAGAATCCAAAATCTTCTCCACTATATACTCCAATTCCCCTTCAACCAAAACCGGAGCAGGAGGATCAATAGATGGAACCACAGGTGCCACATATCTCCACAACAATGACCTATGGAACACGTTATGGATGGAAAAAGAAGCAGGAAGAGTCAAACGAAAAGACACAGGATTAAGGACCTCAGAAATCCTATATGGACCAATGAAACGAGGCTTAAATTTAGAAGAGGAAACCTTCATAGGAATATAACGAGATGACAACCAAACCAAATCCCCAACACGAAGTCGGGGACCCACACAGAGCCTGCAGTTAGCGAAACGTTGAGCCTTCTCCTGGGACAAAGTCAGATTGTCCACTACATGAGTCCAAATCTGCTGCAACCTATCCACCACAGTATCCACACCAGGACAGTCCGAAGACTCAACCTGCCCTGAAGAGAAACGAGGATGGAACCCAGAATTGCAGAAAAACGGCAAAACCAAAGTAGCCGAGCTGGCCCGATTATTAAGGGCGAACTCAGCCAAAGGCAAAAAGGACACCCAATCATCCTGATCAGCAGAAATAAAACATCTCAGATATGTTTCCAAGGTCTGATTGATTCGTTCAGTCTGGCCATTTGTCTGAGGATGGAAAGCCGAGGAAAAAGACAAATCAATGCCCATCCTAGCACAAAAGGCTCGCCAAAACTTCGAAACAAACTGGGAAACTCTGTCAGAAACGATGTTCTCTGGAATGCCATGTAAACGAACCACATGCTGGGAAAACAACGGCACCAAATCAGAGGAGGAAGGCAATTTAGACAAGGGCACCAAATGGACCATCTTAGAGAAGCGATCACAAACCACCCAAATGACCGACATTCTTTGAGAGACGGGGAGATCCGAAATAAAATCCATAGAGATATGTGTCCAAGGCCTCTTCGGTACCGGCAAGGGCAAAAGCAACCCACTGGCACGAGAACAGCAGGGCTTAGCCCGAGCACAAATCCCACAGGACTGCACAAAAGAACGCACATCCCGCGACAGAGACGGCCACCAAAAGGATCTAGCCACCAAATCTCTAGTACCAAAGATTCCAGGATGACCAGCCAACACCGAACAATGAACCTCAGAGATAACTTTATTCGTCCACCTATCAGGGACAAACAGTTTCTCCGCTGGGCAACGGTCAGGTCTATTAGCCTGAAATTTTGCAGCACCCGCCGCAAATCAGGGGAGATGGCAGACAAAATTACCCCCTCTTTGAGAATACCCGCCGGCTCAGACAAACCCGGAGAATCGGGCACAAAACTCCTAGACAGGGCATCCGCCTTCACATTTTTAGAGCCCGGAAAGTACGAAACCACAAAGTCAAAACGGGAGAAAAACAGTGACCAATGAGCCTGTCTAGGATTCAACCGTTTGGCAGACTCGAGATAAGTCAAGTTTTTGTGATCAGTCAAGACCACCACGCGATGCTTAGCTCCTTCAAACCAATGACGCCACTCCTCGAATGCCCACTTCATGGCTAGCAACTCTCGATTGCCAACATCATACTTTCGCTCAGCAGGCGAAAATTTCCTGGAAAAGAAGGCGCATGGTTTCATCACCGAGCAATCAGAACTTCTCTGCGACAAAACAGCCCCTGCTCCAATTTCGGAAGCATCAACCTCAACCTGGAACGGAAGCGAAACATCTGGTTGGCACAACACAGGGGCAGAAGAAAAACGACGCTTCAACTCCTGAAAAGCTTCCACAGCAGCAGAAGACCAATTGACCACATCAGCACCCTTCTAGGTTAAATCAGTCAACGGTTTAGCAATGCTAGAAAAATTAGCGATGAAGCGACGATAAAAATTAGCAAAGCCCAGGAACTTCTGCAGACTCTTCAGAGATGTTGGCTGAGTCCAATCATAAATGGCCTGAGCTTTAACAGGGTCCATCTCGATAGTAGAAGGAGAAAAAATGAACCCCAAAAATGAAATCTTCTGAACACCAAAGAGACACTTTGACCCCTTCACAAACAAAGAATTAGCACGCAGGACCTGGAACACCATTCTGACCTGCTTCACATGAGACTCCCAATCATCCGAGAAGACCAAAATATCATCCAAGTATACAATCAGGAATTTATCCAGGTACTCTCGGAAGATGTCATGCATAAAGGACTGAAACACTGATGGAGCATTAGAAAGTCCGAATGGCATAACCAGGTACTCAAAATGGCCTTCGGGCGTATTAAATGCTGTTTTCCATTCATCGCCCCGTTTAATACGCACAAGATTATACGCACCACGAAGATCTATCTTGGTGAACCAACTAGCCCCCTTAATCCGAGCAAACAAATCAGACAGCAGCGGCAAGGGGTACTGAAATTTGACCGTAATTTTATTTAGAAGGTGGTAATCAATACAAGGTCTCAGCGAACCATCCTTCTTGGCCACAAAAAAGAACCCTGCGAATATGACCCTTCTCCAAAGACTCCTTCACGTAACTCCGCATAGCGGCGTGCTCAGGTACAGATAAATTAAACAGTCGACCCTTAGGAAACTTACTACCAGGAATCAAATCGATAGCACAATCACAATCCCTATGCGGAGGTAGGGCATTGGACTTGGGCTCATCGAATACATCCCGGTAATCAGACAAGAACTCTGGGACCTCAGAAGGGGTGGATGATGAGATAGACAGAAATGGAACATCACCATGTACCCCCTGACAACCCCAGCTGGACACAGACATTGATTTCCAATCTAATACTGGGTTATGGACTTGTAGCCATGGCAACACCAACACGACCACATCATGCAGATTATGCAACACCAGAAAGCGAATATCCTCCTGGTGCGCAGGAGCCATGCACATGGTCAGCTGGGTCCAATACTGAGGCTTATTCTTGGCCAAAGGCGTAGCATCAATTCCTCTCAATGGAATAGGACACTGCAAGGGCTCCAAGACAAACCCACAGCGCCTAGCAAACTCCAAGTCCATCAAATTCAGGGCAGCGCCTGAATCCACAAATGCCAATGCAGAATAGGAAGACAAAGAGCAGATCAAAGTAACGGACAAAAGAAATTTCGACTGTACCATACCAATGGTGGCAGACCTAGCGAACCGCTTAGTGCGCTTAGGACAATTGGAGATAGCATGAGTGGAATCACCACAGTAGAAACACAGCCCATTCTGACGTCTGTGTTCTTGCCTTTCAGCTCTGGTCAAAGTCCTATCGCACTGCATAGGCTCAGGTTCATGCTCAGATAATACCGCCAAATGGTGCACAGATTTACGCTCGCGCAAGTGTCGACCGATCTGAATGGCCAAAGACATAGACTCATTCAGACCAGCAGGCATAGGAAATCCCACCATGACATCCTTAAGGGCTTCAGAGAGACCCTTTCTGAAAATAGCTGCCAGCGCACATTCATTCCATTGAGTGAGCACGGACCACTTTCTAAACTTCTGACAATAAATCTCTATCTCATCCTGACCCTGACACAGAGCCAGCAAATTTTTCTCTGCCTGATCCACTGAATTAGGTTTGTCGTACAGCAATCCGAGCGCCAGAAAAAACGCGTCAATATTACATAATGCAGGATCTCCTGGCGCAAGGAAAAATGCCCAGTCTTGAGGGTCGCCATGTAATAAAGAAATAATGATCTTAACTTGTTGTACTGGGTCACCAGAGGAGCGAGGTTTCAAAGCCAGAAATAATTTACAATTATTTTTAAAATTCAAAAACTTAGCTCTGTCTCCAGAAAATAACTCAGGAATAGGGTTGAGCGACCTTGACCTTTTTAGAGTCGAGCCGTGTTTCGCGAAACCCGACTATCTTAGAAGTCGAGTCGAGTGGAATCGGCCGATTATCGCGAAAAGTCGGGTATCGCCCGAAACACGAAACCCAATGCAAGTCAATGGGGGAGCATAGTCGGCAGTGAGTGGAGGCCAGGAAAACACCTACACTGCCCATTTTAATGGCAAAAACATCCATTCTTGTTACAGAAGCTTGTCAATCGTAATTTACCTTATAATAATTGGAAGGCATTTGAAATTGGGGGTCATTTGGCTAAAGTTGTGGGGGGTAGGGCTGGTTCAAGTAATTAGTGGGCCCAGGAAATCTGGAACACGTCACGGCAGTGGAGCAGGGAGAGGTAAGTATTTCAACTTTGCAAGTGCTGAGATCCTGAGCAAGCAGGGGGGGCCCACTCGTTGGCATTGGCACTGGCACAGGGCCCCTCAAAGTACAGCGGTGTGTTTGCACGGCGGGGGCGCCTCCCACCGGCAGCAACACTTTTGCGTACTATGAGAGGTCCTGTGCCAGTGACGTCGCACAGGGCCTCACCTGATGAAGGAACCTGCACTTTCATCTGCACCTTCCTCTTTGTCCCCGTGTAAGGTGGTATGGTATGCGGGAAGAGGAACCTGACTTTCAGCAGGGTCACAATCTTGCTGTGTAGCGTGCACGGGGAATTTTGCGTTATGGGGCAATGTACCAGCAGACTCATCTATCACTGGCTGGGCAATGGGCAGGATGAGGAGGAAACACAGATATAGGCCCAAAGAATAAAGTGGGCTAAATGCAGTTCAAAATTGGTAACACAGGACTAACCAGGGGGCATTGCAGTGGAGGACAACTGGAATGAGAGGCTGACACAGAGAGTAGGCCCAAATCAGTAAGTAGTCGAAATGCAGTTCAAAATTGGGAACCGTAGTAAACAGGCGGCACAGCTTTGTTCAGTGGAGGAGAACAGCAAGGAGCGGCAGACACCGATAGTAGGCCCCAACCCAACTAGTAGGCCAAATGCAGTCTAACATTAACAACTACTTAACGAGAGCCTGAAAATGGAATTTCAGGACAGGAAACCAGGAGAACAGCAAGGAGCGGCAGACACTGTTAGTAGGCCCCAAACCAACTAGTACGCCAAATGCAGTTGTTCCATTTAACCACTATTTAACAAGAGCCTGAAGATAGAAGCTCAGGAAAGGCAACCTGGAGAACACATTGGAGTGGAACACACCGTCTCAACACCCCATACACAATTTGTAGGCCTAATGCAGTGTAGTTCCCAACAACTACTAAACGAGAGCATGAAGATCGAAGCAATGGAGAGGAAACCTGGGGAACACCTTGGAGTGTAACACACCATCTCTCTACACCCCATACCCAATTTGTAGGCCTAATGCAGCGTAGTTTCCAACAACTACTAAACGAGAGCATTAAGATCGAAGCAATGGCGAGGAAACCTGGGGAACACCTTGAAGTGGAACACACCATCTCTCTACACCCCATACCAATTTTGTAGGCCTAATGCAGTCTATTTTCCAACACCTACTAAACGAGAGCCTGAATATAGAAGCTCAGGAAAGGCAACCTGGAGAACACCTTGGAGTGAAACACACCGTCTCTACACCCCATACCCAATTTGTAGGCCTAATGCAGTGTAGTTTCCAACAACTACTAAACGAGAGCATAAAGATCGAAGCAATGGAGAGGAAACCTGGGGAACACCTTGGAGTGCAACACACCATCTCTCTACACCCCATACCCAATTTGTAGGCCTAATGCAGCGTAGTTTCCAACAACTACTAAACGAGAGCATGAAGATCGAAGCAATGGAGAGGAAACCTGGGGAACACCTTGGAGTGCAACACACCATCTCTCTACACCCCATACCCAATTTGTAGGCCTAATGCAGTGTAGTTTTCTACAACTACTAAACGAGAGTCGGAAGACCGAAGCAATGTGGACGAAACCTGGGGAAGACCTTGGAGTGTAACACACCATCTCTCTACACCCAATACCCATTTTGTAGGCCTAATGCAGTGTAGTTCCCAACAACTACTAAACGAGAGCCTGAAGATAGAAGCTCAGGAAAGGCAACCTGGGGAACACCTTGGAGTGGAACACACCGTCTCTACACCCCATACCCAATTTGTAGGCCTAATGCAGTGTAGTTTCCAACAACTACTAAACGAGAGCATTAAGATAGAAGCTCAGGAAAGGCAACCTGGAGAACACCTTGGAGTGGAACACACCATCTCTCTACACCCCATACCCAATTTGTAGTTCTAATTCAGCGTAGTTTCCAACAACTACTAAACGAGAGCATGAAGATTGAAGCAATGGAGAGGAAACCTGGGGAACACCTTGGAGTGGAACACACCATCTCTCTACACCCCATACCCATTTTGTAGGACTAATGCAGTGTAGTTTCCAACAACTACTAAACGAGAGCCTGAAGATAGAAGCTCAGGAAAGGCAACCTGGAGAACACCTTGGAGTGGAACACACCGTCTCTACACCCCATACCCAATTTGTAGGCCTAATGCAGTGTAGTTTCCCACAACTACTAAACGAGAGCATTAAGATCGAAGCAATGGCGAGGAAACCTGGGGAACACCTTGGAGTGGAACACACCATCTCTCTACACCCCATACCCATTTTGTAGGCCTAATGCAGTCTAGTTTCCAACAACTACTAAACGAGAGCCTGAAGATAAAAGCTCAGGAAAGGCAACCTGGAGAACACCTTGGAGTGGAACACACCATCTCTCTACACCCCATACCCAATTTGTAGGCCTAATGCAGCGTAGTTTCCAACAACTACTAAACGAGAGCAAGAAGATCGAAGCAATGGAGAGGAAACCTGGGGAACACCTTGGAGTGTAACACACCATCTCTCTGCACCCCATACCCAATTTGTAGGCCTAATGCAGCGTAGTTTCCAAAAACTACTAAACGAGAGCATGAAGATCGAAGCAATGGAGAGGAAACCTGGGGAACACCTTGGAGTGCAACACACCATGTCTCTACACCCCATACCCAATTTGTAGGTCTAATGCAGTGTAGTTTTCTACAACTACTAAACGAGAGTCGGAAGACCGAAGCAATGTGGACGAAACCTGGGGAACACCTTGGAGTGTAACACACCATCTCTCTACACCCCATACCCAATTTGTAGGCCTAATGCAGTGTAGTTTCCAACAACTACTAAACGAGAGCATTAAGATTGAAGCAATGGAGAGGAAACCTGGGGAACACCTTGGAGTGGAACACACCATCTCTCTACACCCCATACCCAATTTGTAGGCCTAATGCAGTGTAGTTTTCTACAACTACTAAACGAGAGTCGGAAGACCGAAGCAATGTGGACGAAACCTGGGGCACACCTTGGGGCGGCAGACACCGTTAGTAGGCCCTACCAAAGTTGTACCCCCAATGCAGTTTTAAAATTCCTAGAGGCTGAAAACAAGACTATTGACGCTCAGCTTTTTTTAAAGGAACACAGCTGAATTGAGTGGCGCAGACAGACACAGGTAGTAGGCCTTAAACCAAAAATGTGGCTCACTGCAGCTTAAAAAAGTTACAGGGGTACACAGGCAGCATTGCTCTGGGCAGTGGAGGACAATTTCAATAGTGGACCGCAGACAGACTTTGTATGCCTACTATTAAAAAAATGATGCTCTATGCAATTAAAAATAGGTTCCAGGGGTCCACAGGCAGCAGTGGTGTGGTCAGTGGACGAGTATTGGAAGGAGGGACCGCAGACAGGCGTAGTAGGCCTAACATAACATAATTAGGCTGTAGGCACTTTAAAAATGGTTCCAGGGGTACACGGGCAGCAGTGGTGTGGTCAGCGGAGGAAAATTTGAATTAGGGACTGCAGACAGACTTTGTAGGCTGTCTCCTGTGGACCATGCATCCAACACATTAACCCAGTGCGCCGTAATGGACACGTATTTTTTTGTGGACATGCCTACTGGTCCATGCGTCTCTTGTCAGGTGCACCTTTCTACTGTTTGATTGCCTGAGTGCTATGACAATGCAGACTTTTTCATGCCGGTGGAGGGCTGGGATGGCTTTTCTCGCAAAAGAAATGTTGACTGGGTAGCTTAAACCGTGGTACAGCGTAGTTCATCTGGGCTTTCTAAATATAAAACAAAGAAAAAAAGGAGGTTCCATGCACTTTCAGCTGGGTTCCAGGGGTAGAAGGCCTAACATAATAACAGATGGCTGTAGGCAATTTTAAATTGGTTCCAGGGGAACATGGGCAGCAGTGGCCTGGTCAGTGTAGTAGTAGTAGAAAGAACGGACCGCAGACAGGCTTCGAAGGCCTAACATAAAAAAATTGGGCTGGCTGTAGGCAATTTAAAATTGGTTCCAGGGGAACACGGGCAGCAGTGGCCTGGTCAGTGTAGTAGTAGTAGAAAGAACGGACCGCAGACAGGCTTCGAAGGCCTAACATAAAAAAATTGGGCTGGCTGTAGGCAATTTAAAATTGGTTCCAGGGGAACACGGGCAGCAGTGGTCTGGTCAGTGGAGGCCTAGTGGAAGGAGTGACCGCAGACAGGCATCGAAGGCCTAACATAATAACAGATGGCTGTAGGCAATTTTAAATTGGTTCCAGGGGAACACGGGCAGCAGTGGCCTGGTCAGTGTAGTAGTAGTAGAAAGAACGGACCGCAGACAGGCTTCGAAGGCCTATTTAAAAAAAATTGGGCTGGCTGTAGGCAATTTAAAATTGGTTCCAGGGGAACACGGGCAGCAGTGGTCTGGTCAGTGGAGGCCTAGTGGAAGGAGTGACCGCAGACAGGCATCGAAGGCCTAACATAATAACAGATGGCTGTAGGCAATTTTAAATTGGTTCCAGGGGAACACGGGCAGCAGTGGCCTGGTCAGTGTAGTAGTAGTAGAAAGAACGGACCGCAGACAGGCTTCGAAGGCCTAACATAAAAAAATTGGGCTGTAGGCACTTTATAATTGGTTCCAGGGGTACACGGGCAGCAGAGGTCTGGTCAGTGGAGGCCTAGTGGAAGGAGTGACCGCAGACAGGCATCGAAGGCCTAACATAATAACAGATGGCTGTAGGCAATTTTAAATTGGTTCCAGGGGAACACGGGCAGCAGTGGCCTGGTCAGTGTAGTAGTAGTAGAAAGAACGGACCGCAGACAGGCTTTGAAGGCCTAACATAAAAAAATTGGGCTGGCTGTAGGCAATTTAAAATTGGTTCCAGGGGAACACGGGCAGCAGTGGTCTGGTCAGTGGAGGCCTAGTGGAAGGAGTGACCGCAGACAGGCATCGAAGGCCTAACATAATAACAGATGGCTGTAGGCAATTTTAAATTGGTTCCAGGGGAACACGGGCAGCAGTGGCCTGGTCAGTGTAGTAGTAGTAGAAAGAACGGACCGCAGACAGGCTTCGAAGGCCTAACATAAAAAAATTGGGCTGGCTGTAGGCAATTTAAAATTGGTTCCAGGGGAACACGGGCAGCAGTGGTCTGGTCAGTGGAGGCCTAGTGGAAGGAGTGACCGCAGACAGGCATCGAAGGCCTAACATAATAACAGATGGCTGTAGGCAATTATAAATTGGTTCCAGGGGAACACGGGCAGCAGTGGCCTGGTCAGTGTAGTAGTAGTAGAAAGAACGGACCGCAGACAGGCTTCGAAGGCCTAACATAAAAAAATTGGGCTGTAGGCACTTTATAATTGGTTCCAGGGGTACACGGGCAGCAGTGGTCTGGTCAGTGGAGGCCTAGTGGAAGGAGTGACCGCAGACAGGCATCGAAGGCCTAACATAATAACAGATGGCTGTAGGCAATTTTAAATTGGTTCCAGGGGAACACGGGCAGCAGTGGCCTGGTCAGTGTAGTAGTAGTAGAAAGAACGGACCGCAGACAGGCTTCGAAGGCCTAACATAAAAATATTGGGCTGGCTGTAGGCAATTTAAAATTGGTTCCAGGGGAACATGGGCAGCAGTGGGCTGGTCAGTGGAGGCCTAGTGGAAGGAGTGACCGCAGACAGGCATCGAAGGCCTAACATAATAACAGATGGCTGTAGGCAATTTTAAATTGGTTCCAGGGGAACACGGGCAGCAGTGGCCTGGTCAGTGTAGTAGTAGTAGAAAGAACGGACCGCAGACAGGCTTCAAAGGCCTAACATAAAAAAATTGGGCTGGCTGTAGGCAATTTTAAATTGGTTCCAGGGGAACACGGGCAGCAGTGGTCTGGTCAGTGGAGGCGTAGTGGAAGGAGTGACCGCAGACAGGCATCGAAGGCTTAACATAATAACAGATGGCTGTAGGCAATTATAAATTGGTTCCAGGGGAACACGGGCAGCAGTGGCCTGGTCAGTGTAGTAGTAGTAGAAAGAACGGACTGCAGACAGGCTTCGAAGGCCTATTTAAAAAAAATTGGGCTGGCTGTAGGCAATTTAAAATTGGTTCCAGGGGAACACGGGCAGCAGTGGCCTGGTCAGTGTAGTAGTAGTAGAAAGAACGGACCGCAGACAGGCTTCGAAGGCCTAACATAAAAAAATTGGGCTGGCTGTAGGCAATTTAAAATTGGTTCCAGGGGAAAACGGGCAGCAGTGGTCTGGTCAGTGGAGGCCTAGTGGAAGGAGTGACCGCAGACAGGCATCGAAGGCCTAACATAATAACAGATGGCTGTAGGCAATTTTAAATTGGTTCCAGGGGAACATGGGCAGCAGTGGCCTGGTCAGTGTAGTAGTAGTAGAAGGAACGGACCGCAGACAGGCTTCGAAGGCCTAACATAAAAAAATTGGGCTGGCTGTAGGCAATTTAAAATTGGTTCCAGGGGAACACGGGCAGCAGTGGCCTGGTCAGTGTAGTAGTAGTAGAAAGAACGGACCGCAGACAGGCTTCGAAGGCCTAACATAAAAAAATTGGGCTGTAGGCACTTTATAATTGGTTCCAGGGGTACACGGGCAGCAGTGGTCTGGTCAGTGGAGGCCTAGTGGAAGAAGTGACCGCAGACAGGCATCGAAGGCCTAACATAATAACAGATGGCTGTAGGCAATTTTAAATTGGTTCCAGGGGAACACGGGCAGCAGTGGCCTGGTCAGTGTAGTAGTAGTAGAAAGAACGGACCGCAGACAGGCTTCGAAGGCCTAACATAAAAAAATTGGGCTGTAGGCACTTTATAATTGGTTCCAGGGGTACACTGGCAGCAGTGGTCTGGTCAGTGGAGGCCTAGTGGAAGAAGTGACCGCAGACAGGCATCGAAGGCCTAACATAATAACAGATGGCTGTAGGCAATTTTAAATTGGTTCCAGGGGAACACGGGCAGCAGTGGCCTGGTCAGTGTAGTAGTAGTAGAAAGAACGGACCGCAGACAGGCTTCGAAGGCCTAACATGAAAAAATTGGGCTGTAGGCACTTTATAATTGGTTCCAGGGGTACACGGGCAGCAGTGGTCTGGTCAGTGGAGGCCTAGTGGAAGGAGTGACCGCAGACAGGCATCGAAGGCCTAACATAATAACAGATGGCTGTAGTCAATTTAAAATTGGTTCCAGGGGAACACGGGCAGCAGTGGCCTGGTCAGTGTAGTAGTAGTAGAAAGAACGGACCGCAGACAGGCTTCGAAGGCCTAACATAAAAAAATTGGGCTGGCTGTAGGCAATTTTAAATTGGTTCCAGGGGAACACGGGCAGCAGTGGTCTGGTCAGTGGAGGCCTAGTGGAAGGAGTGACCGCAGACATGCATCGAAGGCCTAACATAATAACAGATGGCTGTAGGCAATTTTAAATTGGTTCCAGGGGAACACGGGCAGCAGTGGCCTGGTCAGTGTAGTAGTAGTAGAAAGAACGGACCGCAGACAGGCTTCGAAGGCCTAACATGAAAAAATTGGGCTGGCTGTAGGCAATTTTAAATTGGTTCCAGGGGAACACGGGCAGCAGTGGTCTGGTCAGTGGAGGCCTTGTGGAAGGAGTGACCGCAGACAGGCATCGAAGGCCTAACATAATAACAGATGGCTGTAGGCAATTTTAAATTGGTTCCAGGGGAACACGGGCAGCAGTGGCCTGGTCAGTGTAGTAGTAGTAGAAAGAACGGACCGCAGACAGGCTTCGAAGGCCTAACATAAAAAAATTGGGCTGGCTGTAGGCAATTTAAAATTGGTTCCAGGGGAACACGGGCAGCAGTGGCCTGGTCAGTGTAGTAGTAGTAGAAAGAACGGACCGCAGACAGGCTTCGAAGGCCTAACATAAAAAAATTGGGCTGGCTGTAGGCAATTTAAAATTGGTTCCAGGGGAACACGGGCAGCAGTGGTCTGGTCAGTGGAGGCCTAGTGGAAGCAGTGACCGCAGACAGGCATCGAAGGCCTAACATAATAACAGATGGCTGTAGGCAATTTTAAATTGGTTCCAGGGGAACACGGGCAGCAGTGGCCTGGTCAGTGTAGTAGTAGTAGAAAGAACGGACCGCAGACAGGCTTCGAAGGCCTAACATAAAAAAATTGGGCTGGCTGTAGGCAATTTTAAATTGGTTCCAGGGGAACACGGGCAGCAGTGGTCTGGTCAGTGGAGGCCTAGTGGAAGGAGTGACCGCAGACAGGCATTGAAGGCCTAACATAATAACAGATGGCTGTAGGCAATTTTAAATTGGTTCCAGGGGAACACGGGCAGCAGTGGCCTGGTCAGTGTAGTAGTAGTAGAAAGAACGGACCGCAGACAGGCTTCGAAGGCCTAACATAAAAAAATTGGGCTGGCTGTAGGCAATTTAAAATTGGTTCCAGGGGAACACGGGCAGCAGTGGTCTGGTCAGTGGAGGCCTAGTGGAAGGAGTGACCGCAGACAGGCATCGAAGACCTAACATAATAACAGATGGCTGTAGGCAATTTTAAATTGGTTCCAGGGGAACACGGGCAGCAGTGGCCTGGTCAGTGTAGTAGTAGTAGAAAGAACGGACCGCAGACAGGCTTCGAAGGCCTAACATAAAAAAATTGGGCTGGCTGTAGGCAATTTAAAATTGGTTCCAGGGAAACACAGGCAGCAGTGGCCTGGTCAGTGTAGTAGTAGTAGAAAGAACGGACCGCAGACAGGCTTCGAAGGCCTAACATAAAAAAATTGGTCTGGCTGTAGGCTATTTAAAATTGTTTCCAGGGGAACACGGGCAGCAGTGGTCTGGTCAGTGGAGGCCTAGTGGAAGGAGTGACCGCAGACAGGCATCGAAGGCCTAACATAATAACAGATGGCTGTAGGCAATTTAAAATTGGTTCCAGGGGAACACGGGCAGCAGTGGCCTGGTCAGTGTAGTAGTAGTAGAAAGAACGGACCGCAGACAGGCTTCGAAGGCCTAACATAAAAAAATTGGGCTGGCTGTAGGCAATTTAAAATTGGTTCCAGGGGAACACAGGCAGCAGTGGTCTGGTCAGTGGAGGCCTAGTGGAAGGAGTGACCGCAGACAGGCATCGAAGGCCTAACATAATAACAGATGGCTGTAGGCAATTTTAAATTGGTTCCAGGGGAACACGGGCAGCAGTGGCCTGGTCAGTGTAGTAGTAGTAGAAAGAACGGACCGCAGACAGGCTTCGAAGGCCTAACATAAAAAAATTGGGCTGGCTGTAGGCAATTTAAAATTGGTTCCAGGGGAACACGGGCAGCAGTGGCCTGGTCAGTGTAGTAGTAGTAGAAAGAACGGACCGCAGACAGGCTTCGAAGGCCTAACATAAAAAAATTGGGCTGGCTGTAGGCAATTTAAAATTGGTTCCAGGGGAACACGGGCAGCAGTGGTCTGGTCAGTGGAGGCCTAGTGGAAGGAGTGACCGCAGACAGGCATCGAAGGCCTAACATAATAACAGATGGCTGTAGGCAATTTTAAATTGGTTCCAGGGGAACACGGGCAGCAGTGGCCTGGTCAGTGTAGTAGTAGTAGAAAGAACGGACCGCAGACAGGCTTCGAAGGCCTATTTAAAAAAAATTGGGCTGGCTGTAGGCAATTTAAAATTGGTTCCAGGGGAACACGGGCAGCAGTGGTCTGGTCAGTGGAGGCCTAGTGGAAGGAGTGACCGCAGACAGGCATCGAAGGCCTAACATAATAACAGATGGCTGTAGGCAATTTTAAATTGGTTCCAGGGGAACACGGGCAGCAGTGGCCTGGTCAGTGTAGTAGTAGTAGAAAGAACGGACCGCAGACAGGCTTCGAAGGCCTAACATAAAAAAATTGGGCTGTAGGCACTTTATAATTGGTTCCAGGGGTACACGGGCAGCAGAGGTCTGGTCAGTGGAGGCCTAGTGGAAGGAGTGACCGCAGACAGGCATCGAAGGCCTAACATAATAACAGATGGCTGTAGGCAATTTTAAATTGGTTCCAGGGGAACACGGGCAGCAGTGGCCTGGTCAGTGTAGTAGTAGTAGAAAGAACGGACCGCAGACAGGCTTTGAAGGCCTAACATAAAAAAATTGGGCTGGCTGTAGGCAATTTAAAATTGGTTCCAGGGGAACACGGGCAGCAGTGGTCTGGTCAGTGGAGGCCTAGTGGAAGGAGTGACCGCAGACAGGCATCGAAGGCCTAACATAATAACAGATGGCTGTAGGCAATTTTAAATTGGTTCCAGGGGAACACGGGCAGCAGTGGCCTGGTCAGTGTAGTAGTAGTAGAAAGAACGGACCGCAGACAGGCTTCGAAGGCCTAACATAAAAAAATTGGGCTGGCTGTAGGCAATTTAAAATTGGTTCCAGGGGAACACGGGCAGCAGTGGTCTGGTCAGTGGAGGCCTAGTGGAAGGAGTGACCGCAGACAGGCATCGAAGGCCTAACATAATAACAGATGGCTGTAGGCAATTATAAATTGGTTCCAGGGGAACACGGGCAGCAGTGGCCTGGTCAGTGTAGTAGTAGTAGAAAGAACGGACCGCAGACAGGCTTCGAAGGCCTAACATAAAAAAATTGGGCTGTAGGCACTTTATAATTGGTTCCAGGGGTACACGGGCAGCAGTGGTCTGGTCAGTGGAGGCCTAGTGGAAGGAGTGACCGCAGACAGGCATCGAAGGCCTAACATAATAACAGATGGCTGTAGGCAATTTTAAATTGGTTCCAGGGGAACACGGGCAGCAGTGGCCTGGTCAGTGTAGTAGTAGTAGAAAGAACGGACCGCAGACAGGCTTCGAAGGCCTAACATAAAAATATTGGGCTGGCTGTAGGCAATTTAAAATTGGTTCCAGGGGAACATGGGCAGCAGTGGGCTGGTCAGTGGAGGCCTAGTGGAAGGAGTGACCGCAGACAGGCATCGAAGGCCTAACATAATAACAGATGGCTGTAGGCAATTTTAAATTGGTTCCAGGGGAACACGGGCAGCAGTGGCCTGGTCAGTGGAGGCCTAGTGGAAGGAGTGACCGCAGACAGGCATCGAAGGCCTAACATAATAACAGATGGCTGTAGGCAATTATAAATTGGTTCCAGGGGAACACGGGCAGCAGTGGCCTGGTCAGTGTAGTAGTAGTAGAAAGAACGGACCGCAGACAGGCTTCGAAGGCCTAACATAAAAAAATTGGGCTGTAGGCACTTTATAATTGGTTCCAGGGGTACACGGGCAGCAGTGGTCTGGTCAGTGGAGGCCTAGTGGAAGGAGTGACCGCAGACAGGCATCGAAGGCCTAACATAATAACAGATGGCTGTAGGCAATTTTAAATTGGTTCCAGGGGAACACGGGCAGCAGTGGCCTGGTCAGTGTAGTAGTAGTAGAAAGAACGGACCGCAGACAGGCTTCGAAGGCCTAACATAAAAATATTGGGCTGGCTGTAGGCAATTTAAAATTGGTTCCAGGGGAACATGGGCAGCAGTGGGCTGGTCAGTGGAGGCCTAGTGGAAGGAGTGACCGCAGACAGGCATCGAAGGCCTAACATAATAACAGATGGCTGTAGGCAATTTTAAATTGGTTCCAGGGGAACACGGGCAGCAGTGGCCTGGTCAGTGTAGTAGTAGTAGAAAGAACGGACCGCAGACAGGCTTCAAAGGCCTAACATAAAAAAATTGGGCTGGCTGCAGGCAATTTTAAATTGGTTCCAGGGGAACACGGGCAGCAGTGGTCTGGTCAGTGGAGGCGTAGTGGAAGGAGTGACCGCAGACAGGCATCGAAGGCTTAACATAATAACAGATGGCTGTAGGCAATTATAAATTGGTTCCAGGGGAACACGGGCAGCAGTGGCCTGGTCAGTGTAGTAGTAGTAGAAAGAACGGACTGCAGACAGGCTTCGAAGGCCTATTTAAAAAAAATTGGGCTGGCTGTAGGCAATTTAAAATTGGTTCCAGGGGAACACGGGCAGCAGTGGCCTGGTCAGTGTAGTAGTAGTAGAAAGAACGGACCGCAGACAGGCTTCGAAGGCCTAACATAAAAAAATTGGGCTGGCTGTAGGCAATTTAAAATTGGTTCCAGGGGAAAACGGGCAGCAGTGGTCTGGTCAGTGGAGGCCTAGTGGAAGGAGTGACCGCAGACAGGCATCGAAGGCCTAACATAATAACAGATGGCTGTAGGCAATTTTAAATTGGTTCCAGGGGAACATGGGCAGCAGTGGCCTGGTCAGTGTAGTAGTAGTAGAAGGAACGGACCGCAGACAGGCTTCGAAGGCCTAACATAAAAAAATTGGGCTGGCTGTAGGCAATTTAAAATTGGTTCCAGGGGAACACGGGCAGCAGTGGCCTGGTCAGTGTAGTAGTAGTAGAAAGAACGGACCGCAGACAGGCTTCGAAGGCCTAACATAAAAAAATTGGGCTGTAGGCACTTTATAATTGGTTCCAGGGGTACACGGGCAGCAGTGGTCTGGTCAGTGGAGGCCTAGTGGAAGAAGTGACCGCAGACAGGCATCGAAGGCCTAACATAATAACAGATGGCTGTAGGCAATTTTAAATTGGTTCCAGGGGAACACGGGCAGCAGTGGCCTGGTCAGTGTAGTAGTAGTAGAAAGAACGGACCGCAGACAGGCTTCGAAGGCCTAACATAAAAAAATTGGGCTGTAGGCACTTTATAATTGGTTCCAGGGGTACACTGGCAGCAGTGGTCTGGTCAGTGGAGGCCTAGTGGAAGAAGTGACCGCAGACAGGCATCGAAGGCCTAACATAATAACAGATGGCTGTAGGCAATTTTAAATTGGTTCCAGGGGAACACGGGCAGCAGTGGCCTGGTCAGTGTAGTAGTAGTAGAAAGAACGGACCGCAGACAGGCTTCGAAGGCCTAACATGAAAAAATTGGGCTGTAGGCACTTTATAATTGGTTCCAGGGGTACACGGGCAGCAGTGGTCTGGTCAGTGGAGGCCTAGTGGAAGGAGTGACCGCAGACAGGCATCGAAGGCCTAACATAATAACAGATGGCTGTAGGCAATTTTAAATTGGTTCCAGGGGAACACGGGCAGCAGTGGCCTGGTCAGTGTAGTAGTAGTAGAAAGAACGGACCGCAGACAGGCTTCGAAGGCCTAACATAAAAAAATTGGGCTGGCTGTAGGCAATTAAAAATTGGTTCCAGGGGAACACGGGCAGCAGTGGTCTGGTCAGTGGAGGCCTAGTGGAAGGAGTGACCGCAGACAGGCATCGAAGGCCTAACATAATAACAGATGGCTGTAGTCAATTTAAAATTGGTTCCAGGGGAACACGGGCAGCAGTGGCCTGGTCAGTGTAGTAGTAGTAGAAAGAACGGACCGCAGACAGGCTTCGAAGGCCTAACATAAAAAAATTGGGCTGGCTGTAGGCAATTTTAAATTGGTTCCAGGGGAACACGGGCAGCAGTGGTCTGGTCAGTGGAGGCCTAGTGGAAGGAGTGACCGCAGACATGCATCGAAGGCCTAACATAATAACAGATGGCTGTAGGCAATTTTAAATTGGTTCCAGGGGAACACGGGCAGCAGTGGCCTGGTCAGTGTAGTAGTAGTAGAAAGAACGGACCGCAGACAGGCTTCGAAGGCCTAACATGAAAAAATTGGGCTGGCTGTAGGCAATTTTAAATTGGTTCCAGGGGAACACGGGCAGCAGTGGTCTGGTCAGTGGAGGCCTTGTGGAAGGAGTGACCGCAGACAGGCATCGAAGGCCTAACATAATAACAGATGGCTGTAGGCAATTTTAAATTGGTTCCAGGGGAACACGGGCAGCAGTGGCCTGGTCAGTGTAGTAGTAGTAGAAAGAACGGACCGCAGACAGGCTTCGAAGGCCTAACATAAAAAAATTGGGCTGGCTGTAGGCAATTTCAAATTGGTTCCAGGGGAACACGGGCAGCAGTGGCCTGGTCAGTGTAGTAGTAGTAGAAAGAACGGACCGCAGACAGGCTTCGAAGGCCTAACATAAAAAAATTGGGCTGGCTGTAGGCAATTTAAAATTGGTTCCAGGGGAACACGGGCAGCAGTGGTCTGGTCAGTGGAGGCCTAGTGGAAGCAGTGACCGCAGACAGGCATCGAAGGCCTAACATAATAACAGATGGCTGTAGGCAATTTTAAATTGGTTCCAGGGGAACACGGGCAGCAGTGGCCTGGTCAGTGTAGTAGTAGTAGAAAGAACGGACCGCAGACAGGCTTCGAAGGCCTAACATAAAAAAATTGGGCTGGCTGTAGGCAATTTTAAATTGGTTCCAGGGGAACACGGGCAGCAGTGGTCTGGTCAGTGGAGGCCTAGTGGAAGGAGTGACCGCAGACAGGCATTGAAGGCCTAACATAATAACAGATGGCTGTAGGCAATTTTAAATTGGTTCCAGGGGAACACGGGCAGCAGTGGCCTGGTCAGTGTAGTAGTAGTAGAAAGAACGGACCGCAGACAGGCTTCGAAGGCCTAACATAAAAAAATTGGGCTGGCTGTAGGCAATTTAAAATTGGTTCCAGGGGAACACGGGCAGCAGTGGTCTGGTCAGTGGAGGCCTAGTGGAAGGAGTGACCGCAGACAGGCATCGAAGACCTAACATAATAACAGATGGCTGTAGGCAATTTTAAATTGGTTCCAGGGGAACACGGGCAGCAGTGGCCTGGTCAGTGTAGTAGTAGTAGAAAGAACGGACCGCAGACAGGCTTCGAAGGCCTAACATAAAAAAATTGGGCTGGCTGTAGGCAATTTAAAATTGGTTCCAGGGAAACACAGGCAGCAGTGGCCTGGTCAGTGTAGTAGTAGTAGAAAGAACGGACCGCAGACAGGCTTCGAAGGCCTAACATAAAAAAATTGGTCTGGCTGTAGGCTATTTAAAATTGTTTCCAGGGGAACACGGGCAGCAGTGGTCTGGTCAGTGGAGGCCTAGTGGAAGGAGTGACCGCAGACAGGCATCGAAGGCCTAACATAATAACAGATGGCTGTAGGCAATTTAAAATTGGTTCCAGGGGAACACGGGCAGCAGTGGCCTGGTCAGTGTAGTAGTAGTAGAAAGAACGGACCGCAGACAGGCTTCGAAGGCCTAACATAAAAAAATTGGGCTGGCTGTAGGCAATTTAAAATTGGTTCCAGGGGAACACAGGCAGCAGTGGTCTGGTCAGTGGAGGCCTAGTGGAAGGAGTGACCGCAGACAGGCATCGAAGGCCTAACATAATAACAGATGGCTGTAGGCAATTTTAAATTGGTTCCAGGGGAACACGGGCAGCAGTGGCCTGGTCAGTGTAGTAGTAGTAGAAAGAACGGACCGCAGACAGGCTTCGAAGGCCTAACATAAAAAAATTGGGCTGGCTGTAGGCAATTTAAAATTGGTTCCAGGGGAACACGGGCAGCAGTGGCCTGGTCAGTGTAGTAGTAGTAGAAAGAACGGACCGCAGACAGGCTTCGAAGGCCTAACATAAAAAAATTGGGCTGGCTGTAGGCAATTTAAAATTGGTTCCAGGGGAACACGGGCAGCAGTGGTCTGGTCAGTGGAGGCCTAGTGGAAGGAGTGACCGCAGACAGGCATCGAAGGCCTAACATAATAACAGATGGCTGTAGGCAATTTTAAATTGGTTCCAGGGGAACACGGGCAGCAGTGGCCTGGTCAGTGTAGTAGTAGTAGAAAGAACGGACCGCAGACAGGCTTTGAAGGCCTAACATAAAAAAATTGGGCTGGCTGTAGGCAATTTAAAATTGGTTCCAGGGGAACACGGGCAGCAGTGGTCTGGTCAGTGGAGGCCTAGTGGAAGGAGTGACCGCAGACAGGCATCGAAGGCCTAACATAATAACAGATGGCTGTAGGCAATTTTAAATTGGTTCCAGGGGAACACGGGCAGCAGTGGCCTGGTCAGTGTAGTAGTAGTAGAAAGAACGGACCGCAGACAGGCTTCGAAGGCCTAACATAAAAAAATTGGGCTGTAGGCACTTTATAATTGGTTCCAGGGGTACACAGGCAGCAGTGGTCTGGTCAGTGGAGGCCTAGTGGAAGGAGTGACCGCAGACAGGCATCGAAGGCCTAACATAATAACAGATGGCTGTAGGCAATTTTAAATTGGTTCCAGGGGAACACGGGCAGCAGTGGCCTGGTCAGTGTAGTAGTAGTAGAAAGAACGGACCGCAGACAGGCTTCGAAGGCCTAACATAAAAAAATTGGGCTGGCTGTAGGCAATTTAAAATTGGTTCCAGGGGAACACGTGCAGCAGTGGTCTGGTCAGTGGAGGCCTAGTGGAAGGAGTGACCGCAGACAGGCATCGAAGGCCTAACATAATAACAGATGGCTGTAGGCAATTTTAAATTGGTTCCAGGGGAACACGGGCAGCAGTGGCCTGGTCAGTGTAGTAGTAGTAGAAAGAACGGACCGCAGACAGGCTTCGAAGGCCTAACATAAAAAAATTGGGCTGGCTGTAGGCAATTTTAAATTGGTTCCAGGGGAACACGGGCAGCAGTGGCCTGGTCAGTGTAGTAGTAGTAGAAAGAACAGACCGCAGACAGGCTTCGAAGGCCAAACATAAAAAAATTGGGCTGGCTGTAGGCAATTTAAAATTGGTTCCAGGGGAACACGGGCAGCAGTGGTCTGGTCAGTGGAGGCCTAGTGGAAGGAGAGACCGCAGACAGGCATCGAAGGCCTAACATAATAACAGATGGCTGTAGGCAATTTTAAATTGGTTCCAGGGGAACACGGGCAGCAGTGGCCTGGTCAGTGTAGTAGTAGTAGAAAGAACGGACCGCAAACAGGCTTCGAAGGCCTAACATTAAAAAATTGGGCTGTAGGCACTTTATAATTGGTTCCAGGGGTACACGGGCAGCAGTGGTCTGGTCAGTGGAGGCCTAGTGGAAGGAGTGACCGCAGACAGGCATCGAAGGCCTAACATAATAACAGATGGCTGTAGGCAATTTTAAATTGGTTCCAGGGGAACACGGGCAGCAGTGGCCTGGTCAGTGTAGTAGTAGTAGAAAGAACGGACCGCAGACAGGCTTCGAAGGCCTAACATAAAAAAATTGGGCTGGCTGTAGGCAATTTAAAATTGGTTCCAGGGGAACACGGGCAGCAGTGGCCTGGTCAGTGTAGTAGTAGTAGAAAGAACGGACCGCAGACAAGCTTCGAAGGCCTAACATAAAAAAATTGGGCTGGCTGTAGGCAATTTAAAATTGGTGCCAGGGGAACACGGGCAGCAGTGGTCTGGTCAGTGGAGGCCTAGTGGAAGGAGTGACCGCAGACAGGCATCGAAGGCCTAACATAATAACAGATGGCTGTAGGCAATTTTAAATTGGTTCCAGGGGAACACGGGCAGCAGTGGCCTGGTCAGTGTAGTAGTAGTAGAAAGAACGGACCGCAGACAGGCTTCGAAGGCCTAACATAAAAAAATTGGGCTGGCTGTAGGCAATTTAAAATTGGTTCCAGGGGAACACGGGCAGCAGTGGTCTGGTCAGTGGAGGCCTAGTGGAAGGAGTGACCGCAGACAGGCATCGAAGGCCTAACATAATAACAGATGGCTGTAGGCAATTTTAAATTGGTTCCAGGGGAACACGGCAGCAGTGGCCTGGTCAGTGTAGTAGTAGTAGAAAGAACGGACCACAGACAGGCTTCGAAGGCCTAACATAAAAAAATTGGGCTGTAGGCACTTTATAATTGGTTCCAGGGGTTCACAGGCAGCAGTGGTCTTGTCAGTGGAGGCCTAGTGGAAGGAGTGACCGCAGACAGGCATCGAAGGCCTAACATAATAACAGATGGCTGTAGGCAATTTTAAATTGGTTCCAGGGGAACACGGGCAGCAGTGGCCTGGTCAGTGTAGTAGTAGTAGAAAGAACGGACCGCAGACAGGCTTCGAAGGCCTAACATAAAAAAATTGGGCTGGCTGTAGGCAATTTAAAATTGGTTCCAGGGGAACACGGGCAGCAGTGGTCTGGTCAGTGGAGGCCTAGTGGAAGGAGTGACCGCAGACAGGCATCGAAGGCCTAGCATAATAACAGATGGCTGTAGGCAATTTTAAATTGGTTCCAGGGGAACACGGGCAGCAGTGGCCTGGTCAGTGTAGTAGTAGTAGAAAGAACGGACCGCAGACAGGCTTCGAAGGCCTAACATAAAAAAATTGGGCTGTAGGCACTTTATAATTGGTTCCAGGGGTACACAGGCAGCAGTGGTCTGGTCAGTGGAGGCCTAGTGGAAGGAGTGACCGCAGACAGGCATCGAAGGCCTAACATAATAACAGATGGCTGTAGGCAATTTTAAATTGGTTCCAGGGGAACACGGGCAGCAGTGGCCTGGTCAGTGTAGTAGTAGTAGAAAGAACGGACCGCAGACAGGCTTCGAAGGCCTAACATAAAAAAATTGGGCTGGCTGTAGGCAATTTAAAATTGGTTCCAGGGGAACACGTGCAGCAGTGGTCTGGTCAGTGGAGGCCTAGTGGAAGGAGTGACCGCAGACAGGCATCGAAGGCCTAACATAATAACAGATGGCTGTAGGCAATTTTAAATTGGTTCCAGAGGAACACGGGCAGCAGTGGCCTGGTCAGTGTAGTAGTAGTAGAAAGAACGGACCGCAAACAGGCTTCGAAGGCCTAACATTAAAAAATTGGGCTGTAGGCACTTTATAATTGGTTCCAGGGGTACACGGGCAGCAGTGGTCTGGTCAGTGGAGGCCTAGTGGAAGGAGTGACCGCAGACAGGCATCGAAGGCCTAACATAATAACAGATGGCTGTAGGCAATTTTAAATTGGTTCCAGGGGAACACGTGCCGCAGTGGCCTGGTCAGTGTAGTAGTAGTAGAAAGAACGGACCGCAGACAGGCTTCGAAGACCTAACATAAAAAAATTGGGCTGGCTGTAGGCAATTTTAAATTGGTTCCAGGGGAACACGGGCAGCAGTGGCCTGGTCAGTGTAGTAGTAGTAGAAAGAACGGACCGCAGACAGGCTTCGAAGGCCTAACATAAAAAAATTGGGCTGGCTGTAGGCAATTTAAAATTGGTTCCAGGGGAACACGGGCAGCAGTGGTCTGGTCAGTGGAGGCCTAGTGGAAGGAGTGACCGCAGACAGGCATCGAAGGCCTAACATAATAACAGATGGCTGTAGGCAATTTTAAATTGGTTCCAGGGGAACACGGGCAGCAGTGGCCTGGTCAGTGTAGTAGTAGTAGAAAGAACGGACCGCAAACAGGCTTCGAAGGCCTAACATTAAAAAATTGGGCTGTAGGCACTTTATAATTGGTTCCAGGGGTACACGGGCAGCAGTGGTCTGGTCAGTGGAGGCCTAGTGGAAGGAGTGACCGCAGACAGGCATCGAAGGCCTAACATAATAACAGATGGCTGTAGTCAATTTTAAATTGGTTCCAGGGGAACACGGGCAGCAGTGGCCTGGTCAGTGTAGTAGTAGTAGAAAGAACGGACCGCAGACAGGCTTCGAAGGCCTAACATAAAAAAATTGGGCTGGCTGTAGGCAATTTAAAATTGGTTCCAGGGGAACACAGGCAGCAGTGGTCTGGTCAGTGGAGGCCTAGTGGAAGGAGTGACCGCAGACAGGCATCGAAGGCCTAACATAATAACAGATGGCTGTAGGCAATTTTAAATTGGTTCCAGGGGAACACGGGCAGCAGTGGCCTGGTCAGTGTAGTAGTAGTAGAAAGAACGGACCGCAGACAGGCTTCGAAGGCCTAACATAAAAAAATTGGGCTGGCTGTAGGCAATTTAAAATTGGTTCCAGGGGAACACAGGCAGCAGTGGTCTGGTCAGTGGAGGCCTAGAGGAAGGAGTGACCGCAGACAGGCATCGAAGGCCTAACATAATAACAGATGGCTGTAGGCAATTTTAAATTGGTTCCAGGGGAACACGGGCAGCAGTGGCCTGGTCAGTGTAGTAGTAGTAGAAAGAACGGACCGCAGACAGGCTTCGGAAGCCTAACATAAAAAAATTGGGCTGGCTGTAGGCAATTTAAAATTGGTTCCAGGGGAACACGGGCAGCAGTGGCCTGGTGAGTGTAGTAGTAGTAGAAAGAACGGACCGCAGACAGGCTTCGAAGGCCTAACATAAAAAAATTGGGCTGGCTGTAGGCAATTTAAAATTGGTTCCAGGGGAACACGGGCAGCAGTGGTCTGGTCAGTGGAGGCCTAGTGGAAGGAGTGACCGCAGACAGGCATCGAAGGCCTAACATAATAACAGATGGCTGTAGGCAATTTTAAATTGGTTCCAGGGGAACACGGGCAGCAGTGGCCTGGTCAGTGTAGTAGTAGTAGAAAGAACGGACCGCAGACAGGCTTCGAAGGCCTAACATAAAAAAATTGGGCTGGCTGTAGGCAATTTAAAATTGGTTCCAGGGGAACACGGGCAGCAGTGGTCTGGTCAGTGGAGGCCTAGTGGAAGGAGTGACCGCAGACAGGCATCGAAGGCCTAACATAATAACAGATGGCTGTAGGCAATTTTAAATTGGTTCCAGGGGAACACGGGCAGCAGTGGCCTGGTCAGTGTAGTAGTAGAAAGAACGGACCGCAGACAGGCTTCGAAGGCCTAACATAAAAAAATTGGGCTGTAGGCACTTTATAATTGGTTCTAGGGGTACACAGGCAGCAGTGGTCTGGTCATTGGAGGCCTAGTGGAAGGAGTGACCGCAGACAGGCATCGAAGGCCTAACATAATAACAGATGGCTGTAGGCAATTTTAAATTGGTTCCAGGGGAACACGGGCAGCAGTGGCCTGGTCAGTGTAGTAGTAGTAGAAAGAACGGACCGCAGACAGGCTTCGAAGGCCTAACATAAAAAAATTGGGCTGGCTGTAGGCAATTTAAAATTGGTTCCAGGGGAACACGTGCAGCAGTGGTCTGGTCAGTGGAGGCCTAGTGGAAAGAGTGACCGCAGACAGGCATCGAAGGCCTAACATAATAACAGATGGCTGTAGGCAATTTTAAATTGGTTCCAGGGGAACACGGGCAGCAGTGGCCTGGTCAGTGTAGTAGTAGTAGAAAGAACGGACCGCAGACAGGCTTCGAAGGCCTAACATAAAAATATTGGGCTGGCTGTAGGCAATTTTAAATTGGTTCCAGGGGAACACGGGCAGCGGTGGCCTGGTCAGTGTAGTAGTAGTAGAAAGAACGGACCGCAGACAGGCTTCGAAGGCCTAACATAAAAATATTGGGCTGGCTGTAGGCAATTTAAAATTGGTTCCAGGGGAACACGGGCAGCAGTGGTCTGGTCAGTGGAGGCCTAGTGGAAGGAGTGACCGCAGACAGGCATCGAAGGCCTAACATAATAACAGATGGCTGTAGGCAATTTTAAATTGGTTCCAGGGGAACACGGGCAGCAGTGGCCTGGTCAGTGTAGTAGTAGTAGAAAGAATGGACCGCAGACAGGCTTCGAAGGCCTAACATAAAAAAATTGGGCTGGCTATAGGCAATTTAAAATTGGTTCCAGGGGAACACGGGCAGCAGTGGTCTGGTCAGTGGAGGCCTAGTGGAAGGAGTGACCATAGACAGGCATCGAAGACCTAACATAATAACAGATGGCTGTAGGCAATTTTAAATTGGTTCCTGGGGAACACGGGCAGCAGTGGCCTGGTCAGTGTAGTAGTAGTAGAAAGAACGGACCGCAGACAGGCTTCGAAGGCCTAACATAAAAAAATTGGGCTGGCTGTAGGCAATTTAAAATTGGTTCCAGGGGAACACGGGCAGCAGTGGTCTGGTCAGTGGAGGCCTAGTGGAAGGAGTGACCGCAGACAGGCTTCGAAGGCCTAACATAAAAAAATTGGGCTGTAGGCACTTTATAATTAGTTCCAGGGGTACACGGGCAGCAGTGGTCTGGTCAGTGGAGGCCTAGTGGAAGGAGTGACCGCAGACAGGCATCGAAGGCCTAACATAATAACAGATGGCTGTAGGCAATTTTAAATTGGTTCCAGGGGAACACGGGCAGCAGTGGCCTGGTCAGTGTAGTAGTAGTAGAAAGAACGGACCGCAGACAGGCTTCGAAGGCCTAACATAAAAAAATTGGGCTGTAGGCACTTTATAATTCGTTCCAGGGGTACACGGGCAGCAGTGGTCTGGTCAGTGGAGGCCTAGTAGAAGGAGTGACCGCAGACAGGCATCGAAGGCCTAACATAATAACAGATGGTTGTAGGCAATTTTAAATTGGTTCCAGGGGAACACGGGCAGCAGTGGCCTGGTCAGTGTAGTAGTAGTAGAAAGAACGGACCGCAGACAGGCTTCGAAGGCCTAACATAAAAAAATTGGGCTGGCTGTAGGCAATTTAAAATTGGTTCCAGGGGAACACGGGCAGCAGTGGTCTGGTCAGTGGAGGCCTAGTGGAAGGAGTGACCGCAGACAGGCATCGAAGGCCTAACATAATAACAGGTGGCTGTAGGCAATTTAAAATTGGTTCCAGGGGAACACGGGCAGCAGTGGTCTGGTCAGTGGAGGCCTAGTGGAAGGAGTGACCGCAGACAGGCATCGAAGGCCTAACATAATAACAGATGGCTGTAGGCAATTATAAATTGGTTCCAGGGGAACACGGCCAGCAGTGGCCTGGTCAGCGGAGGATGATTGTAATGAGTGTCTGCCAGTTAGTAGTCCAAAACAATACATAAATGTGAATGTCTCACATTAAAATCCAGCGAAAACACTAAAGGGTGCAATCTTTAGGTACAGGGGTGGGATCCTCTGTCTTGTTTCTGACCTACTAATTTGGCGCAAAGTTTTTACTTGGGTAAATAGAGGACACTGCCCCTGACTATGTTAAGTACCATTATACATGTCAACACTATGGTATTGTCAGTGGCAGGAATGGAAGGATGTCAGCGCATAGTCTAAACATTGGTGGAAGTGTGAGAGATAATTGTGGAAGTGGCAGAGCAATGTTTGACCTGGGGGTGGGTGAACTCTCTTGTGGACGGCGGTACAGGCCCAGGGCCCCTCATGTTACAACAGTGTGTCTGACGTTGGGTGCGCACCACCACCGCCAGAGACAGTTTATTGTACTATGAGGGACCCAGTGGCAGTGCCTTCGACCAAATGCGGGCACACCCACCTCTTCAGACAAACAGCACTCTCTCGGGTGCTTGCGCCAAGTCGCGATACCACGGCCCCGTGTGGGGAGTTTGGCCATTTAGGGAGGTGTAAACATGTCGTATGCTGGACAATCAGCTGCAGCAAATTAGACATTCGAAAAGTAATTCACAGTAGTCCACAGGCAAGAGCTTTTCGTAGGAAAGCTAGGTGTCTGCCGGGCAAGGTGGGGCAAAAGAATTTGAAATCCAGTTGTGGTTCATTTTAATGAATGTTAGATCATCAACATTTTGGGTAGCCAGGCTTCGAAGGCCTAACATAAAAAAATTGGGCTGGCTGTAGGCAATTTAAATTTGGTTCCAGGGGAACACGGGCAGCAGTGGTCTGGTCAGTGGAGGCCTAGTGGAAGGAGTGACCGCAGACAGGCATCGAAGGCCTAACATAATAACAGATGGCTGTAGGCAATTTTAAATTGGTTCCAGGGGAACACGGGCAGCAGTGGCCTTGTCAGTGTAGTAGTAGTAGAAAGAATGGACCGCAGACAGGCTTCGAAGGCCTAACATAAAAAAATTGGGCTGTCTGTAGGCAATTTAAAATTGGTTCCAGGGGAACACGGGCAGCAGTGGTCTGGTCAGTGGAGGCCTAGTGGAAGGAGTGACCATAGACAGGCATCGAAGGCCTAACATAATAACAGATGGCTGTAGGCAATTTTAAATTGGTTCCAGGGGAACACGGGCAGCAGTGGCCTGGTCAGTGTAGTAGTAGTAGAAAGAACGGACCGCAGACAGGCTTCGAAGGCCTAACATAAAAAAATTGGGCTGGCTGTAGGCAATTTAAAATTGGTTCCAGGGGAACACGGGCAGCAGTGGTCTGGTCAGTGGAGGCCTAGTGGAAGGAGTGACCGCAAACAGGCATCGAAGGCCTAACATAATAACAGATGGCTGTAGGCAATTTTAAATTGGTTCCAGGGGAACACGGGCAGCAGTGGCCTGGTCAGTGTAGTAGTAGTAGAAAGAACGGACCGCAGACAGGCTTCGAAGGCCTAACATAAAAAAATTGGGCTGTAGGCACTTTATAATTAGTTCCAGGGGTACACGGGCAGCAGTGGTCTGGTCAGTGGAGGCCTAATGGAAGGAGTGACCGCAGACAGGCATCGAAGGCCTAACATAATAACAGATGGTTGTAGGCAATTTTAAATTGGTTCCAGGGGAACACGGGCAGCAGTGGCCTGGTCAGTGTAGTAGTAGTAGAAAGAACGGACCGCAGACAGGTTTCGAAGGCCTAACATAAAAAAATTGGGCTGGCTGTAGGCAATTTAAAATTGGTTCCAGGGGAACACGGGCAGCAGTGGTCTGGTCAGTGGAGGCCTAGTGGAAGGAGTGACCGCAGACAGGCATCGAAGGCCTAACATAATAACAGGTGGCTGTAGGCAATTTAAAATTGGTTCCAGGGGAACACGGGCAGCAGTGGTCTGGTCAGTGGAGGCCTAGTGGAAGGAGTGACCGCAGACAGGCATCGAAGGCCTAACATAATAACAGATGGCTGTAGGCAATTTTAAATTGGTTCCAGGGGAACACGGCCAGCAGTGGCCTGGTCAGCGGAGGATGATTGTAATGAGTGTCTGCCAGTTAGTAGTCCAAAACAATACATAAATGTGAATGTCTCACATTAAAGTCCAGCGAAAACACTAATGGGTGCAATCTTTAGGTACAGGGGTGGGATCCTCTGCGTTGTTTCTGACCTACTAATTTGGCGGAAAGTTTTTACTTGGGTAAATAGAGGACACTGCCCCTGACTATGTTAAGTACCATTATACATGTCAACACAATGGTATTGTCAGTGGCAGGAATGGAAGGATGTCAGCGCATAGTCTAAACATTGGTGGAAGTGTGAGAGATAATTGTGGAAGTGGCAGAGCAATGTTTGACCTGGGGGTGGGTGAACTCTCTTGTGGACGGCGGTACAGGCCCAGGGCCCCTCATGTTACAACAGTGTGTCTGACGTTGGGTGCGCACCACCACCGCCAGAGACAGTTTATTGTACTATGAGGGACCCAGTGGCAGTGCCTTTGACCAAAAGTGGGCACACCCACCTCTTCAGACAAACAGCACTCTCACGGGTGCTTGCACCAAGTAGCGATACCACGGCCCCGTGTGGGGAGTTTGGCCATTTAGGGAGGTGTAAACATGTCGTATGCTGGACAATCAGCTGCAGCAAATTAGACATTCGAAAAGTAATTCACAGTAGTCCACAGGCAAGAGCTTTTCGTAGGAAAGCTAGGTGTCTGCCGGGCAAGGTGGGGCAAAAGAATTTGAAATCCAGTTGTGGTTCATTTTAATGAATGTTAGATCATCAAAATTTTGGGTAGCCAGACGAGTCCTTTTTTCGGTTAATATTGAGCCTGCAGCACTGAATACTCTTTCTGATAGGACACTAGCTGCCAGGCAAGCAAGCTCCTTCGATGCATATTCTGCCAATTCTGGCCAGGTGTCTAATTTTGATGCCCAGTAATCAAATGGGAATGACGGTTGAGGGAGAACATCGATAAGGGATGAAAAATAGTTAGTAACCATACTGGACAAATGTTGTCTCCTGTCACTTTCAATTGATGCAGCAGTACCTGTCCTGTCTGCGGTCATAGCAAAATCACTCCACAACCTGGTCAGGAAACCCCTCTGTCCAACGCCACTTCTGATGTGTGCACCCCTAACACTCCTGGTCTGCTGCCCCCTGGAGCTCGTGTGAGAACGATCACGGGCGCTGTGTGCTGGGAATGCCTGAAGCAAACGGTCAACAAGAGTTGATTGTTTGGTTGCTAATATTAGTTCCAAGTTCTCATGTGGCATAATATTTTGCAATTTGCCTTTATAGCGAGGATCAAGGAGGCAGGCCAACCAGTAATCATCATCGTTCATCATTTTAGTAATGCGTGTGTCCCTTTTGAGGATACGTAAGGCATAATCCGCCATGTGGGCCAAAGTTCCAGTTGTCAAATCTGCGGTTGTGATTGGTTGCAGTTTCAGGCAAATCTACGTCACTTGTGTCCCTCAAAAAACCAGAACCCGGCCTTGCCACGCAACCAATTTCCAGTGCCCCCGGGAAAGCTTCCTCATTAAAAATATACTCATCCCCATCATCCTCCTCGTCCTCCACCTCCTCTTCGCCCGCTACCTCGTCCTGTACACTGCCCTGACCAGACAATGCCTGACTGTCATCAAGGATTTCCTCTTCCTCTGGTGCAGACGCCTGATCCTTTATGTGCGTCAAACTTTGCATCAGCAGACACATTAGGGGGATGCTCATGCTTATTATGGCGTTGTCTGCACTAACCAGCCGTGTGCATTCCTCAAAACACTGAAGGACTTGACACATGTCTTGTATCTTCGACCACTGCACACCTGACAACTCCATTTCTGCCATCCTACTGCCTGCCCGTGTATGTGTATCCTCCCACAAAAACATAACAGCCCGCCTCTGTTGGCACAGTCTCTGAAGCATGTGCAATGTTGAGTTCCACCTTGTTGCAACGTCTATGATTAGGTGATGCTGGGGAAGGTTCAAAGACTGCTGATAGGTCTGCATACAGCTGGAGTGTACAGGCAAAGGTCGGATATGTGAGCAAAGTCCACGCACTTTGAGGAGCAGGTCGGAGAACCCAGGATAAGTTTTCAATAAGCACTGCACCACCAGGTTTAAGGTGTGAGCCAGGCAAGGAATGTGTTTCAGTTGGGAAAGGGAGATGGCAGCCATGAAATTCCTTCCGTTATCACTCACTACCTTGCCTGCCTCAAGATCTACTGTGCCCAGCCACGACTGAGTTTCTTGTTGCAAGAACTCGGACAGAAGTTCCGCGGTGTGTCTGTTGTCGCCCAAACACTTCATAGCCAATACAGCCTGCTGACGCTTGCCAGTAGCTGGCCCATAATGGGACAACTGGTGTGCAACAGTGTCAGCTGCCGATGGAGTGGTTGGCCGACTGCGGTCTGTGGAAGAGCTGTCGCTTCTGCAGGAGGACGAGGAGGAGGAGGAGGGGGTGCGAACGCCTACAGCCAACTGTTTCCTAGACCGTGGGCTAGGCACAACTGTCCCGAAATTGATGTCCCCTGTGTACCCTGCATCCACCACATTCACTCAGTGTGCCGTGATGGACACGTAACGTCCCTGGCCATGCCTACTGGTCCATGCATCTGTAGTCAGGTGCACCTTTGTACTCACAGATTGCCTGAGTGCATGGACGATGCGCTGTTTAACATGCTGGTGCAGGGCTGGGATGGCTTTTCTGGAAAAAAAGTGTCGACTGGGTAGCTCGTAGCGTGGTTCAGCGTACTCCATCAGGGCTTTGAAAGCTTCACTTTCAAATAACCGGTAGGGCATCATCTCTAACGAGATTAGTCTAGCTATGTGGGCGTTAAAGCCCTGTGTACGCGGATGCGAGGATAAGTACTTCCTTTTTCTAACCAGAGTCTCATGTAGGGTGAGCTGGACTGGAGAGCTGGAGATCGTGGAACTTGCGGGTGTGCCGGTGGACATGGCAGACTGAGAGACGGTTGGAGACGGTATTGTTTCCGCCGGTGCCCTAGATGCAATATTTCCTCCTATAAAACTGGTGATTCCCTGACCCTGACTGCTTTTGGCTGGCAAAGAAACCTGCACAGATACTGCCGGTGGTGCGGAAAATGGTGGCCTTACAGTGACGGAAGGGATGTTGCGTTGCTGACTAGCTTCATTGGCCGAGGGTGCTACAACCTTAAGGGACGTTTGGTAGTTAGTCCAGGCTTGAAAATGCATGGGGGTTAAATGTCTATGCATGCAACTTGTATTGAGACTTTTCAGATTCTGACCTCTGCTTAAGCTAGTTGAACATTTTTGACAGATGACTTTGCGCTGATCAATTGGATGTTGTTTAAAAAAATGCCAGACTGCACTCTTCCTAGCATCGGATCCCTTTTCAGTGATTGCAGACTGAGCTTTAACCGGATGGCCACGCTGTCCTCCAACAGGTTTTGGCTTTGACACGCGTTTTGGGCCAGATACGGGCCCGGCAGATGGAACCTGTTGCGATGTTGATGCCTGCTGCGGCCCCTCCTCCACCTCTGCTTCTGAACTACTGCCGCCTGCACCCTGTTCCCCCAATGGCTGCCAATCGGGGTTTAACAACTGGGTCATCTATTACCTCCTCTTCTAGCTCGTGTGCAACTTCGTCTGTGTCACCGTGTCGGTCGGTGGTATAGCGTTCGTGACGGGGCAACATAGTCTCATCAGGGTCTGATTGTGGATCAGTACCCTGAGAGGGCAATGTTGTGGTCTGAGTCAAAGGACCAGCATAGTATTCTGGCTGTGGCTGTGCATCAGTGCACTCCATGTCAGAATCTACTTGTAATGGGCATGGTCTGTTAAGTGTTTCACTTTCTAAGCCAGGGACGGTATGTGTAAAGAGCTCCATGGAGTAACCCATTGTGTCGCCTGCTGCATCCTTCTCTCTTGTTGTTGTTTTTGCTGAAGAGGACAAGGAAGCGACTTGTCCCTGACCGTGAACATCCACAAGCGACGCGCTGCTTTTACATTTACCAGTTTCAGAAGAGGAGGCAAAAGAGCTAGAGGCTGAGTCTGCAAGGTAAGCCAAAACTTGCTGTTGCTGCTCCGGCTTTAAAAGTGGTTTTCCTACTCCCAGAAAAGAGAGCGTTCGAGGCCTTGTGTAGCCAGACGACGAACCTGGCTCCACAGCTCCAGACTTAGGTGGAATATTTTTTTCCCCACGACCACCTGATGCTCCACTACCACTACCATCATTACCAGCTGACAATGAACGCCCACGGCCACGACCTCTTGCACCAGACTTCCTCATTGTTTTAAAAACTTAACCAAAGTAACTTTATTTTTTGCTGTCAAACAACTTACACGGTAACCTATAACTTCAGTATGATTTTAAAATCCCTTTACAGGTTGGTGAGACCACAAGGAAAATCAGGCACAATGTTACACACTCTGTTTTCTGTGGCACCAAATCACAGAGATGCCACACACGCAGGACTGTCACTCAAGCACAAATGTCAATATTAATCTCCCACTGTTTTTTTTTTTTTTTTTTTTTTTTTCAGGGAGACTTTAGAAACAAAATAAAAAAAAATGATTTTTTTCAGGAAGAATTTAGAAACCAAATAAAAAAACAAAAAAAGGCTTTCTATGGCCCACTGAGTGAGAGATGGCACACGCAGGAGTCAGGAGTGGCACACAAGCCCAGAGGCCCATATTTTTCTCCCACTGATTGATGTAGTGATTTTTTCAGGTAGATTTTGGAACCCAAATCAAGCAAAAAAATAAATAGGCTTTCTATGGCCCACTATTTGAGAGAGAGAGATGGCACACCCAGGGGTCAAGAGTGGCACACAAGCAGAAAGGGCAATATTAATCTCCCACTGTTTTATTATTTTTTTTTTTTCAGGGAGACTTTAGAAACAAAATAAAATAAAATGATTTTTTCAGGAAGAATTTAGAAACCAAATAAAATAAAATGATTTTTTCAAGGACAATTTAGAAACCAAAAAAAAAGTGAGAGATGGCACAGACAGGAGTCAGGAGTGGCACACAAGCCCAGAGGCCAATATTTTTCTCCCACTGATTGATGTAGTGATGTTTTCAGGTAGATTTTAAAACCCAAATCAAGCAAAAAAATCAATAGGCTTTCTATAGCCCATTGAGTGAGAGATGGCACACACAGGAGTCAGGAGTGGCACACAAGCCCTGAGGCCAATATTTTTCTCCCACTGATTGATGTAGTGATTTTTTCAGGTAGATTTTAGAACCCAAATCAAGCAAAAAAATAAATAGGCTTTCTATGGCCCACTGAGTGAGAGATGGCACACACAGGAGTCAGGAGTGGCACACAAGCCCAGAGGCCAATATTTTTCTCCCACTGATTGATGTAGTGATTTTTTCAGGTAGATTTTGGAACCCAAATCAAGCAAAAAAATAAATAGGCTTTCTATGGCCCACAATTTGAGAGAGAGAGAGAGAGAGAGAGAGATGCCACACCCAGGAATCAAGACTGGCACACAAGCAGAAAGGGCAATATTAATCTCCCACTGTTTTATTTATTTTTTTTTTTTCAGGGAGACTTTAGAAACAAAATAAAATAAAATGATTTTTTCTGGATGAATTTAGAAACCAAATAAAATAAAATGATTTTTTCAAGGACAATTTAGAAACCAAAAAATAAAAAAAAAATAAAAAAAATAGGCTTTCTATGCCCCACTGAGTGAGAGATGGCACACAAAGGAGTCAGGAGTGGCACACAAGCCCAGAGGCCAATATTTTTCTCCCACTGACTGATGTAGTGATTTTTTCAGGTAGATTTTAGAACCCAAATCAAGCAAAAAAAATGAATAGGCTTTCTATGGCCCACTGAGTGAGAGATGGCACACACAGGAGTCAGGAGTGGCACACAAGCCCTGAGGCCAATATTTATCTCCCACTGATTGATGTAGTGATTTTTTCAGGTAGATTTTAGAACCCAAATCAAGCAAAAAGATAAATAGGCTTTCTATGGCCCACTGAGTGAGAGATGGCACACACAGGAGTCAGGAGTGGCACACAAGCCCAGAGGCCAATATTTATCTCCCACTGATTGATGTAGTGATTTTTTCAGGTAGATTTTAGAACCCAAATCAAGCAAAAAAATAAATAGGCTTTCTATGGCCCACTGAGTGAGAGATGGCACACACAGGAGTCAGGAGTGGCACACAAGCCCTGAGGCCAATATTTTTCTCCCACTGATTGATGTAGTGATTTTTTCAGGTAGATTTTAGAACCCAAATCAAGCAAAAAAATAAATAGGCTTTCTATGGCCCACTGAGTGAGAGATGGCACACACAGGAGTCAGGAGTGGCACACAAGCCCTGAGGCCAATATTTTACCCCCACTGATTGATGTAGTGATATTTTCAGGTAGATTTTAGAACCCAAATCAAGCAAAAAAATAAATAGGCTTTCTATGGCCCACTGAGTAAGAGATGGCACACACAGGAGTCAGGAGTGGCACACAAGCCCTGAGGCCAATATTTTTCTCCCACTGATTGATGTAGTGATTTTTTCAGGTAGATTTTAGAACCCAAATCAAGCAAAAAAATAAATAGGCTTTCTATGGCCCACTGAGTGAGAGATGGCACACACAGGAGTCAGGAGTGGCACACAAGCCCAGAGGCCAATATTTATCTCCCACTGATTGATGTAGTGATTTTTTCAGGTAGATTTTAGAACCCAAATCAAGCAAAAAAATAAATAGGCTTTCTATGGCCCACTGAGTGAGAGATGGCACACACAGGAGTCAGGAGTGGCACACAAGCCCTGAGGCCAATATTTTTCTCCCACTGATTGATGTAGTGATTTTTTCAGGTAGATTTTAGAACCCAAATCAAGCAAAAAAATAAATAGGCTTTCTATGGCCCACTGAGTGAGAGATGGCACACACAGGAGTCAGGAGTGGCACACAAGCCCTGAGGCCAATATTTTTCTCCCACTGATTGATGTAGTGATTTTTTCAGGTAGATTTTAGAACCCAAATCAAGCAAAAAAATAAATAGGCTTTCTATGGCCCACTGAGTGAGAGATGGCACACACAGGAGTCAGGAGTGGCACACAAGCCCTGAGACCAATATTTATCTCCCACTGATTGATGTAGTGATTTTTTCAGGTAGATTTTAGAACCCAAATCAAGCAAAAAAATAAATAGGCTTTCTATGGCCCACTGAGTGAGAGATGGCACACACAGGAGTCAGGAGTGGCACACAAGCCCAGAGGCCAATATTTATCTCCCACTGATTGATGTAGTGATTTTTTCAGGTAGATTTTAGAACCCAAATCAAGCAAAAAAATAAATAGGCTTTCTATGGCCCACTGAGTGAGAGATGGCACACACAGGATTCAGGAGTGGCACACAAGCCCTGAGGCCAATATTTTTCTCCCACTGATTGATGTAGTGATTTTTTCAGGTAGATTTTAGAACCCAAATCAAGCAAAAAAATAAATAGGCTTTCTATGGCCCACTGAGTGAGAGATGGCACACACAGGAGTCAGGAGTGGCACACAAGCCCAGAGACCAATATTTATCTCCCACTGATTGATGTAGTGATTTTTTCAGGTAGATTTTAGAACCCAAATCAAGCAAAAAAATAAATAGGCTTTCTATGGCCCACTGAGTGAGAGATGGCACACACAGGAGTCAGGAGTGGCACACAAGCCCAGAGGCCAATATTTATCTCCCACTGATTGATGTAGTGATTTTTTCAGGTAGATTTTAGAACCCAAATCAAGCAAAAAAATAAATAGGCTTTCTATGGCCCACTGAGTGAGAGATGGCACACACAGGAGTCAGGAGTGGCACACAAGCCCTGAGGCCAATATTTTTCTCCCACTGATTGATGTAGTGATTTTTTCAGGTAGATTTTAGAACCCAAATCAAGCAAAAAAATAAATAGGCTTTCTATGGCCCACTGAGTGAGAGATGGCACACACAGGAGTCAGGAGTGGCACACAAGCCCTGAGGCCAATATTTTTCTCCCACTGATTGATGTAGTGATTTTTTCAGGTAGATTTTAGAACCCAAATCAAGCAAAAAAATAAATAGGCTTTCTATTGCCCACTGAGTGAGAGATGGCACACACAGGAGTCAGGAGTGGCACACAAGCCCAGAGGCCAATATTTATCTCCCACTGATTGATGTAGTGATTTTTTCAGGTAGATTTTAGAACCCAAATCAAGCAAAAAAATAAATAGGCTTTCTATGGCCCACTGAGTGAGAGATGGCACACACAGGAGTCAGGAGTGGCACACAAGCCCTGAGGCCAATATTTTTCTCCCACTGATTGATGTAGTGATTTTTTCAGGTAGATTTTAGAACCCAAATCAAGCAAAAAAATAAATAGGCTTTCTATGGCCCACTGAGTGAGAGATGGCACACACAGGAGTCAGGAGTGGCACACAAGCCCTGAGGCCAATATTTTTCTCCCACTGATTGATGTAGTGATTTTTTCAGGTAGATTTTAGAACCCAAATCAAGCAAAAAAATAAATAGGCTTTCTATGGCCCACTGAGTGAGAGATGGCACACACAGGAGTCAGGAGTGGCACACAAGCCCAGAGACCAATATTTACAGTGGGGCAAAAAAGTATTTAGTCAGTCAGCAATAGTGCAAGTTCCACCACTTAAAAAGATGAGAGGCGTCTGCAATTTACATCATAGGTAGACCTCAACTATGGGAGACAAACTGAGAAAAAAAAATCCAGAAAATCACATTGTCTGTTTTTTTATCATTTTTTTTGCATATTATGGTGGAAAATAAGTATTTGGTCAGAAACAAACAATCAAGATTTCTGGCTCTCACAGACCTGTAACTTCTTCTTTAAGAGTCTCCTCTTTCCTCCACTCATTACCTGAGTAATGGCACCTGTTTAAACTTGTTATCAGCATAAAAAGACACCTGTGCATACCCTCAAACAGTCTGACTCCAAACTCCACTATAGTGAAGACCAAAGAGCTGTCAAAGGACACCAGAAACAAAATTGTAGCCCTGCACCAGGCTGGGAAGACTGAATCTGCAATAGCCAACCAGCTTGGAGTGAAGAAATCAACAGTGGGAGCAATAATTAGAAAATGGAAGACATACAAGACCACTGATAATCTCCCTCGATCTGGGTCTCCACGCAAAATCCCACCCCGTGGGGTCAGAATGATCACAAGAACGGTGAGCAAAAATCCCAGAACCACGCGGGGGGACCTAGTGAATGAACTGCAGAGAGCTGGGACCAATGTAACAAGGCCTACCATAAGTAACACACTAGGCCACCATGGACTCAGATCCTGCAGTGCCAGACGTGTCCCACTGCTTAAGCCAGTACATGTCCGGGCCCGTCTGAAGTTTGCTAGAGAGCATTTGGATGATCCAGAGGAGTTTTGGGAGAATGTCCTATGGTCTGATGAAACCAAACTGGAACTGTTTGGTAGAAACACAACTTGTCGTGTTTGAAGGAAAAAGAATACTGAGTTGCATCCATCAAACACCATACCTACTGTAAAGCATGGTGGTGGAAACATCATGCTTTGGGGCTGTTTCTCTGCAAAGGGGCCAGGACGAGTGATCCGGGTACATGAAAGAATGAATGGGGCCATGTATCGTGAGATTTTGAGTGCAAACCTCCTTCCATCAGCAAGGGCATTGAAGATGAAACGTGGCTGGGTCTTTCAACATGACAATGATCCAAAGCACACCGCCAGGGCAACGAAGGAGTGGCTTCGTAAGAAGCATTTCAAGGTCCTGGAGTGGCCTAGCCAGTCTCCAGATCTCAACCCTATAGAAAACCTTTGGAGGGAGTTGAAAGTCCGTGTTGCCAAGCGAAAAGCCAAAAACATCACTACTCTAGAGGAGATCTGCATGGAGGAATGGGCCAACATACCAACAACAGTGTGTGGCAACCTTGTGAAGACTTACAGAAAACGTTTGACCTCTGTCATTGCCAACAAAGGATATATTACAAAGTATTGAGATGAAATTTTGTTTCTGACCAAATACTTATTTTCCACCATAATATGCAAATAAAATGTTAAAAAAACAGACAATGTGATTTTCTGGATTTTTTTTTCTCAGTTTGTCTCCCATAGTTGAGGTCTACCTATGATGTAAATTACAGACGCCTCTCATCTTTTTAAGTGGTGGAACTTGCACTATTGCTGACTGACTAAATACTTTTTTGCCCCACTGTATCTCCCACTGATTGATGTAGTGATTTTTTCAGGTAGATTTTAGAACCCAAATCAAGCAAAAAAATAAATAGGCTTTCTATGGCCCACTGAGTGAGAGATGGCACACACAGGAGTCAGGAGTGGCACACAAGCCCAGAGGCCAATATTTATCTCCCACTGATTGATGTAGTGATTTTTTCAGGTAGATTTTAGAACCCAAATCAAGCAAAAAAATAAATAGGCTTTCTATGGCCCACTGAGTGAGAGATGGCACACACAGGATTCAGGAGTGGCACACAAGCCCTGAGGCCAATAATTTTCTCCCACTGATTGATGTAGTGATTTTTTCAGGTACATTTTAGAACTAGAGTTTAGCGACCTTGACCTTTTTAGAGTCGAGCCGGGTTTCGCGAAACCCGACTATCTCAAAAGTTGGGTCGAGTGAAATCGGCCGATTATGACGTAAAGTCGGGATCGACCGAAACACGAAACCCAATGCAAGTCAATGGGGCAGCATAGTCGGCAGTGAGTGGGGGCCAGGAAAACACCTAGAGTGCCCATTTTAATGTCAAAACCATCCATTCTTCTTAATGAAGCTTGTCAAGCGTAATTTACCTTATAATAATTGGAAGGCATTTGAAATTGGGGTTCATTTGGCTAAAGTTGTGGTGGGTAGGGCTGGTTCAAGTAATTAGTGGGCCCAGGAAATCTGGACCACGTCACGGCAGTGGAGCAGGGAGAGGTAAGTATTTCAACTTTGCAAGTGCTGTGAACCTGAGCAAGCAGGGGGGGCCCACTCGTTGGCATTGGCACTGGCACAGGGCCCCTCAAAGTACAGCGGTGTGTTTGCACGGCGGGGGCGCCTCCCACCGGCAGCAACACTTTTGCGTACTATGAGAGGCCCTGTGCCAGTGACGTCGCCAACTAGTATTCCTCCCCCCACCTGATGAAGGAACCTGCACTTTCATCTGCACCTTCCTGTTTGTCCCCGTGTAAGGTGGTATGGTATGCGGGAAGGGGGACCTGACTTTCAGCAGGGTCACAATCTTGCAGTGTAGCGTGCACGGCAAATGTTGCGTTATGGGTCAATGTACCAGCAGACTCATCTATCACACAGATATAGGCCCAAAGAATAAAGTGGGCTAAATGCAGTTCAAAATTGGTAACACAGGACTAATCAGGGGGCATTGCAGTGGAGGACAACTGGAATGAGAGGCTGACACAGAGAGTAGGCCCAAATCAGTAAGTAGTCGAAATGCAGTTCAAAATTGGCAACAGTAGTAAACAGGCGGCACAGCTTTGTTCAGTGGAGGAGAACAGCAAGGAGTGGCAGACACCGATAGTAGGCCCCAACCCAACTAGTAGGCCAAATGCAGTCTAACATTAACAACTACTTAACGAGCGCCTGAAAACGGAATTTCAGGACAGGAAACCAGCAGAACAGCAAGGAGTGGCAGACACCGATAGTAGGCCCCAAACCAACTAGTACGCCAAATGCAGTTGTTCCGTTTAACCACAATTTAATGAGAGCCTGAAGATAGAAGTTCAGGAAAGGCAACCTGGGGAACACCTTGGAGTGGAACACACCATCTCTCTACACCCCATACCCAATTTGTAGGCCTAATGCAGCGTAGTTTCCAACAACTACTAAACGAGAGCCGGAAGATCGAAGCTCAGGAAAGGCAACCTGGAGAACACCTTGGAGTGGAACACACCATCTCTCTACACCCCATACCCAATTTGTAGGCCTAATGCAGCGTAGTTTCCAACAACTACTAAACGAGAGCATGATGATCGAAGCATTGGCGAGGAAACCTGGGGAACACCTTGGAGTGGAACACACCATCTCTCTACACCCCATACCCAATTTGTAGGCCCAATGCAGCGTAGTTTCCAACAACTACTAAACGAGAGCATGATGATCGAAGCATTGGCGAGGAAACCTGGGGAACACCTTGGAGTGGAACACACCATCTCTCTACACCCCATACCCAATTTGTAGGCCTAATGCAGCGTAGTTTCCTTCAACTACTAAACGAGAGCATGATGATCGAAGCATTGGCGAGGAAACCTGGGGAACACCTTGGAGTGGAACACACCATCTCTCTACAGTGGAACACACCATCTCTCTACACCCCATACCCAATTTGTAGGCCTAATGCAGCGTAGTTTCCAACAACTACTAAACGAGAGCCGGAAGATCGAAGCTCAGGAAAGGCAACCTGGAGAACACCTTGGAGTGGAACACACCATCTCTCTACACCCCATACCCAATTTGTAGGCCTAATGCAGCGTAGTTTCCAACAACTACTAAACGAGAGCCAGAAGATGGAAGCTCAGGAAAGGCAACCTGGGGAACACCTTGGAGTGTAACAAACCCTCTCTCTACACCACGGAAGGGCTTATTCTTAGGAAGGAAGGCTGTTGGAAAGAAGCAGGGCGCGTCCGAGGGTGATTATATTCTTATTAGGTATATACTCACCCTCGGACGCGCCCTGCTTCTTTATTTGTAATGAATGTTTATTTGCAATGTGGTTTTGACTTACTCTATTTTTTTGGTAAATAATGATTTTATTATTTTCATTGTTTTGCATCTTCTTGGCAATAATATAAAGAAGACGCGACAGGACAACACTCGGTGGATGCCATATCTGTGTTTAAAATTGAAAAAACCTTTCAGTTAACTACTTGCAGGAGAAAGTTATTGTAGCTGGTGGCCATTTTTAGTACTGTACCAGATTTTTGTTGTATGTGTTTGTTTTTAATGTTAAAATGTCTGCATTTGATATCTCTCCAGTATTTTCTTTTTTATAAGCAAAATACTTATTTTTATATTTTCTGATGTTGGTTCCAGGGGTACACGGGCAGCAGTGGTGTGGTCAGTGGAGGCCTAGTGGAAGGAGTGACCGCAGACAGGCATCGAAGGCCTAAAATAATAACACATGGCTGTAGGCAATTTTAAATTGGTTCCAGGGGTACACGGGCAGCAGTGGTGTGGTCAGTGGAGGCCTAGTGGAAGGAGTGACCGCAGACAGGCATCGAAGGCCTAAAATAATAACACATGGCTGTAGGCAATTTTAAATTGGTTCCAGGGGTACACGGGCAGCAGTGGTGTGGTCAGTGGAGGCCTAGTGGAAGGAGTGACCGCAGACAGGCATCGAAGGCCTAAAATAATAACACATGGCTGTAGGCAATTTTAAATTGGTTCCAGGGGTACACGGGCAGCAGTGGTGTGGTCAGTGGAGGCCTAGTGGAAGGAGTGACCGCAGACAGGCATCGAAGGCCTAAAATAATAACACATGGCTGTAGGCAATTTTAAATTGGTTCCAGGGGTACACGGGCAGCAGTGGTGTGGTCAGTGGAGGCCTAGTGGAAGGAGTGACCGCAGACAGGCATCGAAGGCCTAAAATAATAACACATGGCTGTAGGCAATTTTAAATTGGTTCCAGGGGTACACGGGCAGCAGTGGTGTGGTCAGTGGAGGCCTAGTGGAAGGAGTGACCGCAGACAGGCATCGAAGGCCTAAAATAATAACACATGGCTGTAAGGCAATTTTAAATTGGTTCCAGGGGTACACGGGCAGCAGTGGTGTGGTCAGTGGAGGCCTAGTGGAAGGAGTGACCGCAGACAGGCATCGAAGGCCTAAAATAATAACACATGGCTGTAGGCAATTTTAAATTGGTTCCAGGGGTACACGGGCAGCAGTGGTGTGGTCAGTGGAGGCCTAGTGGAAGGAGTGACCGCAGACAGGCATCGAAGGCCTAAAATAATAACACATGGCTGTAGGCAATTTTAAATTGGTTCCAGGGGTACACGGGCAGCAGTGGTGTGGTCAGTGGAGGCCTAGTGGAAGGAGTGACCGCAGACAGGCATCGAAGGCCTAAAATAATAACACATGGCTGTAGGCAATTTTAAATTGGTTCCAGGGGTACACGGGCAGCAGTGGTGTGGTCAGTGGAGGCCTAGTGGAAGGAGTGACCGCAGACAGGCATCGAAGGCCTAAAATAATAACACATGGCTGTAGGCAATTTTAAATTGGTTCCAGGGGTACACGGGCAGCAGTGGTGTGGTCAGTGGAGGCCTAGTGGAAGGAGTGACCGCAGACAGGCATCGAAGGCCTAAAATAATAACACATGGCTGTAGGCAATTTTAAATTGGTTCCAGGGGTACACGGGCAGCAGTGGTGTGGTCAGTGGAGGCCTAGTGGAAGGAGTGACCGCAGACAGGCATCGAAGGCCTAAAATAATAACACATGGCTGTAGGCAATTTTAAATTGGTTCCAGGGGTACACGGGCAGCAGTGGTGTGGTCAGTGGAGGCCTAGTGGAAGGAGTGACCGCAGACAGGCATCGAAGGCCTAAAATAATAACACATGGCTGTAGGCAATTTTAAATTGGTTCCAGGGGTACACGGGCAGCAGTGGTGTGGTCAGTGGAGGCCTAGTGGAAGGAGTGACCGCAGACAGGCATCGAAGGACTAAAATAATAACACATGGCTGTAGGCAATTTTAAATTAGTTCCAGGGGTACACGGGCAGCAGTGGTGTGGTCAGTGGAGGCCTAGTGGAAGGAGTGACCGCAGACAGGCATCGAAGGCCTAAAATAATAACACATGGCTGTAGGCAATTTTAAATTGGTTCCAGGGGTACACGGGCAGCAGTGGTGTGGTCAGTGGAGGCCTAGTGGAAGGAGTGACCGCAGACAGGCATCGAAGGCCTAAAATAATAACACATGGCTGTAGGCAATTTTAAATTGGTTCCAGGGGTACACGGGCAGCAGTGGTGTGGTCAGTGGAGGCCTAGTGGAAGGAGTGACCGCAGACAGGCATCGAAGGCCTAAAATAATAACACATGGCTGTAGGCAATTTTAAATTGGTTCCAGGGGTACACGGGCAGCAGTGGTGTGGTCAGTGGAGGCCTAGTGGAAGGAGTGACCGCAGACAGGCATCGAAGGCCTAAAATAATAACACATGGCTGTAGGCAATTTTAAATTGGTTCCAGGGGTACACGGGCAGCAGTGGTGTGGTCAGTGGAGGCCTAGTGGAAGGAGTGACCGCAGACAGGCATCGAAGGCCTAAAATAATAACACATGGCTGTAGGCAATTTTAAATTGGTTCCAGGGGTACACGGGCAGCAGTGGTGTGGTCAGTGGAGGCCTAGTGGAAGGAGTGACCGCAGACAGGCATCGAAGGCCTAAAATAATAACACATGGCTGTAGGCAATTTTAAATTGGTTCCAGGGGTACACGGGCAGCAGTGGTGTGGTCAGTGGAGGCCTAGTGGAAGGAGTGACCGCAGACAGGCATCGAAGGCCTAAAATAATAACACATGGCTGTAGGCAATTTTAAATTGGTTCCAGGGGTACACGGGCAGCAGTGGTGTGGTCAGTGGAGGCCTAGTGGAAGGAGTGACCGCAGACAGGCATCGAAGGCCTAAAATAATAACACATGGCTGTAGGCAATTTTAAATTGATTCCAGGGGTACACGGGCAGCAGTGGTGTGGTCAGTGGAGGCCTAGTGGAAGGAGTGACCGCAGACAGGCATCGAAGGCCTAAAATAATAACACATGGCTGTAGGCAATTTTAAATTGGTTCCAGGGGTACACGGGCAGCAGTGGTGTGGTCAGTGGAGGCCTAGTGGAAGGAGTGACCGCAGACAGGCATCGAAGGCCTAAAATAATAACACATGGCTGTAGGCAATTTTAAATTGGTTCCAGGGGTACACGGGCAGCAGTGGTGTGGTCAGTGGAGGCCTAGTGGAAGGAGTGACCGCAGACAGGCATCGAAGGCCTAAAATAATAACACATGGCTGTAGGCAATTTTAAATTGGTTCCAGGGGTACACGGGCAGCAGTGGTGTGGTCAGTGGAGGCCTAGTGGAAGGAGTGACCGCAGACAGGCATCGAAGGCCTAAAATAATAACACATGGCTGTAGGCAATTTTAAATTGGTTCCAGGGGTACACGGGCAGCAGTGGTGTGGTCAGTGGAGGCCTAGTGGAAGGAGTGACCGCAGACAGGCATCGAAGGCCTAAAATAATAACACATGGCTGTAGGCAATTTTAAATTGGTTCCAGGGGTACACGGGCAGCAGTGGTGTGGTCAGTGGAGGCCTAGTGGAAGGAGTGACCGCAGACAGGCATCGAAGGCCTAAAATAATAACACATGGCTGTAGGCAATTTTAAATTGGTTCCAGGGGTACACGGGCAGCAGTGGTGTGGTCAGTGGAGGCCTAGTGGAAGGAGTGACCGCAGACAGGCATCGAAGGCCTAAAATAATAACACATGGCTGTAGGCAATTTTAAATTGGTTCCAGGGGTACACGGGCAGCAGTGGTGTGGTCAGTGGAGGCCTAGTGGAAGGAGTGACCGCAGACAGGCATCGAAGGCCTAAAATAATAACACATGGCTGTAGGCAATTTTAAATTGGTTCCAGGGGTACACGGGCAGCAGTGGTGTGGTCAGTGGAGGCCTAGTGGAAGGAGTGACCGCAGACAGGCATCGAAGGCCTAAAATAATAACACATGGCTGTAGGCAATTTTAAATTGGTTCCAGGAGTACACGGGCAGCAGTGGTGTGGTCAGTGGAGGCCTAGTGGAAGGAGTGACCGCAGACAGGCATCGAAGGCCTAAAATAATAACACATGGCTGTAGGCAATTTTAAATTGGTTCCAGGGGTACACGGGCAGCAGTGGTGTGGTCAGTGGAGGCCTAGTGGAAGGAGTGACCGCAGACAGGCATCGAAGGCCTAAAATAATAACACATGGCTGTAGGCAATTTTAAATTGGTTCCAGGGGTACACGGGCAGCAGTGGTGTGGTCAGTGGAGGCCTAGTGGAAGGAGTGACCGCAGACAGGCATCGAAGGCCTAAAATAATAACACATGGCTGTAGGCAATTTTAAATTGGTTCCAGGGGTACACGGGCAGCAGTGGTGTGGTCAGTGGAGGCCTAGTGGAAGGAGTGACCGCAGACAGGCATCGAAGGCCTAAAATAATAACACATGGCTGTAGGCAATTTTAAATTGGTTCCAGGGGTACACGGGCAGCAGTGGTGTGGTCAGTGGAGGCCTAGTGGAAGGAGTGACCGCAGACAGGCATCGAAGGCCTAAAATAATAACACATGGCTGTAGGCAATTTTAAATTGGTTCCAGGGGTACACGGGCAGCAGTGGTGTGGTCAGTGGAGGCCTAGTGGAAGGAGTGACCGCAGACAGGCATCGAAGGCCTAAAATAATAACACATGGCTGTAGGCATTTTTAAATTGGTTCCAGGGGTACACGGGCAGCAGTGGTGTGGTCAGTGGAGGCCTAGTGGAAGGAGTGACCGCAGACAGGCATCGAAGGCCTAAAATAATAACACATGGCTGTAGGCAATTTTAAATTGGTTCCAGGGGTACACGGGCAGCAGTGGTGTGGTCAGTGGAGGCCTAGTGGAAGGAGTGACCGCAGACAGGCATCGAAGGCCTAAAATAATAACACATGGCTGTAGGCAATTTTAAATTGGTTCCAGGGGTACACGGGCAGCAGTGGTGTGGTCAGTGGAGGCCTAGTGGAAGGAGTGACCGCAGACAGGCATCGAAGGCCTAAAATAATAACACATGGCTGTAGGCAATTTTAAATTGGTTCCAGGGGTACACGGGCAGCAGTGGTGTGGTCAGTGGAGGCCTAGTGGAAGGAGTGACCGCAGACAGGCATCGAAGGCCTAAAATAATAACACATGGCTGTAGGCAATTTTAAATTGGTTCCAGGGGTACACGGGCAGCAGTGGTGTGGTCAGTGGAGGCCTAGTGGAAGGAGTGACCGCAGACAGGCATCGAAGGCCTAAAATAATAACACATGGCTGTAGGCAATTTTAAATTGGTTCCAGGGGTACACGGGCAGCAGTGGTGTGGTCAGTGGAGGCCTAGTGGAAGGAGTGACCGCAGACAGGCATCGAAGGCCTAAAATAATAACACATGGCTGTAGGCAATTTTAAATTGGTTCCAGGGGTACACGGGCAGCAGTGGTGTGGTCAGTGGAGGCCTAGTGGAAGGAGTGACCGCAGACAGGCATCGAAGGCCTAAAATAATAACACATGGCTGTAGGCAATTTTAAATTGGTTCCAGGGGTACACGGGCAGCAGTGGTGTGGTCAGTGGAGGCCTAGTGGAAGGAGTGACCGCAGACAGGCATCGAAGGCCTAAAATAATAACACATGGCTGTAGGCAATTTTAAATTGGTTCCAGGGGTACACGGGCAGCAGTGGTGTGGTCAGTGGAGGCCTAGTGGAAGGAGTGACCGCAGACAGGCATCGAAGGCCTAAAATAATAACACATGGCTGTAGGCAATTTTAAATTGGTTCCAGGGGTACACGGGCAGCAGTGGTGTGGTCAGTGGAGGCCTAGTGGAAGGAGTGACCGCAGACAGGCATCGAAGGCCTAAAATAATAACACATGGCTGTAGGCAATTTTAAATTGGTTCCAGGGGTACACGGGCAGCAGTGGTGTGGTCAGTGGAGGCCTAGTGGAAGGAGTGACCGCAGACAGGCATCGAAGGCCTAAAATAATAACACATGGCTGTAGGCAATTTTAAATTGGTTCCAGGGGTACACGGGCAGCAGTGGTGTGGTCAGTGGAGGCCTAGTGGAAGGAGTGACCGCAGACAGGCATCGAAGGCCTAACATAACAAAAATGTCAATACAATGGTATTGTCAGTGGCAGGCATTGAAGGATGTCAGCGCATAGACTAAACATTGGTGGAGCTGTGAGATAATTTTGCAAGTGGTAGAGCACTGTTTGAGCTGGGGGGGGGAACTGTCTTGTGGCCGGCGGTACAGGCCCAGGGCCCCTCATATTACAACGGTGTGTCTGACGTTGGGTGCGCACCACCACCGCCAGAGACACTTTATTGTACTAGGAGGGACCCAGTGGCAGTGCCGTCGACCAAAAGCGGGCACACCCACCTCTTCAGACAAACTGCACTCTCACGGGTGCTGTCGCCAAGTGTCGATACCACGGCCCCGTGTGGGGAGTTTGGCCATTTAGTGAGGTGTAAACATGTCGTATGCTGGACAATCAGGTGCAGAAAATTACGAGATTGGAAAAGGCATTCAGAATAGTCCACAGGCAAGACCTTTTCATAGGAAAGCTAGGTGTCAGCCGGGCAAGGTGGGGCAAAAGATTTCGAAATCCAGTTGTGGTTCATTTTAATGAAGGTTAGATCATCTACATTTTGGGTAGCCAGACGAGTCCTTTTTTCTGTTAGTATTGAACCTGCAGCACTGAATACTCTTTCTGATAGGACACTAGCTGCCGGGCAAGCAAGCTCCTGCAATGCATATTCTGCCAATTCTGGCCAGGTGTCTAATTTTGATGACCAGTAATCAAATGGGAATGACGGTTGAGGGAGAACATCGATAAGGGATGAAAAATAGTTTGTAACCATACTGGACAAATGTTGTCTCCTGTCACTTTGAATTGATGCTGCAGTACCTGTCCTGTCTGCGGTCATAGCAAAATCACTCCACAACCTGGTCAGAAAACCCCTCTGGCCAACGCCACTTCTGATTTCTGCCCCTCTAACTCCTCTGGTCTGCTGGCCCCTGCAGCTCGTGTGAGAACGATCACGGGCGCTGTGTGCAGGGAATGCCAGAAGCAAACGGTCAACAAGAGTTGATTGTTTGGTTGCAATTTGCCTTTATAGCGAGGATCAAGGAGGCAGGCCAACCAGTAATCGTCATCATTCATCATTTTAGTTATGCGTGTGTCCCTTTTGAGGATACGTAAGGCATAATCCGCCATGTGGGCCAAAGTTCCAGTTCTCAAATCTGCGGTTGTGCTTGGTTGAGGGGCAGTTTCAGGCAAATCCACGTCACTTGTGTCCCTCCAAAAACCAGAACCCGGCCTTGCCGCGCCACCAATTTCCAGTGGCCCCGGAAAAGCTTCCTCATTAAAAATATAATCATCCCCATCATCCTCCTCGTCCTCCTCCTCCTCTTCGCCCGCTAACTCGTCCTGTACACTGCCCTGGCCAGACAATGGCTGACTGTCATCAAGGCTTTCCTCTTCCTCAGCTGCAGACGCCTGATCCTTTATGTGCGTCAAACTTTGCATCAGCAGACGCATTAGGGGGATGCTCATGCTTATTATGGCGTTGTCTGCACTAACCAGCCGTGTGCATTCCTCAAAACACTGAAGGACTTGACACATGTCTTGAATCTTCGACCACTGCACACCTGACAACTCCATGTCTGCCATCCTACTTCCTGCCCGTGTATGTGTATCCTCCCACAAAAACATAACAGCCCGCCTCTGTTCGCACAGTCTCTGAAGCATGTGCAGTGTTGAGTGCCACCTTGTTGCAACGTCTATGATTAGGCGATGCTGGGTAAGGTTCAAAGAACGCTGATAGGTCTGCATATGGCTGGAGTGTACGGGCGAACGGCGGATATGTGAGCAAAGTCCACGCACTTTGAGGAGCAGGTCGGATAACCCCGGATAACTTTTCAGGAAGCACTGCACCACCAGGTTTAAGGTGTGAGCCAGGCAAGGAATGTGTTTCAGTTGGGAAATTGAGATGGCAGCCATGAAATTCCTTCCGTTATCACTCACTACCTTGCCTGCCTCAAGATCTACAGTGCCCAGCCACGACTGCGTTTCTTTCTGCAAGAACTCGGACAGAACTTCCGCGGTGTGTCTGTTGTCGCCCAAACACTTCATAGCCAATACAGCCTGCTGACGTTTGCCAGTAGCTGCCCCATAATGGGAGACCTGGTGTGCAACAGTGGCAGCTGCGGATGGAGTGGTTGTGCGACTGCGGTCTGTGGACGAGCTCTCGCTTCTGCAGGAGGACGAAGAGGAGGAGGAGGGGGTGCAAACGGCTACAGCCAATTGTTTCCTAGACCATGGGCTAGGCAGAACTGTCCCAAACTTGCTGTCCCCTGTGGACCCTGCATCCACCACATTTACCCAGTGTGCCGTGATGGACACGTAACGTCCCTGGCCATGCCTACTGGTCCATGCATCTGTTGTCAGGTGCACCTTTGTGCTCACAGATTGCCTGAGTGCATGGACGATGCGCTCTTTAACATGCTGGTGGAGGGCTGGGATGGCTTTTCTGGAAAAAAAGTGTCGACTGTCGTAGCGTGGTACAGCGTAGTCCATCAGGGCTTTGAAAGCTTCGCTTTCAACTAACCGGTAGGGCATCATCTCTAACGAGATTAGTCTAGCTATGTGTGCGTTCAAACCCTGTGTACGCGGATGCGAGGCTAAGTACTTCCTTTTTCTAACCATAGTCTCATGTAGGGTGAGCTGGACTCGAGAGCTGGAGATCGTGGAACTAGCGGGGGTGCCGGTGGACATGGCAGACTGAGAGACGGTGGGAGATGGTATTGTTGCCGCCGGTGCCCTAGATGCAGTGTTTCCTACTACGAAACTGGTGATTCCCTGACCCTGACTGCTTTGGCCTGGCAAAGAAACCTGCACAGATACTGCAGGTGGTGCGGAAAATGGTGGCCCTACACTGCCGGAAGGGATGTTGCGTTGCTGACTAGCTTCATTGGCCGAGGGTGCTACAACCTTAAGGGACGTTTGGTAGTTAGTCCAGGCTTGCAAATGCATCGTGGTTAAATGTCTATGCATGCAACTTGTATTGAGACTTTTCAGATTCTGTCCTCTGCTTAAGGTAGTTGAACATTTTTGACAGATGACTTTGCGCTGATCAATTGGATGTTGTTTAAAAAAATGCCAGACTGCACTCTTTCTAGCATCGGATACCTTTTCAGGCATTGCAGACTGAGCTTTAACCGGATGGCCACGCTGTCCTCCAACAGGTTTTGGCTTTGCCACGCATTTTGGGCAAGATACGGGCCCGGCAGATGGAACCTGTTGGGATGTTGATGCCTGCTGCGGCCCCTCCTCCTCCGCTTCAGAACTGCTGCCGCCTGCACCCTGTTCCCCCAATGGCTGCCAATCGGGGTCAAGAACTGGGTCATTTATTACCTCTTCTTGTAGCTCGTGTGCAACTTCGTCTGTGTCACCGTGTCGGTCGGTGGTATAGCGTTCGTGATGGGGCAACATAGTCTCATCAGGGTCTGATTCTTGATCATTACCCTGCGAGGGCAATGTTGTGGTCTGAGTCAAAGGACCAGCATAGTAGTCTGGCTGTGGCTGTGCATCAGTGCACTCCATGTCAGATTCAACTTGTAATGGGCATGGACTGTTAACTGCTTCACTTTCTAAGCCAGGGACGGTATGTGTAAAGAGCTCCATGGAGTAACACGTTGTGTCGCCTGCTGCATTCTTCTCTGTTGTTGTTTTTGCTGAAGAGGACAAGGAAGCGACTTGTCCCTGACCGTGAACATCCACTAACGACGCGCTGCTTTGACATTTACCAGTTTCACGAGAGGAGGCAAAAGAGCTAGAGGCTGAGTCAGCAAGATAAGCCAAAACTTGCTCTTGCTGCTCCGGCTTTAAAAGCGGTTTTCCTACTCCCAGAAAAGGGAGTGTTCGAGGCCTTGTGTAGCCTGACGACAAACCTGGCTCCACAGCCCCAGACTTAGGTGCAATATTTTTTTTCCCACGACCAGCTGATGCTCCACCACTACCACTACCCTCATTACCAGCTGACAATGAACGCCCCCGGCCACGACCTCTTCCACCATACTTTCTCATTGTTTTAAAAACGTAAACAAACTAACGGTATTTGTTGCTGTCACACAAATTAAACGGTGAGCTATAACTTCAGTATGATTTAGCTACCCCTTTACAGGTGAGTGAGACCACAACGAAAATCAGGCACAATGTTACACACTCTGTTGTTGGTGGCAACAAATGAGATAGATGCCACACACGCAGGACTGTCACTGAAGCACAAATGTAAATATTAATCTCCCACTGATTTGATTTTTTTTTTTTTTTCAGGGAGACTTTAGGAAAAAAAAATAATAGAATAAAATGATTTTTTCAGGAAGAATTTAGAAACCAAATAAAATAAAATGATTTTTTCAGGGAGAATTTAGAAAACAAATAAAACAAAAAAAGGCTTTCTATGGCCCACTGAGTGAGAGATGACGCACACAGGAGTCAGGAGTGGCACACAAGCCCAGAGGCCAATATTTATCTCCCACTGATTGATGTAGTGATTTTTTCAGGTAGATTTTGGAACCCAAATCAAGCTAAAAAAATAATAGGCTTTCTATGGCCCACAATTGGAGAGAGAGAGAGAGATGGCACACCCAGGAGTCAAGACTGGCACACAAGCAGAAAGGGCAATATTAATCTCCCACTGATTTGTTTTTTTGTTTTTTTTTTCAGGGAGACTTTAGGAAAAAAAAAAAGAATAAAATGATTTTTTCAGGAAGAATTTAGAAACCAAATAAAATAAAATGATTTTTTCAGGGAGAATTTAGAAAACAAATAAAACAAAAAAAGGCTTTCTATGGCCCACTGAGTGAGAGATGACGCACACAGGAGTCAGGAGTGGCACACAAGCCCAGAGGACAATATTTATCTCCCACTGATTGATGTAGTGATTTTTTCAGGTAGATTTTGGAACCCAAATCAAGCTAAAAAAATAATAGGCTTTCTATGGCCCACAATTGGAGAGAGAGAGAGAGAGATGGCACACCCAGGAGTCAAGACTGGCACACAAGCAGAAAGGGCAATATCAATCTCCCACTGATTTGTTTTTTTTTTTTTTTTTTTCAGGGAGACTTTAGGAAAAAAAAATAGAATAAATTGATGTTTTCAGGAAGAATTTAGAAACCAAATAAAATAAAATGATTTTTTCAGGGAAAATTTGGAAAACAAATAAAACAAAAAAAGGCTTTCTATGGCCCACTGAGTGAGAGATGACGCACACAGGAGTCAGGAGTGGCACACAAGCCCAGAGGCCAATATTTATCTCCCACTGATTGATGTAGTGATTTTTTCAGGTAGATTTTGGAACCCAAATCAAGCTAAAAAAATAATAGGCTTTCTATGGCCCACAATTGGAGAGAGAGAGAGAGATGGCACACCCAGGAGTCAAGACTGGCACACAAGCAGAAAGGGCAATATTAATGTCCCACTGATTTGTTTTTTTTTGTTTTTTTTTTCAGGGAGACTTTAGGAAAAAAAAAATAGAATAAAATGATTTTTTCAGGAAGAATTTAGAAACCAAATAAAATAAAATGATTTTTTCAGGGAGAATTTAGAAAACAAATAAAACAAAAAAAGGCTTTCTATGGCCCACTGAGTGAGAGATGACGCACACAGGAGTCAGGAGTGGCACACAAGCCCAGAGGCCAATATTTATCTCCCACTGATTGATGTAGTGATTTTTTCAGGTAGATTTTGGAACCCAAATCAAGCTAAAAAAATAATAGGCTTTCTATGGCCCACAATTGGAGAGAGAGAGAGAGAGATGGCACACCCAGGAGTCAAGACTGGCACACAAGCAGAAAGGGCAATATTAATCTCCCACTGATTTTTTTTTTTTTTTTTTCAGGGAGACTTTAGGAAAAAAAAATAGAATAAATTGATTTTTCAGGAAGAATTTAGAAACCAAATAAAATAAAATGATTTTTTCAGGGAGAATTTAGAAAACAAATAAAACAAAAAAAGGCTTTCTATGGCCCACTGAGTGAGAGATGACGAACACAGGAGTCAGGAGTGGCACACAAGCCCAGAGGCCAATATTAATCTCCCACTGATTGATGTAGTGATTTTTTCAGGTAGATTTTGGAACCCAAATCAAGCTAAAAAAATAATAGGCTTTCTATGGCCCACAATTGGAGAGAGAGAGAGAGATGGCACACCCAGGAGTCAAGACTGGCACACAAGCAGAAAGGGCAATATTAATGTCCCACTGATTTGTTTTTGTTTTTTTGTTTTTTCAGGGAGACTTTAGGAAAAAAAATAATAGGATAAAATGATTTTTTCAGGAAGAATTTAGAAACCAAATAAAATAAAATGATTTTTTCAGGGAGAATTTAGAAAACAAATAAAACAAAAAAAGGCTTTCTATGGCCCACTGAGTGAGAGATGACGCACACAGGAGTCAGGAGTGGCACACAAGCCCAGAGGCCAATATTTATCTCCCACTGATTGATGTAGTGATTTTTTCAGGTAGATTTTGGAACCCAAATCAAGCTAAAAAAATAATAGGCTTTCTATGGCCCACAATTGGAGAGAGAGAGAGAGAGATGGCACACCCAGGAGTCAAGACTGGCACACAAGCAGAAAGGGCAATATTAATCTCCCACTGATTTGTTTGTTTTTTTTCTTTTTCAGGGAGACTTTAGGAAAAAAAAAATAGAATAAAATGATTTTTTCAGGAAGAATTTAGAAACCAAATAAAGAAAATTAATTTTTCAGGGAGAATTTAGAAAACAAATAAAACAAAAAAAGGCTTTCTATGGCCCACTGAGTGAGAGATGACGCACACAGGAGTCAGGAGTGGCACACAAGCCCAGAGGCCAATATTTATCTCCCACTGATTGATGTAGTGATTTTTTCAGGTAGATTTTGGAACCCAAATCAAGCTAAAAAAATAATAGGCTTTCTATGGCCCACAATTGGTAGAGAGAGAGAGATGGCACACCCAGGAGTCAAGACTGGCACACAAGCAGAAAGGGCAATATTAATGTCCCACTGATTTGTTTTTTTTTTTTTTTTTCAGGGAGACTTTAGGAAAAAAAATAGAATAAAATGATTTTTTCAGGAAGAATTTAGAAACCAAATAAAATAAAATGATTTTTTCAGGGAGAATTTAGAAAACAAATAAAACAAAAAAAGGCTTTCTATGGCCCACTGAGTGAGAGATGACGCACACAGGAGTCAGGAGTGGCACACAAGCCCAGAGGCCAATATTTATCTCCCACTGATTGATGTAGTGATTTTTTCAGGTAGATTTTGGAACCCAAATCAAGCTAAAAAAATAATAGGCTTTCTATGGCCCACAATTAGAGAGAGAGAGAGATGGCACACCCAGGAGTCAAGACTGGCACACAAGCAGAAAGGGCAATATTAATCTCCCACTGATTTTTTTTTTTTTTTTTTTTCAGGGAGACTTTAGGAAAAAAAAATAGAATAAAATGATTTTTCTGGAAGAATTTAGAAACCAAATAAAATAAAATGATTTTTTCAGGGAGAATTTAGAAAACAAATAAAACAAAAAAAGGCTTTCTATGGCCCACTGAGTGAGAGATGACGCACACAGGAGTCAGGGGTGGCACACAAGCCCAGAGGACAATATTTATCTCCCACTGATTGATGTAGTGATTTTTTCAGGTAGATTTTGGAACCCAAATCAAGCTAAAAAAATAATAGGCTTTCTATGGCCCACAATTGGAGAGAGAGAGAGAGATGGCACACCCAGGAGTCAAGACTGGCACACAAGCAGAAAGGGCAATATTAATGTCCCACTGATTTGTTTTTTTTTTTTGTTTTTTCAGGGAGACTTTAGGAAAAAAAAATAATAGAATAAAATGATTTTTTCAGGAAGAATTTAGAAACCAAATAAAATAAAATGATTTTTTCAGGGAGAATTTAGAAAACAAATAAAACAAAAAAAGGCTTTCTATGGCCCACTGAGTGAGAGATGACGCACACAGGAGTCAGGAGTGGCACACAAGCCCAGAGGACAATATTTATCTCCCACTGATTGATGTAGTGATTTTTTCAGGTAGATTTTGGAACCCAAATCAAGCTAAAAAAATAATAGGCTTTCTATGGCCCACAATTGGAGAGAGAGAGAGAGATGGCACACCCAGGAGTCAAGACTGGCACACAAGCAGAAAGGGCAATATTAATCTCCCACTGATTTGTTTTTTTTTTTTTTTTTTTCAGGGAGACTTTAGGAAAAAAAAATAATAGAATAAAATGATTTTTTCAGGAAGAATTTAGAAACCAAATAAAATAAAATGATTTTTTCAGGGAGAATTTAGAAAACAAATAAAACAAAAAAAGGCTTTCTATGGCCCACTGAGTGAGAGATGACGCACACAGGAGTCAGGAGTGGCACACAAGCCCAGAGGACAATATTTATCTCCCACTGATTGATGTAGTGATTTTTTCAGGTAGATTTTGGAACCCAAATCAAGCTAAAAAAATAATAGGCTTTCTATGGCCCACAATTGGAGAGAGAGAGAGAGATGGCACACCCAGGAGTCAAAACTGGCACACAAGCAGAAAGGGCAATATTAATGTCCCACTGATTTGTTTTATTTTTTTTTTTTTTCAGGGAGACTTTAGGAAAAAAAAATAATAGAATAAAATGATTTTTTTAGGAAGAATTTAGAAACCAAATAAAATAAAATGATTTTTTCAGGGAGAATTTAGAAAACAAATAAAACAAAAAAAGGCTTTCTATGGCCCACTGAGTGAGAGATGACGCACACAGGAGTCAGGAGTGGCACACAAGCCCAGAGGCCAATATTTATCTCCCACTGATTGATGTAGTGATTTCTTCAGGTAGATTTTGGAACCCAAATCAAGCTAAAAAAATAATAGGCTTTCTATGGCCCACAATTGGAGAGAGAGAGAGAGATGGCACACCCAGGAGTCAAGACTGGCACACAAGCAGAAAGGGCAATATTAATCTCCCATTGATTTGTTTTTTTTTTTTTTTTTTTCAGGGAGACTTTAGGAAAAAAAAATAATAGAATAAAATGATTTTTTCAGGAAGAATTTAGAAATCAAATAAAATAAAATGATTTTTTCAGGGAGAATTTAGAAAACAAATAAAACAAAAAAAGGCTTTCTATGGCCCACCGAGTGAGAGATGACGCACACAGGAGTCAGGAGTGGCACACAAGCCCAGAGGCCAATATTTATCTCCCACTTTTTTTTTTTTGTTCCAGGGAAAATTTATAAACCCAATAAAAAAAATAATAAATAGGCTTTCTATGGCCCACTATCTGAGAGACAGAGAGAGATGGCACGCTTAGGACTGGCACACAAGCCCAAAGGCCAATATTAATCTCCCTTTTTTTTTAAGGGAGAATTTATAAAACCAAAAAAAAATAAATAAATAGGCTTTCTATGGCCCACTATTTGTGAGAGAGATGGCACGCTCAGGACTGGCACACAAGCCCAGAGGCCAATATTAATCTCCCACTTTTTTTTTTTTCCAGGGAAAATTTATAAGCCCAATAAAAAAAAATTAAAAAAAATAGGCTTTCTATGGCCCACTATCTGAGAGAGAGAGATGGCACGCTTAGGACTGGCACACAAGCCCAAAGGCCAATATTAATCTCCCACTGATTGATTTATTGATTTTTTCAGGTAGAATTTAGAACCCAAATAAAGCAAAAAAAAAAAATGGGCTTTCTATGGCCCACTGAGTGAGTGATGATGCACACAGGAGTCAGGAGTGGCACACAAGCCCTGAGGTCAATATTTTTCTCCCACTGATTGACGTAGTGATTTTTTCAGGTACATTTTAGAACCCAAATCAAGCAAAAAAATAAATAGGCTTTCTATGGCCCACTATTTGTGAGAGAGATGGCACGCTCAGGACTGGCACACAAGCCCAGAGGCCAATATTAATCTCCCACTTTTTTTTTTTGGTTCCAGGGAAAATTTATAAACCCAATAAAAAAAAAAATAAATAGGCTTTCTATGGCCCACTATCTGAGAGAGAGAGATGGCACGCTTAGGACTGGCACACAAGCCCAAAGGCCAATATTAATCTCCCACTGATTGATTTATTGATTTTTTCAGGTAGAATTTAGAACCCAAATAAAGCAAAAAAAAAAATGGGCTTTCTATGGCCCACTGAGTGAGTGATGATGCACACAGGAGTCAGGAGTGGCACACAAGCCCTGAGGCCAATATTTTTCTCCCACTGATTGATGTAGTGATTTTTTCAGGTAGATTTTAGAACCAAAATCAAGCAAAAAAATAAATAGGCTTTCTATGGCCCACTGATTGAGAGATGGCACACACAGGAGTCAAGAGTGGCACACAAGCCCTGAGGCCAATATTTTTCTCCCACTGATTGATGTAGTGATTTTTTCAGGTAGATTTTATAACCCAAATCAAGCAAAAAAATAAATAGGCTTTCTATGGCCCACTGAGTGAGAGATGACACAGACAGGGATGGCACTCTAGCAGAAATGTCAATCTTAATCTCCCACAAAAAAAAAAAAAAAACAGGGAGTGTCCTTCAATTACTATCTCCCTGCAGTAATCTCAGCCAGGTATGGCAGGCAGCAATAAGGAGTGGACTGATGCACAAATTAAATAAAAAGTGTGTACAAACAAAAAAGATAGCTGTGCAGAAAGGAAGGAACAAGAGGATTTGTGCTTTGAAAAAAGCAGTTGGTTTGCACAGCGGCGTACACATAGCAATGCAGCTATCAGGGAGTCTTCTAGGGCAGCCCAATGAGCTACAGCGCTGAGGGGAAAAAAAAAAAATGTAGCTTCCACTGTCCCTGCACACCGAAGGTGGTGTTGGGCAGTGGAAATCGCTACAGCACAAGCGGTTTGGTGGTTAATGGACCCTGCCTAACGCTATCCCTGCTTCTGACGAAGCGGCAGCAACCTCTCCCTAAGCTCAGATCAGCAGCAGTAACATGGCGGTCGGCGGGAACTCCCCTTTATAGCCCCTGTGACGCCGCAGACAGCAAGCCAATCACTGCAATGCCCTTCTCTAATATGGTGGGGACCAGGACCTATGTCATCACGCTGCCCACACTCTGCGTTTACCTTCATTGGCTGAGAAATGGCGCTTTTCGCGTCATTGAAACGCGACTTTGGCGCGAAAGTCGCGTACCGCATGGCCGACCCCGCACAGGGGTCGGATCGGGTTTCATGAAACCCGACTTTGCCAAAAGTCGGCGACTTTTGAAAATGAACGACCCGTTTCGCTCAACCCTATTTAGAACCCAAATCAAGCAAAAAAATAAATAGGCTTTCTATGGCCCACTGAGTGAGAGATGGCACACACAGGGATGGCACTCTAGCAGAAATGCCAATCTTAATCTCCCACAAAAAAAACAAAAAAAAAACAGGGACTGTCCTACAATTACTATCTCCCTGCAGTAATCTCAGCCAGGTATGGCAGGCAGCAATAAGGAGTGGACTGATGCACAAATTAAATAAAAAGTGTGGACAAACAAACAAGATAGCTGTGCAGAACAACAGGATTTGTGCTTTGAAAAAAGCAGTTGGTTTGCACAGCGGCGTACACACAGCAATGCAGCTATCACGGAGCCTTCTAGGGCAGCCCAATGAGCTACAGCGCTGAGAAAAAAAAAAAATGTAGCTTCCACTGTCCCTGCACACCGAAGGTGGTGTTGGACAGTGGAAATCGCTACAGCACAAGCGGTTTGGTGGTTAATGGACCCTGCCTAACACTATCCCTGCTTCTGACGAAGCGGCAGCAACCTCTCCCTAAGCTCAGATCAGCAGCAGTAAGATGACGGTCGGCGGGAACGCCCCTTTATAGCCCCTGTGACGCCACAGACAGCAAGCCAATCACTGCAATGCCCTTCTCTAAGATGGTGGGGACCAGGACCTATGTCATCACGCTGCCCAACACTCTGCGATCACCTTCATTGGCTGAGAAATGGCGCTTTTCGCGTCATTGAAACGCAACTTTGGCGCGAAAGTCGCGTACCGCATGGCCGACCCCGCACAGGGGTCGGATCGGGTTTCGTGAAACCCGACTTTGCCAAAAGTCGGCGACTTTTGAAAATGAACAACCCGTTTCGCTCAACCCTACTCAGGAATAGGAATCTTAGGTTCTAACATAGGATTCTGAACCACTAAATCTTGAATATTCTGTACATTTATAGCGAGATTATCCATCAAAGAGAACAGACCTTGAATGTCCATGTCCACACCTGTGTTCTGAATCACCCTGATGTAAAGGGGAAAAGAAAGACAGAACACAGTGCAAAGAAAAAAAAATGGTCTCAGAACTTCTCTTTTCCCTCTATTGAGAAGCATTAGTACTTTGGGCCTCCAGTACTGTTATGAACAGGTAATTCAGAACCACAATGGACATTGAAGTTCAGAGCACACCAAGTGACCTGACAATTACCAAAAACAAAGGACGAGCTCTGAGACGTGGAAACTCTGCTGACCGCAATCCCTAATCCTAACACACCACACTAGAGGTAGCCGTGGATTGCGCCTAACGCTCCCTATGCAACTCGGCACAGCCTGAGAAACTAACTAGCCCTGAAGATAGAAAAATAAGCCTACCTTGCCTCAGAGAAATTCTCCAAAGGAAAAGGCAGCCCCCCACATATAATGACTGTGAGTAGTGAGTAAGATGAAAATACAAACACAGAGATGAAATAGATTTAGCAAAGTGAGGCCCGACTTACTGAATAGACCGAGGATAGGAAAGATAGCTTTGCGGTCAACACAAAAACCTACAAACAACCACGCAGAGGGGCAAAAAGACCCTCCGCACCGACTAACGGTACGGAGGTGCTCCCTCTGCATCTCAGAGCTTCCAGCAAGCAAGAAAAACCAATAAAGCAAGCTGGACAGAAAAAATAGCAAGCAAAAAATAACACAAGCAAAACTTAGCTTATGCAGGATAGACAGGCCACAGGAACGATCCAGGAGGAAGCAAGACCAATACTAGAACATTGACTGGAGGCCAGGATCAAAGCACCAGGTGGAGTTAAATAGAGCAGCACCTAACGACTTAACCTCATCACCTGAGGAAGGAAACTCAGAAGCCGCAGTACCACTCTCATCCACCAAAGGAAGCTCATAGACAGAACCAGCCGAAGTACCACTCTCGACCACAGGAGGGAGCTTGGCCACAGAATTCACAACACCCTTGAGATGGATTGCAGCATGGGACTTGACTGTACAACGTACACGTAGGGGATATTGTTGCTTTTTTATTTTAGATTTTTTTTAACTTAAGAACGAGAGCTTCCCCTGGATTGAGAGTGTAATAAAGATGTTAAACCTGTGTGTTTAATTGTTTCATTAAAAGACTTTATTCTTAACGTGTATTTTTAACCCTTTCATACTATTGGATTAATAGTGGATAGGTGTCTTATTGACAACTCTCCATTACTAAGCCGGCTTAATGTCACCTTACAATAGCAAGGTGACATTAACCCCTTATTACCCCATATGCCATCACTACAGGACAATGGGAAGAGAGAGGCTAAGTGCTGGAATAGGCGCATCTTACAGTTGCGCCTTTTTTGGGGTGGCTGGGGGCAGAAGTTTTTAGACATCAGGGGCAATAAACATTGTCCCTCTCTAGGCTACTAATATCTGCCCTCAGTCACTGGCTTTCACCCTCTCGCGGAGAAAATTGAGCGGGAGCCCACGCTAGTTTTTTCATGAATTAATCCTTTAATTTAACAACTACAATGCCAAAATTTTACTCACAAACACACTACTAACATTATTAGTGAGGGACATATAAAAATGTAATGGATATGCAGTGGTTTACTGCATGTAAACCATGTCTCATATCCTGTCAGGTTCTGTAATGATTTAGCAAAAGCCGACAAATGAATTATCGCCTATTCTGCTATCTAGCTCTGTATGAAATATAAATATCTATAATATTACGCTGAGAGCGTCACTCTGTCTGAAGCCTTTATAGACTGCGCAAGCGCCGGCGCAGTCTGGGCCTCACAGAGTGACGCTCCCGGGAGATCGCGGTATGCGTTAACACTGAACCAGTCACAGCCAGAGGACCGGGAAGATGGCGCGCAGCGGTGGAACGGAGGACAGGTGAATATAGTAAGTGCTGGGGGGCCTGAGCTGGCGGCGATACCGGCACCTGACCCCCACAGCGCGCCGGTGTCCCCGCCTGCTCAGGCCCCCCAGCACTTGGCGCCCAGCGACGATAGGTGAGTATGTTTTTTTTTTATATATATATATTGCAGCAGCATACGGGGGCATATAGAATGGAGCATGTTAAGGGGGCCATCAACCATAATGGAGCAGTGTACAGGGGCATATAGAATGGAGCATGTTAAGGGGGCCATCAACCATAATGGAGCAGTGTACGGGGGCATATAGAATGGAGCATGTTAAGGGGGCCATAAACCTTTATGGAACAGCGTACGGGGCATACACTATGGAGCATCTTATGGGGGCCATAAACCATAATGGAGCAGTGTATGGGGGCATATACAATGAAGCATCTTATGGGGCCATAAACCATAATGGAGCAGTGTACGGGGGCATATACCATGGAGCATCCTATGGGGGCCATAAGCCTTTATGGAACAGTGTACGGGGCATACACTATGGAGCATCTTATGGGGGCCATAAACCATAATGGAGCAGTGTACGGGGGCATATACCATGTAGCATCTTATGGGGGCCATAAACCTTTATGGAACAGCGTACGGGGCATACACTATGGAGCATCTTATGGGGGCCATAAACCTTTATGGAGCAGTGTACGGGGCATATACTATGGAGCATTTTATGGGGGCCATAAACCTTTATGGAGCAGCGTATGGGGCATATGGATGGGAGCAGCAAATTAAAGAACGGTGGCGCAGGATGGGAGCAGCACATGACAGAACGGGGGCGCAGGATGGGAGCAGCACATGACAGAATAGGGCAGCACATGACAGAACGGGGGTGCAGGATGGGAGCAGCACATGACAGAACGGGGGCGCAGGATGGGAGCAGCACATGACAGAACGGGGGCGCAGGATGGGAGCAGCACATGACAGAACGGGGGCGCAGGATGGGAACAGCACATGACAGAACGTGGGCGCAGGTTGGAAGCAGCACATGACAGAATGGGGGCGCAGGATGGAAGCAGCACATGACAGAACGGGGGCGCAGGATGGGAGCAACACATGACAGGATGGGGGCGCAAGATGGGAGCAGCAAATGACAGGATGGGGACGCAGGATGGGTGCAGCACATGACATGATGGGGACGCAGGATGGGTGCAGCACATGACAGGATGGGGACGCAGGATGGGTGCAGCACATGACAGGATGGGGACGCAGGATGGGTGCAGCACATGACAGGATGGGGATGCAGGATGGGTGCAGCACATGACAGGATGGAGACGCAGGATGGGTGCAGCACATGACAGGATGGGGACGTAGGATGGAGCAGCACATGACAGGATGGGGACGCAGGATGGAGCAGCACATACCAGGATGGAGACCATATACCAATATAAATGCTCGCCACCCGGGCGTAGAACGGGTTCAATAGCTAGTATATATATATTTGTTTTCACAAATATTTGAGGCTATGGATCCATTATATGTCCGTTTTGCAAGCTGGCGAGAAAATCTCACAATACGGATTACCATCGCAGTGAGCCTGAATATTGGCAGAAAACCTACTGGTAATAATAATTTTATTCATAAAGCGCCAACATAGTCTGTAGCACTTTACAATTGGCAAGTGACAATATAAGTGCTGTGTGTTTATTAATAACTGCTTTTCCCTTCACAGCATAGCCCCCCAAAATCCTGGATTCAACTGGAATATCCGTATTCATTAATTAGCTTTATTATAAGAATTATTATAAGAATGTGTTTTTAGATTTGTTCCAAGAAAACACAGCTTGGCTAACTGATCATATAGGCAGAGCGCTTTAAATCACATTTCAATTTCAAGTTTTTTTTGTTTCTCATAACAATGAATTCTAATTTGGCAATGTTCTGTTTGAGCATTTGTCCAGAGCTTTACATGCTCATAAGTGATTAAGAATTGCATCCTAATAAAGAGGTAAGGAAGTTCCAGATCGATATCTTTTAAACGCTAGTGGAAAGAATATCTATTTTTTAATAGTGAAGCAAGTGCTGAATCTTCTTTCTGTCTATATTAAAATATCTTTAAAAGTCACATGCTAGATGCTGTGAGTAGCAAGTCTATAATTCTAGGCCAGTATCTTTTGGACTGTTTCTTAACCCCTTAAGCCCCAAGGGTGGTTTGCACATTAATGACCGGGCCAATTTTTACAATTCTGACCACTGTCCCTTTATGAGGTTATAACTCTCGAACGCTTCAACGGATCCTAATTATTCTGACACTGTTTTCTCATGACATATTGTACTTCTTGATAGTGGTAAAATTTCTTCGATAAGGCTTGCGTTTATTTGTGAAAAAAATGGAAATTTGGCGAAAATTTTGAAAATTTCGCAATTTTCCAATTTGAATTTTATTGCCCTTAAATTACAGAGATATGTCACGCAAAATACTTAACACGTAACATTTCCCACATGTCTACTTTACATCAGCACAATTATGGAACCAAATTTTTTTTATTAGGGAGTTATAAGGGTTAAAAGTTTACCAGCAATTTCTCATTTTTACAACACCATTTTTTAGGGACCACATCTATTTGAACTCATTTTGAGGGGTCTATATGTTAGGGGTCGAGTTCCCGCTTCTGCACAGGGGGAATCTCGAGCCACCTCCGCTGCGGTCTCCCATTCTTGTCCAGCTGCAGTGGAGTCTGCTCAGCAAAGACGTCGGTCCCAGCGTCTTGCTCATTCTCACTCTGTTCTGAGAGTTACTGCTGCTTCTCCAGCCTCTGCCATTAAAGTCAGTGCTGGTCAGCAGCGAGCGGACTTCTCTGGGACTAAGTCCTTGTCTGCACGTGCTGAGCATGCCCAGCGTAAGGTCTCCCGTTGGAGATCGAGGGTCATGTGCTCAGGCACTGCAGCACATTCCATTGGTCCTTTTGGCAGGTCTTGGAAGGGCAAAGGTACTGTAGCCACTTCCTGTGCTGCTGCTGCTATATAAACTGCGCATGACCGCATGGCCATGCGCTAGTATTGTCTTACAATTGAATACGTGTGTTTGTTGTGAGTGCAAGTCGTTCATTAAATACCCCTACCCTATTGTATGACTGTTCGCGTATGGAGTATGGCTGCTATCTAGCGCCCGACTAATCACTCAACGTGTCACACACGTATCAGCGTCTATTGCTGTGACCGCCAGTGCGGCGCCACGCGCCAGTAGTGTGCTTCCTGACCCACGTCTGGGTGCTTAGTGGTGCCTGCCAGCACGGCACAGTTCGCACTTCGGTGCTCTAATTATAAGAGTTGCCTAACACACCCTGTTGCGGTGTTGTGTCAGCAAGTGGTCTAATCGGACTTCAATCCTGTGTCTTGGGGTTGTGTTCGCTGACTCCTTGCCTGCACTCTTTAGTGCGGTATTGCGGACCTGTGGTTTTACCGGGTTCGCTTCCACCGCCATATTACGCTGCCATTTACTAGCAGCAGGTTTTTACCTGCACGGTGGACCCCGGACTGCGAACGCATCTATTACTTCTTTCTTGGTGCGTTCCGCCAGTCCTAACACTATATGATAGAAAATACTCAAGTGTGACACCATTCTAAAAACTGAACCCCTCAAGGTGCTCAAAACCACATTGAAGAAGTTTATTAACCCTTCAGGTGTTTCACAGGAATTTTGGGAATGTTTAAAAAAAAATGAACATTTAACTTTTTTTCACAAAAAATTTACTTCAGCTCCAATTTGTTTTATTTTACCAAGGGTAACAGAAAAAAAAGTTGTGCAATTTGTCCTGAGTACGCTAATACCCCATATGTGGGGGTAAACCACTGTTTGGGCGCATGGCAGAGCTCGGAAGGGAAGGAGCGCATTTCACTTTTCAAAGCAAAATTGACTGGAATTGAGATGGGACACCATGTTGCGTTTGGAGAGCCACTGATGTGCCTAAACATTGAAACCCCTAAAAGAGACACCATTTTGGAAAGTAGACCCCTAAGGAACTTATCTAGATGTGTTGTGAGAGCTTTGAACCCCCAAGTGTTTCACTACAGTTTATAACGCAGAGCCATGAAACTAAAAATTATTTTTTTCCCACAAAAATTATTTTTTAGCCCCCAGTTTTGTATTTTCTCAGGAGTAACTGGAGAATTTGGACCCCAAAAGTTGTTGTGCAATTTGTCGTGAGTACGCTGATACCCCAAATGTGGGGGGAACCACCGTTTGGGTGCATGACAGAGCTCGAAAGGGAAGGAGCACCATTTGGAATGCAGACTTAGATGGATTGGTCTTTAGGCATCACATTGTGTCTGCAGAGCACTTAAAATGTACCTAAACAGTAGAAACCCCGCACGAGTGACCCCATATTAGAAACTAGACCCCCAAGGAACTTATCTAGATGTGCTGTGAGAACTTTGAATCCCCAAGTGTTTCACTACAGTTTATGTAATGCAGAGCCTTGAAAATAACAAATTTTTCCACATACATTAATTTTTAGCCCCCAGTTTTGTATTTTCCCAAGGGAAACAGGAGAAATTGGACCCCAAAAGTTGTCCAATGTGTCCTGAGTACGATGATACCCCATATGTGGGGGGGAACCACTGTTTTGGCACATGGCAGAGCTCAGAAGGGAAGGAGTGACATTTGGAATGCAGACTTAGATGGATTGGTCTGCAGGCGTCATGTTGCATTTGCAGAGCTCCTGATGTAACTAAACAGTAGAAACCCCCCACAAGTGACTCCATATTGAAAACTAGACCCCCCAAGGAACTTATCTAGATGTGCTGTGAGAACTTTGAACCACCAAGTGTTTCAATACAATTTATAACGCAGAGCTGTGAAAATAATAAATCATTTTTTTCCAACAAAAATGGTTTTACCCCAACAAATTTTTATTTTCCCAAGGGTAACAAGAGAAATTGGACCCCATATCTTGTTGCCCAATTTGTCCTGAGTGTGCTGATATCCTATGTGTTGGAGTAAACCCCTGTTTGGGCGCATGGGAGAGCTTGGAAGGGAAGGAGCACAGTTTTACTTTTTCAATGGAGAATTGGCTGGAATTGAGATTGGACGCCATGTCGCGTTTGGAGAGCCCCTGATGTGCCTAAACAGTGGAAACCCCCAATTCTAACTTAAACACTAACCCTAGCCTCAACCCTAATCCTTTCCCCCACCCTAACCCTAGCCCCAACCCTAGCCCTAACCCTAACCCTAGCCCTAACCCTAACCCTAACTCTAGCCCTAACCCTAACCCTAACCCTAATCCTAACCCTAGCCCTAACCCTAATGGGAAAATGGAAATAAATATTTTTAAATTTTATTATTTTTCCCTAACTAAGGGGGTGGTGAAGGGGGTTTGATTTACTTTTATAGCGCTTTTAGCAGATTTTAATGATTGACAACTGTCACAGACTAAAAACGCTTTTTATTGCAAAAAATAGTTTTTGCGTTTCCACATTTTGAGAGCTATAATTTTCCATATTTTGGTCCACAGAGTCCACAGAGTCATGTGAAGTCTTGTTTTTGCGGGACGAGTTGACATTTTTATTGGTAACATTTTCGGACATGTGACATTTTTGAACCCCTTTTATTCTGATTTTTGAAGAATGACCAAAAACCAGCTATTCATGAATTTCTTTTGGGGAGGGTGTTTACACCGTTCCACGTTTGGCAAAATTGATAAGGTAGTTTTATTGTTCGGGTCAGTACGATTACAGCGATACCTCATATATATCATTTTCTTATGTTTTGGCGCTTTTATACGATAAAAACTATTTTATAGAAAAAATAATTATTGTTGCATCGCTTTATTCTGAGGACTATAACTTTTTTATTTTTTCGCTGATGATGCTGTGTGGTGGCTCGTTTTTGTGAGACAAGATGACATTTTCAGCGGTACCATGGTTACATATTCAGCGGTATGATAATAAAGCGTTGTTCTTTGCCTCACTTTTTTTTTTCCGCTTTCACTGAAGGGGTTAACTAGCAGGACAAGTTTTATAGGTGGGGTCGTTACGGACTCGACAATACTAAATATGTGTACTTTTATTGTTTTTATTATTTAGATAAAGAAATGTACTTATGGGAACAATATATTTTTTTCTTTATTTAGGATTTTTTTTTTTACACATGTGAATATTGTTTTTTACTTTACAACATTGCCCCAAGGGGGAGGCATCATGTTATAGGGTCAGATCGCTGATCTGACACTTTGCTCAGCACTGTGTCAGATCAGCGATCTGACATGCAGGGCTGCAGGCTTTCCAGCGCTTGCTCTGAGCAGGCACTGGTAAACCACCTCCCTGCAGGACCCGGATGCAGCCCCACAGCCATTTTGTATCTGGGGCATGCAGGGAGAAGAAGATAGGAGACCCTCGGAGCAACGCAATCACATTGCGTTGCTCCAAGGGTCTCAGGGTAGCCCGCAGGGAGCCCCCTCCCTGCACAATGCTTCCCTATGCCGCCAGAACACTGCAATCATGTTTGATCGCAGTGTGCCAGGGGTTCATGTTCAAGGGGCGGTCCGTGACCACTCCTGGCACATACTGTAGTGTCGGATGTCAGCTGCGATAGTCAGCTGACACCCGACCGCGATCGGCCGCGCTCCCCCCATGAGCGTGGCCGATAGCATATGACGTACTATCCCATCACTGGGAATTAAGTACAGAAAATTAAATGAATTCTGTAAAAAGCAAATCAAGGCAGCAAAGATTGAGACAGAGAGACTCATTGCCAGAGAGAGTAAAAATACATAAATAGTAAGAAACTAATAAATGATAGTGTTGGCGCCCTTAAAAATAGTCTGGGTGAAATGGTGGATGAGGATGAGGAAAAAGCCAATATGCTAAATGACTTTTTTTCATCAGTATTTGCACAAGAAAATCCCATGGCAGACAAAATGACTAGTGATAAAAATTCCCAATTAAGTGTCACCTGCTTAACCCAGCAGGAAGTGCGGCGGCATCTAAAAATCACTAAAATTGACAAATCTCTGGGCCCGGATGGGATACACCCTCGAGTACTGCAGGAATTAAGTACAGTCATTGATAGACCATTATTTTTAATCTTTAAAGACTCCATAATAACAGGGTCTGTACCACAGGACTGGCGTATAGCAAATGTGGTGCCAATATTCAAAAAGGGGACAAAAACTAAACTCGGAAATTATAGGCCAGTAAGCTTAACCTCTACTGTGGTTAAAATCCTGGAGGGCATTCTAAGGGATGCTATGCTGGAGTATCTGAAGAGGAATAACCTCATGACCCAGAATCAGCACGGGTTTACTAGGGACCGTTCATGTCAGACAAATTTGATCAGTTTCTATGAAGAGGTAAGTTCCGGATTGGACCAAGGGAACCCAGTGGATGTAGTGTATATGGACTTTTCAAAAGCTTTTGATACGGTGCCACACAAAAGGTTGATATGTAAAATGAGAATAATGGGGATAGGGGAAAATATGTGTAAGTGGGTTGAGAGCTGGCTCAGGGATAGGAAACAAATGGTGTTTATTAATGGAGCACACTCAGACTGGGTAGCGGTTAGCAGTGGGGTACCACAGGGGTCAGTATTGGGCCCTCTTCTTTTTAACATATTTATTAATGACGTTGTAGGGGGCATTCAGAGTAGAATTTCAATATTTGCAGATGACACTGAACTCTGCAGGGTAATCAATACAGAGGAGGACAATTTTATATTACAGGATGATTTATGTAAACTAGAAGCTTGGGCTGATACATGGCAAATGAGCTTTAATGGGGATAAATGTAAGGTCATGCACTTGGGTAGAAGTAATAAGATGTATAATTATGTGCTTAATTCTAAAACTCTGGTCAAAACCGTCAATGAAAAAGACCTGGGTGTATGGGTGGATGACAAACTCATATTCAGTGGCCAGTGTCAGGCAGCTGCTACAAAGGCAAATAAAATAATGGGACGCATTAAAAGAGGCATAGATGCTCATGAGTAGAACATACTTTTACCTCTATACAAGTCACTAGTTCGACCACACTTAGAATACTGTGCACAGTTCTGGTCTCCGGTGTATAAGAAAGACATAGCTGAACTAGAGTGGGTGCAGAGAAGAGCGACCAAGGTTATTAGAGGACTGGGGGTCTGCAATACCAAGATAGGTTACTACACTTGGGGCTATTTAGTTTGGAAAAACGAAGACTAAGGGGTGATCTTATGTTAATGTATAAATATATGGGGGGACAGTACAAAGACCTTTCTGATGATCTTTTTGATCATAGACCTGAAACCGGGACAAGGGGGCATCCTCTGCGTTTGGAGGAAAAAAGGTTTAAGCATAATAACAGACGTGGATTCTTTACTGTAAGAGCAGTGAGACTATGGAACTCTCTGCAGTATGATGTTGTAATGAGTGATTCATTACTTAAATTTAAGAGGGGAATGGATACCTTTCTTGAAAAGTATAATGTTACAGGGTATATACACTAGATTCCTTGATAGGGCATTGATCCAGGGAACTAGTCTGATTGCCGTATGTGGAGTCGGGAAGGAATTTTTTTCCCCAATGTGGTGCTTACTCTTTGCCACATGGGTTTTTTTTTTGCCTTCCTCTGGATCAACATGTTAGGGCATGTTAGGTTAGGCTATGGGTTGAACTAGATGGACTTATAGTCTTCCTTCAACCTTAATAACTATGTAAGATACTATGTAAGATACTATGTAAGATACTATGTAAGGTCACCTCGATGGGATAGTACATCATATGGGATTAAGGGGTTAAAGGGGTTTTCCTATTAACAAAGTACATTTTAATCAATAGATCTTAGGAAAAAAAATAAGTTCCAGAATTGAATGTGTTTCAAGTTTTTTTTCCTGTGCTGAGATAATCTTATAAATGTGCCCCTGCTATGTACTGTGTAATGGTAGTGTCCAGGGAAGGCTCCACGTTTTTGAGGGCCCCAGGTAAAAGAGTCTCAGCGGGCCCCTTTAACACATACCACGATTTATGATGCACAGATATGGCAGAGAAATATAGGTATAGTACAATGCCAGATTTCACTTCTTACATGAGTGACAGCTATTGTAAATTCTGCTGTGTCTATATACAGGACAGGAGGAGTGGTACTGTGCAGTGTATATATACGGGACAGGAGGAGTGGTACAGTGCAGTATATATATACAGGAGGAGTGGTACAGTGCAGTGTATATATACGGGACAGGAGGAGTGGTACAGTGCAGTGTATATATACAGGACAGGAGGAGTGGTACAGTGCAGTGTATATATACAGGACAGGAGGAGTGGTACAGTGCAGTGTATATATACGGGACAGGAGACGTGGTACTGTGCAGTATATATATACAGGAGGAGTGGTACAGTGCAGTGTATATATACGGGACAGGAGGAGTGGTACAGTGCAGTGTATATATACAGGACAGGAGGAGTGGTACAGTGCAGTGTATATATACAGGACAGGAGGAGTGGTACAGTGCAGTGTATATATACGGGACAGGAGACGTGGTACTGTGCAGTATATATATACAGGAGGAGTGGTACAGTGCAGTGTATATATACGGGACAGGAGGAGTGGTACAGTGCAGTGTATATATAAAGGAGGAGTGGTACTGTGCAGTGTATATATACAGGACAGGAGGAGTGGTACTGTGCCGTGTATATATACAGGACAGGAGGAGTGGTACAGTGCAGTGTATATATACAGGACAGGAGGAGTGGTACAGTGCAGTGTATATATACAGGACAGGAGGAGAGGTACAGTGCAGTGTATATATACAGGACAGGAGGAGTGGTACAGTGCAGTGTATATATACGGGACAGGAGACGTGGTACTGTGCAGTATATATATACAGGAGGAGTGGTACAGTGCAGTGTATATATACGGGACAGGAGGAGTGGTACAGTGCAGTGTATATATACAGGAGGAGTGGTACTGTGCCGTGTATATATACAGGACAGGAGGAGTGGTACAGTGCAGTGTATATATACAGGACAGGAGGAGTGGTACAGTGCAGTGTATATATACAGGACAGGAGGAGTGGTACAGTGCAGTGTATATATACGGGACAGGAGACGTGGTACTGTGCAGTATATATATACAGGAGGAGTGGTACAGTGCAGTGTATATATACGGGACAGGAGGAGTGGTACTGTGCAGTGTATATATACAGGACAGGAGGAGTGGTACAGTGCAGTGTATATATACGGGACAGGAGGAGTGGTACTGTGCAGTATATATATACAGGAGGAGTGGTACAGTGCAGTGTATATATACGGGACAGGAGGAGTGGTACATTGCAGTGTATATATACAGGACAGGAGGAGTGGTACAGTGCAGTGTATATATAGAGGACAGGAGGAGTGGTACTGTGCAGTGTATATATACGGGACAGGAGGAGTGGTACTGTGCAGTGTATATATACAGGACAGGAGGAGTGGTACTGTGCAGTATATATATACAGGAGGAGTGGTACAGTGCAGTGTATATATACGGGACAGGAGGAGTGGTACATTGCAGTGTATATATACAGGACAGGAGGAGTGGTACAGTGCAGTGTATATATAGAGGACAGGAGGAGTGGTACAGTGCAGTGTATATATACGGGACAGGAGGAGTGGTACTGTGCAGTGTATATATACAGGACAGGAGGCGTGGTACTGTGCAGTGTATATATACAGGACAGGAGGAGTGGTACAGTGCAGTGTATATATACGGGACAGGAGACGTGGTACTGTGCAGTGTATATATACAGGAGGAGTGGTACAGTGCAGTGTATATATACGGGACAGGAGGAGTGGTACAGTGCAGTGTATATATACAGGAGGAGTGGTACAGTGCAGTGTATATATACAGGAGGAGTGGTACTGTGCCGTGTATATATACAGGACAGGAGGAGTGGTACAGTGCAGTGTATATATACAGGACAGGAGGAGTGGTACAGTGCAATGTATATATACAGGACAGGAGGAGTGGTACTGTGCAGTATATATATACAGGAGCAGTGGTACAGTGCAGTGTATATATACGGGACAGGAGACGTGGTACTGTGCAGTATATATATACAGGAGCAGTGGTACAGTGCAGTGTATATATACGGGACAGGAGGAGTGGTACAGTGCAGTGTATATATACAGGAGGAGAGGTACTGTGCAGTGTATATATACAGGACAGGAGGAGTGGTACAGTGCAGTGTATATATAAGGGACAGGAGACGTGGTACTGTGCAATATATATATACAGGAGGAGTGGTACAGTGCAGTGTATATATACGGGACAGGAGGAGTGATACAGTGCAGTGTATATATACAGGACAGGAGGAGTGGTACTGTGCAGTGTATATATACAGGACAGGAGGAGTGGTACTGTGTTGTGTATATATACGGGACAGGAGGAGTGGTACTGTGCAGTGTATATATACAGGACAGGAGGAGTGGTACAGTGCAGTGAATATATACAGGACATGAGGAGTGGTACAGTGCAGTGTATATATACGGGACAGGAGGAGTGTTACTGTGCAGTGTATATATACAGGACAGGAGGAGAGGTACTGTGCAGTGTATATATACAGGACAGGAGGAGTGGTACAGTGCAGTGTATATATACAGGACAGGAGGAGAGGTACTGTGCAGTGTATATATACAGGACAGGAGGAGTGGTACAGTGCAGTGTATATATACGGGACAGGAGATGTGGTACTGTGCAGTATATATATACAGGAGGAGTGGTACAGTGCAGTGTATATATACGGGACAGGAGGAGTGGTACTGTGCAGTGTATATATACAGGACAGGAGAAGTGGTACAGTGCAGTGTATATATGCAGGACAGGAGGAGTGGTACAGTGCAGTGTATATATACAGGACAGGAGGAGTGGTACAGTGCAGTGTATATATACAGGAGGAGTGGTACAGTGCAGTGTATACATACAGGACAGGAGGAGTGGTACAGTGCAGTGTATATATATACGGGACAGGAGGAGTGGTACTGTGCAGTGTATATATACAGGACAGGAGGAGAGGTACTGTGCAGTGTATATATACAGGACAGGAGGAGTGGTACAGTGCAGTGTATATATACGGGACAGGAGGAGTGGTACAGTGCAGTGTATATGTACAGGACAGGAGGAGTGGTACAGTGCAGTGTATATATACAGGAGGAGTGGTACAGTGCAGTGTATACATACAGGACAGGAGGAGTGGTACAGTGCAGTGTATATATACAGGACAGGAGGAGTGGTACAGTGCAGTGTATATATACAGGACAGGAGGAGCGGTACTGTGCAGTGTATATATACAGGAGGAGTGGTACAGTGCAGTGTATATATACGGGACAGGAGACGTGGTACTGTGCAGTATATATATACAGGACAGGAGGAGTGGTGCTGTGCAGTGTATACATATATAGGACAGGAGGAGTGGTACAGTGCAGTGTATATATACAGGACAGGAGGAGTGGTACAGTGCAGTGTATATATACAGGACATGAGGAGTGGTATTGTGCAGTGTATACATACAGGACAGGAGGAGTGGTACAGTGCAGTGTATATATACAGGACAGGAGGAGTGGTACAGTGCAGTGTATATATACAGGACAGGAGGAGCGGTACTGTGCAGTGTATATATACAGGAGGAGTGGTACAGTGCAGTGTATATATTCGGGACAGGAGACGTGGTACTGTGCAGTGTATATATACAGGACAGGAGGAGTGGTGCTGTGCAGTGTATACATATATAGGACAGGAGGAGTGGTACAGTGCAGTGTATATATACAGGACAGGAGGAGTGGTACAGTGCAGTGTATATATACAGGACAGGAGGAGTGGTGCTGTGCAGTGTATACATATATAGGACAGGAGGAGTGGTACAGTGCAGTGTACATATACAGGACAGGAGGAGTGGTACAGTGCAGTGTATATATACAGGACATGAGGAGTGGTACTGTGCAGTGTATATATACAGGACAGGAGGAGTGGTACAGTGCAGTGTATATATACAGGACATGAGGAGTGGTACTGTGCAGTGTATATATACAGGACAGGAGGAGTGGTGCTGTGCAGTGTATATATACGGGACAGGAGACGTGGTACTGTGCAGTGTATATATACAGGACAGGAGGAGTGGTGCTGAGCAGTATATATATATATATATATATATATATATATACACATACATACATACAGGACAGGATGAGTGGTGCTGTGCAGTGTATACATATACAGGACAGTAGGAGTGGTACAGTGCAGTGTATATATACAGGACAGGAGGAGTGGTGCTGAGCAGTATATATATATATATATATATATATATATATATATATACACATACATACATACAGGACAGGAGGAGTGGTGCTGTGCAGTGTATACAAATACAGGACAGGAGGAGTGGTACAGTGCAGTGTATATATACAGTACATGAGGAGTGGTACTGTGCAGTGTATATATACAGGACATGAGGAGTGGTACTGTGCAGTGTATATATACAGGATAGGAGTAGTGGTGCTGAGCAGTATATATATATATATATATATATATATATATACACATACATACATACAGGACAGGAGGATTGGTGCTGTGCAGTGTATACATATACAGGACAGGAGGAGTGGTGCTGTGCAGTGTATACATATACAGGACAGGAGGAGTGGTACAGTGCAGTGTATATATACAGGACATGAGGAGTGGTACTGTGCAGTGTATATATACAGGACAGGAGGAGTGGTACTGTGCAGTGTATATATACAGGACAGGAGGAGTGGTGCTGTGCAGTGTATATATACAGGACAGGAGGAGTGGTACTGTGCAGTGTATATATACGGGACAGGAGACGTGGTACTGTGCAGTGTATATATACAGGACAGGAGGAGTGGTGCTGAGCAGTATATATATATGTATATTGTCACGATTCCCCCTGACCGCTGTCAACACTGGGTCAGGATTCCCACCGTGACCGTCACCCCTACGTCACGGATTGAGGTGACTTTAGGCCAACAGACGGCTATCACATGTGCAGGGGGGGCTTATCTTAGTTATCCCTCCACTCCACGATGTGATGAAAAAAGACACACAAGGCTATTGACCTCTTAGTTTACAGCAGGGGCTTATTCTAGGTATCCCACTGCTTTTCTATATACCACGAACTGCAGGGATTTATGTATATCCCGCTTACAGTTCCCCTTAACACTTGCAGCTCTCTGGCGCCCCCCTTACTCTCAGGTCAGATTAGGTACTGCACCCTGGGTAATTAGTCGCCAGAAAGGCTGCCTGCTATGTACTGGCTATTGGGCACGCTGCAGCGACGCGATAACTACTCCCACTCAGGCAGGAACAATAATTATTAACCCCGCAGCCGCTTCAGCATCACCCAAAAGTCTGCACACTATCGGTATCACTGCCACCAGCTTCGATTAAACGGGTCCGAAGCTAACCCAACACAACAATAACAGTAGCGTATTTCACTTCAGAAGACTGGGTAAGTTTAGAGCATGGATGAACGAACTAATATATAATAGTATATTCCATTGAAATTAATTAGGCAGTGCTTTATCAAAAATATTTTATAAAGAAGTTACAAATGAGACAATTGCAAATATGTACAAGGGTAATTATAACATAAAGGGAATAAATGAGAAAAAGCAACACTTACATGTTCAAAGCATGACAGGCAACCAGGCTAGGGCAGTTTTTCCCATACGTCCCAGCTCATTTGGACGTGAGCAGGGCTCTTCCAGGACAAGACAAGAAATCAAGCAGCAAGTGCCTCCTCAGAGCCTGCCAGACACTTAAAACATTAAGGCTGTGACATCACAGAAAGGCTGGCTTATCCAGACCCTCCTCTCTCTACATTCTGCCTAAACTTTAAACTATTCTCTCTAATTTCTATAACTTCACTACAAAACGTGTCAGAGTCAGACCAAACCTATCATTCATCTCGGATTAACGTGAGCATTCTAATGAGATCAAATATGTCCTATCTGGGATACATATTTACAGAGAAAACCCTACTTCTTTACCAGACGGAGTTAGAAACCCGAGTTTCATGGGAGGTGTAGATACACCGAGTGAGACTATGAATATATATTTTCATGTTCCTAGCTTAAATCGTTTGCCTAATATCTAACAAAAACTAAACAAAGAATCTTTCCTGAATCTTGGAGCCACTTTTCCAGTTTGAACTAGAGAATGTGGGAGGGGTGAGGGACTTTCCTCTGAGCCTGGAATTTACGACCCCAGAGCAATAAAACCCCCTTCTAGCATACAGTCCGTAGCCCAGAGAGAAACAAGTAGAGTCAGCTAGTGAAGGGGGGGTTTAGCCCACCTCATGGGCTGACGAGCAACTAAACTTATGTGATATTTCATACCATATCGTGACACCTCCCCCTTTTGGTGTGCGCTAGGGAGGCAGTACCCCACAGTATGCCTCCATGGGCACCTCAGTAGGTTCACCCTGGCGGGAGAGTCCATCTGCATTCCCATGCTCTTTGCCCGTTTTATGTTCAATGGTGAAGTCAAACTGCTGAAGGGCAAGGCTCCAGCGTAGCAACCTGCCGTTGGTTCCACACATGGCATTTAGCCAGCGCAGAGGGTTGTGGTCGGTCACCACAGTGAAGGTGTGACCGTACAAGTAGGGCTGCAAGCGCTGCAGGGCCCAGACTATGGCCAGGCACTCCTTCTCGATGGTGGAGTAGGCCACTTCCCTCTGCAAAAGTTTCCGGCTCAGGTATAACACGGGGTGCTCTTGGTCCTCCGAGTCAACCTGGCTGAGTACAGCACCAAGGTCAAACTCGCTGGCGTCGGTCTGCACCAAGAACGGTCGACTGCTGTCGACTGCTTTCAACACAGGGGCGTTGCACAGTGCCGTTTTCAACGCCTGGAAGGCCCCCTCACAGCCATCTGTCCATTTGACAATGTGAGGTAGCTTCTTCCTGGTGAGGTCCGTCAAAGGTTTTGCCAGGCTACTATAGTGCTTTACGAAGCGCCTATAGTACCCTGCAGTGCCCAAGAAGGACATCACCTGTTTCTTGGTCACGGGAGTGGGCCAGTTCACGATCACTCCCACTTTGTCAGGCTCTGGCTTCAGGGTGTTCCCGCCTACCCGGTGCCCCAGGTAGTGAACCTCCCTCATGCCCATCTGACACTTTCCCGGCTTGATAGTCAGTCCTGCTTGGTGAATTCGCCTGAGCACCTCCTCGAGATGCTGCAGGTGTTCCTTCCAGGAGGGACTGAAGATGGCAATGTCATCCAAGTACGCCACGGCGTACGTCTCCAGTCCCTGAAGCAGGAGGTTGACCATCCGCTGGAAAGTGGCAGGGGCATTCTTCATGCCGAAGGGCATGACCGTGGACTCGTACAGTCCAAAGGGTGTGATAAAGGCGGACTTCTCCTGCGCCTCGGGGCTCAGGGGAATCTGCCAGTATCCTCGACTCAGATCCATTATTGTTAGGTAATCTGCGCCAGCTAACTTCTCAAGCAGCTCCTCCATGCGCGGCAGTGGGTGCGCATCCGAGGCTGTGATGGCGTTGAGCCCCCTGTAGTCCACGCAGAACCGGGTGGTCCGGTCCTTCTTTGGCACGAGAACTACAGGTGATGCCCACGCGCTCTTTGACCGTCGAATCACCCCCAGCTGTAACATCTCATCGATCTCTTGGCGCATAGTCTGCTGCACCTGGTCCGAGATTCGATAGGGTGTTCGCCGTAGTGGGGCGTGATTCCCGGTGTCCACCTCGTGGACTGCTAACTCAGTCCTCCCAGGTCGGTTGGAGAACACGACCCGGAAAGGTTCCAGTGTGGTTTGCAACTGCAACCGCTGGGGTTCAGTTAACGAGGCGCTTACCTCCACGTCCTCAATGGACCCATTGGCCTTGGCTTGGGCCAGCAAGTCCAGGAGGGTGTCTTCCTCACCGTCTTCGGGCAAGCTGCAGACCGGTAGGACGAAAGGTTCACGTTCGTGATGAGCCTTCATCATGTTGACGTGAAAGGCCTTTTGCCTACCCCGAGCGTGGTCAAGCGTGACCACGTACGTGACCGGGTTGAGCTGTTGGTGGACGACGTACGGGCCCTCCCAGGCTGCCTGAAGCTTATCCGTTGGTACGGGGACCAGCACCCACACCTTTTGACCCACGTGGTAGGTCCGCTCCCGGGCGTTCTGGTCGTACCAGTGCTTCTGGTCAGCCTGAGCCTGCGTCATGTTGTCATGCACCAACTGCGTCAAGATCTGCATCTTGTCACGGAAGCGCATGACATACTCCACTAGGGACACTTCAGAAGGGTTCGGCTCCTCTTGCCAGGATTCTCTTACCAACCCAAGGGGTCCCCGGACTCGCCTGCCGTACAGGAGCTCGAAGGGGGAGAACCCCGTCGAGGCCTGCGGAACTTCTCGGTAAGCGAACAGCAGGTGTGGGAGGTACCGCTCCCAGTCGCGCCCTTGAGTCTCAACCAGCATGCGTAGCATCTGTTTAAGGGTACAATTGAAGCGTTCACACAGGCCATTGATCTGTGGGTGATACGCACTCGATACCAGGTGCTTCACCTGCATTCTCTTACAGAGAGCCTCCATTAGGCGAGACATAAATTGGGTCCCTTGATCAGTAAGCATTTCCCTGGGAAATCCTACACGTGAAAAGATGGCCAACTGGGCATCCACCACCTTATCTGCCCTAGTTGACGACAGAGCTACTGCCTCTGGGTACCGAGTAGCGTAGTCTACCACAGTAAGGATGTATTGCTTTCCAGAGCTGCTGGGGACGGCCAGCGGGCCCACAATGTCCACTGCGATCCTCTGGAAAGGCTCCTCTATCACTGGCAAAGGGATCAGGGGAGCCTTAAGAGCAGGCCCCGCCTTCCCCACTCTTTGACAAGTGATACAGGAGCGGCAGTAGTTTGACACATCTGTCCCCATCTTAGGCCAATAGAAGTGTTGAGACAGCCGGGCCTTAGTTTTGCTGATCCCCAAGTGTTCAGCTAGCGGGATCTCATGGGCAATCCGCAACAACTCACCCCGGAATTGCTGGGGGACGACCAACTGTCTTTCCCTCAACCACTCCTTTTGTGATTCTCCGGGTACTGTCTCCCGGTATAACCTTCCTCGTTCCCAGAACACCCTCTCCTTATCAGTCTCGGAGGTGGGCGTCTCGGCGAGTTGTCTCAAACTCTCTAGGCTCGCATCTGTGTGCAGAGCGGCCTGAAACTCCTGGCTAGGGGAAGCCAGAAGCGATGTCAGGGTCCCTTCCCCACAGGAACCCTCTTGGACCTGCTCTGGGTCCACCTCTGGTTCAGTCACAGTAATGACTGAGGAGGGTCTGGAAGGCCGACAGTTATCTGCGTTCCGGGCACTCTGACTGCGGGTGACAGCAGCTATGTAGGCTGTCTCCCCGGGGGTTTCTAAAGACCCATCAGCCGGCGCTGCTATGGGCTCTACATCCCCATCCACCCCCAACACTCCAGGGGCAGTGCTACTTATGGGCCAGTTACCTTCCTCGGTGGCACTGGTCACTTTCATGGCATCACCTTCCTCACGGTTCCCATGCATCTCCCCATTTCCGGTAGCACCGACACTTGCCCCTGTTAGGGGTTCCTCAGCCGTCTCACTCCGCAGAGCGACGTGGCTGGGCACGCCTGTACCTATGGACACATTAACCTTCACAGAAGAATCATTATCAGGTTCAGCTGGCACAGGTACAACATTTTCACCATCAATCCTAGGGAAAAAATGGTTATTAGATGCATCATTACAAGATAAAGCGTGGTCAGGTAACACATGCGATTTCCCATCATCATCATCAGGGTTAACTTTACCCGCAATAGTAGATTGGGGAGGGGTGTCAGGAACGTAGTATGCAAACATCCTCCCCAAATCAGTCCCCAACAAAACATCAGTTGGCAAATTATCAGACAGCCCCACTTCCTTCACCCCGCTCCCAGCACCCCAATCAATAAAAACCCGGGCCATCGGTAAGGGACAGCTGATGCCCCCAATCCCAGTGACAGTTAGGGTTTTCCCCGGAATGATTTCTTCAGGGGCCGCCAGTTCGGGTCGGATGAGGGTTCGTTCAGCCCCGGTGTCCTTGAGGCCTGTAGCAACATGGCCCCCCACAGTAACGGGCTGTACGTTGTCACACACCCTCCCAACCACACCACCCACCAAAAGAACTGCTGCATTAGGCCCTGGGGCCTTGGCTGGGGGGTTCTTCGGCCTGTCTGGACAGAAGGTACTGATATGCCCAGGCCGCTTGCAGTAGTAACACAGGCGAGGTTCGGAGGTAGGTCTGGTGTTGTTGGCCACAGGGCCAGGACCTCTGGTGTGCTGGCTGGCAGGGGTACTGGCGTTGGTTGCAGGCTTACCCCCTCTCCAGCTGGTGGTGACTGGCTTCCGCGCTTCCGATCTATGGTTGGCCTCATAGGCATCGGCAATCTGTGCTGCTTTCGTCACGTCTTTGGGTTCTCTGTCCATCACGAACTGTCGCACCTCAGCTGGGCAAAGATGAAAGAACTGGTCTTTGATCATCAGGTCTCGCAGCTGTGCAAAGGTGGTCACTGACAGTCCTTGGGTCCACTGGTCAAAGTGGGTCCCCAGTCCATGCACCACATCACTGTAACTGTCGTGTTGGCCACGTTGGAGGGTCCGGAACTTTCTACGGTACACCTCGGGTGTAAGCTGGTACTTGGCTATCAGAGCCTTTTTGATGGCCTCATAGTCACCATCTTGTTCTTGAGGGAGGGCAGCAAACGCCTCCAGAGCTTTACCTCTCAGCCCTGGTGTCAGGTATCGTGCCCATTCATCTGTAGGCAGCTGGTACTGCCTGCAGGCTTTCTCAAAGGCCCGCAGAAAAGTGTCCAAGTCCCCATCCTTCTCCATAACAGGGAAGTGATCGGGCCGGGGCTTAGGTATCTGAGCGCTGCTGGACTCACGTCTCTGGGCGGTGGAGGGCATCCCCCCCTGCCGGAGCATCTCCAGTTCATGAGCTCGCTGGGCTTGGCGCTCGGCTCTCTCAGCCTCCCGCTCGGCTCGCTGGGCCTGAGCCTCTCGCTCAGCTCGGGCCTCTTGCCGGTATTGCTGAATCAGCTGCCGACGTCCCTCATGGTCGTCAGTGGGGAATTCTTTCAAGGCCGCCTGCAGGTGGGGGTCCAATTCGCCCGGATTGCTAACAGGGCCAGCATTCAGTGGTTGGACCTCTGCTGCAGCACCATGTTCGCTGGTGCTGGCTTCTGCGGCCTCTGAGCTCTGAGATTGGTCTCGAGCGGCTTCCCATTGCACCAGATCTGCGACCAGTTGGGCTTTGTTTTTGCTTGCAAAGTCAATGTGCTGTGACTTGCATAAGGCGACAAGGGTGTCTCTGGTCTGCTGCTCATAGAAGGTTTCTCCCAGCACAACCCTGGTTGCCAAATAAAAGATAGGATAGAAAAACGAAGAGAAAGGGAGGGGATAATTACCAGTACGCAATTGTCTCACAACTAAAAAGCACTGAGTTCGTTCTCCAAACTTATTTGCGCAGAGTCCTCGCAAGAACTTTCTGCAAGTTTTTAGTGAGAGGAATGATTACTCAAACCAAATCACTAATGCTCTAAGATATCCCACCGCCTTGCCACCAATTGTCACGATTCCCCCTGACCGCTGTCAACACTGGGTCAGGATTCCCACCGTGACCGTCACCCCTACGTCACGGATTGAGGTGACTTTAGGCCAACAGACGGCTATCACATGTGCAGGGGGGCTTATCTTAGTTATCCCTCCACTCCACGATGTGATGAAAAAAGACACACAAGGCTATTGACCTCTTAGTTTACAGCAGGGGCTTATTCTAGGTATCCCACTGCTTTTCTATATACCACGAACTGCAGGGATTTATGTATATCCCGCTTACAGTTCCCCTTAACACTTGCAGCTCTCTGGCGCCCCCCTTACTCTCAGGTCAGATTAGGTACTGCACCCTGGGGTAATTAGTCGCCAGAAAGGCTGCCTGCTATGTACTGGCTATTGGGCATGCTGCAGCGACGCGATAACTACTCCCACTCAGGCAGGAACATTAATTATTAACCCCGCAGCCGCTTCAGCATCACCCAAAAGTCTGCACACTATCGGTATCACTGCCACCAGCTTCGATTAAACGGGTCCGAAGCTAACCCAACACAACAATAACAGTAGCGTATTTCACTTCAGAAGACTGGGTAAGTTTAGAGCATGGATGAACGAACTAATATATAATAGTATATTCCATTGAAATTAATTAGGCAGTGCTTTATCAAAAATATTTTATAAAGAAGTTACAAATGAGACAATTGCAAATATGTACAAGGGTAATTATAACATAAAGGGAATAAATGAGAAAAAGCAACACTTACATGTTCAAAGCATGACAGGCAACCAGGCTAGGGCAGTTTTTCCCATACGTCCCAGCTCATTTGGACGTGAGCAGGGCTCTTCCAGGACAAGACAAGAAATCAAGCAGCAAGTGCCTCCTCAGAGCCTGCCAGACACTTAAAACATTAAGGCTGTGACATCACAGAAAGGCTGGCTTATCCAGACCCTCCTCTCTCTACATTCTGCCTAAACTTTAAACGATTCTCTCTAATTTCTATAACTTCACTACAAAACGTGTCAGAGTCAGACCAAACCTATCATTCATCTCGGATTAACGTGAGCATTCTAATGATATCAAATATGTCCTATCTGGGATACGTATTTACAGAGAAAACCCTACTTCTTTACCAGACGGAGTTAGAAACCCGAGTTTCATGGGAGGTGTAGATACACCGAGTGAGACTACGAATATATATTTTCATGTTCCTAGCTTAAATCGTTTGCCTAATATCTAACAAAAACTAAACAAAGAATCTTTCCTGAATCTTGGAGCCACTTTTCCAGTTTGAACTAGAGAATGTGGGAGGGGTGAGGGACTTTCCTCTGAGCCTGGAATTTACGACCCCAGAGCAATAAAACCCCCTTCTAGCATACAGTCCATAGCCCAGAGAGAAACAAGTAGAGTCAGCTAGTGAAGGGGGGGGTTTAGCCCACCTCATGGGCTGACGAGCAACTAAACTTATGTGATATTTCATACCATATCGTGACATATATATATATATATATATATATATATATATATATATACACATACATACATACAGGACAGGAGGAGTGGTGCTGTGCAGTGTATACATATACAGGACAGGAGGAGTGGTACTGTGCAGTGTATATATACAGGAGGAGTAGTACTGTGCAGTGTATATATGCAGGACAGGAGGAGCAGTACTTTGCAGTGTATATATACAGGAGGAGTGGTACTGTGCAGTGTATACATATACAGGACAGGAGGAGTGGTACTGTGCAGTGTATATATACAGGAGGAGTGGTGCTGTGCAGTGTATACATATACAGGACAGGAGGAGTGGTACTGTGCAGTGTATATATACAGGAGGAGTAGTACTGTGTAGAGTTGAGCGACCTTGACCTTTTTAGAGTCGAGCCGGGTTTTGCAAAACCCGACTATGTCCAAAGTCGGGTCGAGTGAAATCGGCCGATTATGACGTAAAGTCGGGATCGACCGAAACACGAAACCCAATGCAAGTCAATGGGGCAGCATAGTCGGCAGTGAGTGGGGGCCAGGAAAACACCTAGAGTGGCCATTTTAATGTCAAAACCATCCATTCTTCTTAATGAAGCTTGTCAAGCGTAATTTACCTTATAATAATTGGAAGGCATTTGAAATTGGGGGTCATTTGGCTAAAGTTGTGGGGGGTAGGGCTGGTTCAAGTAATTAGTGGGCCCAGGAAATCTGGACCACGTCACGGCAGTGGAGCAGGGAGAGGTAAGTATTTCAACTTTGCAAGTGCTGTGAACCTGAGCAAGCAGGGGGGGCCCACTCGTTGGCATTGGCACTGGCACAGGGCCCCTCAAAGTACAGCGGTGTGTTTGCACGGCGGGGGCGCCTCCCACCGGCAGCAACACTTTTGCGTACTATGAGAGGCCCTGTGCCAGTGACGTCGCCAACTAGTATTCCTCCCCCCACCTGATGAAGGAACCTGCACTTTCATCTGCACCTTCCTCTTTGTCCCCGTGTAAGGTGGTATGGTATGCGGGAAGAGCAACCTGACTTTCAGCAGGGTCACAATGTTGTTGTGTAGCGTGCACGGGGAATGTTGCGTTATGGGTCAATGTACCAGCAGACTCATCTATCACTGGCTGGGCAATGGGCACGATGAAGTGGAAACACAGATATAGGCCCAAAGAAGAAAGTGGGCTAAATGCAGTTCAAAATTGGTAACACAGGAATAACCAGGGGGCATTGCAGTGGAGGACAACTGGAATGAGAGGCTGACACAGAGAGTAGGGCCAAATCAGTAAGTAGTCGAAATGCAGTTCAAAATTGGCAACCGTAGTAAACAGGCGGCACAGCTTTGTTCAGTGGAGGAGAACAGCAAGGAGTGGCAGACACCGATAGTAGGCCCCAAACCAACTAGTACGCCAAATGCAGTTGTTCCATTTAACCACAATTTAATGAGAGCCTGAAGATAGAAGCTCAGGAAAGGCAACCTGGGGAACACCTTGGAGTGTAACACACCATCTCTCTCCACCCCATACCCATTTTGTATGGCCTAATGCAGTGTACTTTTCTACAACTACTAAACGAGAGTCGGAAGACCGAAGCAATGGCAAGGAAACCTGGGGAACACCTTAGAGTGTAACACACCCTCTCTCTACACCCCATACCCAATTTGAAGGCCTAATGCAGTGTAGTTTCCAAGAACTACTAAACGAGAGCCGGAAGATCGAAGCTCAGGAAAGGCAACCTGGGGAACACCTTGGAGTGTAACACACCCTCTCGCTACACCCCATACCCAATTTGAAGGCCTAATGCAGCGTAGTTTCCAACAACTACTAAACGAGAGCCGGAAGATCGAAGCTCAGGAAAGGCAACCTGGGGAACACCTTGGAGTGTAACAAACCCTCTCTCTACACCCCATACCCAATTTGTAGGCCTAATGCAGCGTAGTTTCCGACAACTACTAAACGAGAGCATGAAGATCGAAGCTCAGGAAAGGCAACCTGGGGAACACCTTGGAGTGTAACACACCCTCTCTCTACACCCCATACCCAATTTGTAGGCCTAATGCAGCGTAGTTTCCGACAACTACTAAACGAGAGCCGGAATATCGAAGCTCAGGAAAGGCAACCTGGGGAACACCTTGGAGTGTAACACACCCTCTCTCTACGCCCCATACCCAATTTGTAGGCCTAATGCAGCGTAGTTTCCGACAACTACTAAACGAGAGCCGGAATATCGAAGCTCAGGAAAGGCAACCTGGGGAACACCTTGGAGTGTAACACACCCTCTCTCTACACCCCATACCCAATTTGAAGGCCTAATGCAGTGTAGTTTCCAAGAACTACTAAACGAGAGCCGGAAGATCGAAGCTCAGGAAAGGCAACCTGGGGAACACCTTGGAGTGTAACACACCCTCTCGCTACACCCCATACCCAATTTGAAGGCCTAATGCAGCGTAGTTTCCAACAACTACTAAACGAGAGCCGGAAGATCGAAGCTCAGGAAAGGCAACCTGGGGAACACCTTGGAGTGGAACACACCATCTCTCTACACCCCATACCCAATTTGAAGGCCTAATGCAGAGTAGTTTCCAAGAACTACTAAACGAGAGCCGGAAGATCGAAGCTCAGGAAAGGCAACCTGGGGAACACCTTGGAGTGTAACACAACGTCTCTCTACACGACGGAAGGGCTGATTCTTAGGAAGGAAGGCTGTTGGAAATAAGCATTGCGCGTCCGAGGGTGATTATATTCTTATTAGGTATATACTCACCCTCGGACGCGCCCTGCTTCTTTATTTGGAATGAATGTTTATTTGCAATGTGGTGTTGACTTTCTCTATTATTTTGGTAATTAATGATTTTATTATTTTCATTATTTTGCATCTTCTCGGCAATAATATAAAGAAGACGCGACAGGACAACACTCGGTGGATGCCATATGTGTGTTTTCAATTTAAAAAAACTTTCAGTTAACTACTTGCAGGAGAAAGTAATTGTAGCTGGTGGCCATTTTTAGTACTGTACCAGATTAGAGTTGTGTGTTTGTTTTTAATGTTAAAATGTCTGCATTTGATATCTCACCAGTATTTTCTTTTTTATAAGCAAAATACTTATTTTTATATTTTCTGATGTTGGTTCCAGGGGTACACGGCCAGCAGTGCCCTGGTCAGTGTAGTAGTAGTTGAAAGAATGGACCGCAGACAGGCATCGAAGGCCTAAAATAATAACACATGGCTGTAGGCAATTTTAAATTGGTTCCAGGGGTACACGGACAGCAGTGGTGTGGTCAGTGGAGGCCTAGTGGAAGGAGTGACCGCAGACAGGCATCGAAGGCCTAAAATAATAACACATGGCTGTAGGCAATTTTAAATTGGTTCCAGGGGTACACGGACAGCAGTGGTGTGGTCAGTGGAGGCCTAGTGGAAGGAGTGACCGCAGACAGGCATCGAAGGCCTAAAATAATAACACATGGCTGTAGGCAATTTTAAATTGGTTCCAGGGGTACACGGACAGCAGTGGTGTGGTCAGTGGAGGCCTAGTGGAAGGAGTGACCGCAGACAGGCATCGAAGGCCTAAAATAATAACACATGGCTGTAGGCAATTTTAAATTGGTTCCAGGGGTACACGGGCAGCAGTGACCTGGTCAGTGTAGTAGTAGTTGAAAGAATGGACCGCAGACAGGCATCGAAGGCCTAAAATAAAAAAATTGGGCTGGCTGTAGGCAATTTTAAATTGGTTCCAGGGGTACACGGGCAGCAGTGGTGTGGTCAGTGGAGGCCTAGTGGAAGGAGTGACCGCAGACAGGCATCGAAGGCCTAAAATAATAACACATGGCTGTAGGCAATTTTAAATTGGTTCCAGGGGTACACGGACAGCAGTGGTGTGGTCAGTGGAGGCCTAGTGGAAGGAGTGACCGCAGACAGGCATCGAAGGCCTAAAATAATAACACATGGCTGTAGGCAATTTTAAATTGGTTCCAGGGGTACACGGACAGCAGTGACCTGGTCAGTGTAGTAGTAGTTGAAAGAATGGACCGCAGACAGGCATCGAAGGCCTAAAATAAAAAAATTGGGCTGGCTGTAGGCAATTTTAAATTGGTTCCAGGGGTACACGGACAGCAGTGGTGTGGTCAGTGGAGGCCTAGTGGAAGGAGTGACCGCAGACAGGCATCGAAGGCCTAAAATAATAACACATGGCTGTAGGCAATTTTAAATTGGTTCCAGGGGTACACGGACAGCAGTGACCTGGTCAGTGTAGTAGTAGTTGAAAGAATGGACCGCAGACAGGCATCGAAGGCCTAAAATAAAAAAATTGGGCTGGCTGTAGGCAATTTTAAATTGGTTCCAGGGGTACACGGGCAGCAGTGACCTGGTCAGTGTAGTAGTAGTTGAAAGAATGGACCGCAGACAGGCTTAGAAGGCCTAACATAACAAACTTGGGCTGGCTGTAGGCACTTTTAAATTGGTTCCAGGGGTACACGGGCAGCAGTGGTCTGGTCAGTGGAAGTCTAGTGGAAGGAGTGACCGCAGACAGGCTTCCAAGGCCTAACATAACAAACTTGGGCTGGCTGTAGGCACTTTTAAATTGGTTCCAGGGGTACACGGGCAGCAGTGGTCTGGTCAGTGGAAGTCTAGTGGAAGGAGTGACCGCAGACAGGCTTCCAAGGCCTAACATAACAAACTTGGGCTGGCTGTAGGCACTTTTAAATTGGTTCCAGGGGTACACGGGCAGCAGTGGTCTGGTCAGTGGAAGTCTAGTGGAAGGAGTGACCGCAGACAGGCTTCCAAGGCCTAACATAACAAACTTGGGCTGGCTGTAGGCACTTTTAAATTGGTTCCAGGGGTACACGGGCAGCAGTGGTCTGGTCAGTGGAAGTCTAGTGGAAGGAGTGACCGCAGACAGGCTTCCAAGGCCTAACATAACAAAATTGGGCTGGCTGTAGGCACTTTAAATTGGTTCCAGGGGTACATGGGCAGCAGTGTATGGTCAGTGGAAGTCTAGTGGAAGGAGTGACGGCAGACAGTCTTCGAAGGCCTAACATAACAAAATTGGGCTGACTGTAGGCACTTTTAAATTGGTTCCAGGGTAACACGGCCAGCAGTGGCCTGGTCAGTGTAGTAGTTGTAGAAAGAAGGGACCGCAGACAGGCTTCGAAGGCCTAACATAACAAAAATGTCAAAACAATGGTATTGTCAGTGCCAGGCATTGAAGGATGTCAGCGGCTAGACTACACATTGGTGAAGCTGTGAGAGATAATTTTGCTAGTGGTAGAGCACTGTTTGAGCTGGGGGGGGGAACTGTCTTGTGGCCGGCGGTACAGGCACAGGGCCCCTCATATTACAACGGTGTGTCTGACGTTGGGTGCGCACCACCACCGCCAGAGACACTTTATTGTACTATGAGGGACCCAGTGGCAGTGCCGTCGACCAAAAGCGGCCACACCCACCTCTTCAGACAAACAGCACTCTCAAGGGTCCAAGCGCAAAGTGGCGATAGCACGGCCCCGTGTGGGGAGTTTGGCCATTTCGTGAGGTGGAAACATGTCGTATGCTGGACAATCAGGTGAAGAAAATTACGAGATTGGAAAAGTCATTCAGAATAGTCCACAGGCAAGACCTTTTCATAGGAAAGCTAGGTGTCAGCCGGGCAGGGTGGGGCAAAAGATTTTGAAATCCAGTTGTGGTTCATTTTAATGAAGGTTAGATCATCTACATTTTGGGTAGCCAGACGAGTCCTTTTTTCTGTTAGTATTGAACCTGCAGCACTGAATACTCTTTCTGATAGGACACTAGCTGCCGGGCAAGCAAGCTCCTGCAATGCATATTCTGCCAATTCTGGCCAGGTGTCTAATTTGGATGCCCAGTAATCAAATGGGAATGACGGTTGAGGGAGAACGTCGATAAGGGATGAAAAATAGTTTGTAACCATACTGGACAAATGTTGTCTCCTGTCACTTTGAATTGATGCTGCAGTACCTGTCCTGTCTGCGGTCATAGAAAAATCACTCCACAACCTGGTCAGAAAACCCCTCTGTCCAACGCCACTTCTGATTTCTGCCCCTCTAACACCTCTGGTCTGCTGGCCCCTGGAACTCGTGTGAGAACGATCACGGGCGCTGTGTGCAGGGAATGCCAGAAGCAAACGGTCAACAAGAGTTGATTGTTTTGTTGCTAATATTAGTTCCAAGTTCTCATGTGGCATAATATTTTGCAATTTGCCTTTATAGCGAGGATCAAGGAGGCAGGCCAACCAGTAATCGTCATCGTTCATCATTTTTGTAATGCGTGTGTCCCTTTTGAGGATACGCAAGGCATAATCCGCCATGTGGGCCAAAGTTCCCGTTGTCAAATCTGCGGTTGTGCTTGGTTGAGGGGCAGTTGCAGGCAAATCTACGTCACTTGTGTCCCTCAAAAAACCAGAACCCGGCCTTGCCACGCCACCAATTTCCCGTGCCCCCGGGAAAGCTTCCTCATTAAAAATATACTCATCCCCATCATCCTCCTCATCCTCCACCTCCTCTTCGCCCGGTACCTCGTCATGTACACTGCCCTGACCAGACAATCGCTGACTGTCATCAAGGCTTTCCTCTTCCTCTGGTGCAGACGCCTGATCCTTTATGTGCGTCAAACTTTGCATCAGCAGACGCATTAGGGGGATGCTCATGCTTATTATGGCGTTGTCTGCACTAACCAGCCGTGTGCATTCCTCAAAACACTGAAGGACTTGACACATGTCTTGAATCTTCGACCACTGCACACCTGACAACTCCATGTCTGCCATCCTACTGCCTGCCCGTGTATGTGTATCCTCCCACAAAAACATAACAGCCCGCCTCTGTTCGCACAGTCTCTGAAGCATGTGCAGTGTTGAGTTCCACCTTGTTGCAACGTCTATGATTAGGCGATGCTGGGGAAGGTTCAAAGAATGCTGATAGGTCTGCATACGGCTGGAGTGTACAGGCGAACGGCGGATATGTGCGCAAAGTCCACGCACTTTGAGGAGCAGGTCGGATAACCCCGGATAACTTTTCAGGAAGCACTGCACCACCAGGTTTAAGGTGTGAGCCAGGCAAGGAATGTGTTTCAGTTGGGAAAGGGAGATGGCAGCCATGAAATTCCTTCCGTTATCACTCACTACCTTGCCTGCCTCAAGATCTACAGTGCCCAGCCACGACTGCGTTTCTTGCTGCAAGAACTCGGACAGAACTTCCGCGGTGTGTCTATTGTCGCCCAAACACTTCATAGCCAATACAGCCTGCTGACGTATGCCAGTAGCTGCCCCATAATGGGAGACCTGGTGTGCAACAGTGGCAGGTGCGGATGGAGTGTTTGTGCGACTGCGGTCTGTGGACGAGCTCTTGCTTCTGCAGGAGGACGAGGAGGAGGAGGAGGAGGGGGTGCGAACGGCTACAGACAACTGTTTACTAGACCGTGGGCTAGGCAGAACTGTCCCAAACTTGCTGTCCCCTGTGGACCCTGAATCCACCACATTTACCCAGTGTGCCGTGATGGACACGTAACGTCCCTGGCCATGCCTACTGGTCCATGCATCTGTTGTCAGGTGCACCTTTGTGCTCACAGATTGCCTGAGTGCATGGACGATGCGCTCTTTAACATGCTGGTGGAGGGCTGGGATGGCTTTTCTGGAAAAAAAGTGTCGACTGGGTAGCTCGTAGCGTGGTACAGCGTAGTCCATCAGGTCTTTGAAAGCTTCGCTTTCAACTAACCGGTAGGGCATCATCTCTAACGAGATTAGTCTAGCTATGTGGGCGTTCAAACCCTGTGTACGCGGATGCGAGGCTAAGTATTTCCTTTTTCTAACCATAGTCTCATGTAGGGTGAGCTGGACTGGAGAGCTGGAGATCGTGGAACTAGCGGGGGTGCCGGTGGACATGGCAGACTGAGAGACGGTGGGAGATGGTATTGTTGCCGCCGGTGCCCTAGATGCAGTGTTTCCTACTACGAAACTGGTGATTCCCTGACCCTGACTGCTTTGGCCTGGCAAAGATACCTGCACAGATACAGCAGGTGGTGCGCTAAATGGTGGTCCTACACTGCCGGAAGGGATGTTGCGTTGATGACTAGCTTCATTGGCCGAGGGTGCAACAACCTTAAAGGACGTTTGGTAGTTAGTCCAAGCTTTCAAATGCATGGTGGTTAAATGTCTATGCATGCAACTAGTATTGAGACTTTTCAGATTCTGACCTCTGCTTAAGGAAGTAGAACATTTTTGACAGATGACTTTGCGCTGATCAATTGGATGTTGTTTAAAAAAATGCCAGACTGCACTCTTTCTAGCATCGGATACCTTTTCAGGCATTGCAGACTGAGCTTTAACCGGATGGCCACGCTGTCCTCCACCAGGTTTTGGCTTTGCCACGCGTTTTGGGCAAGATACGGGCCCGGCAGATGGAACCTGTGGCGATGTTGATGCCTGCTGCGGCCCCTCCTCCTCCTCTGCTTCAGAACTGCTGCCGCCTGCACCCTGTTCCCCCAATGGCTGCCAATCGGGGTCAAGAACTGGGTCATCTAATAACTCTTCTTGTACCTCCTGCGCAACTTCGTCTGTGTCACCGTGTCGTTCGGTGGTATAGCGTTCGTGATGGGGCAACATAGTCTCATCAGGGTCTGATTCTTGATCAGCACCCTGCGAGGGCAATGTTGTGGTCTGAGTCAAAGGACCAGCATAGTAGTCTGGCTGTGGCTGTGCGTCAGTGCACTCCATGTCAGATTCAATTTGTAATGGGCATGGACTGTTAACTGCTTCACTTTCTAAGCCAGGGACGGTATGTGTAAAGAGCTCCATGGAGTAACCCGTTGTGTCGCCTGCTGCATTCTTCTCTGTTGTTGTTTTTGCTGAAGAGGACAAGGAAGTGACTTGTCCCTGACCGTGAACATCCACTAACGACGCGCTGCTTTTACTTTTACCAGTTTCACGAGATGAGGCAAAAGAGCTAGAGGCTGAGTCAGCAAGATAAGCCAAAACTTGCTCTTGCTGCTCCGGCTTTAAAAGCGGTTTTCCTAATCCCAGAAAAGGGAGCGTTCGAGGCCTTGTGTAGCCGGACGACGAACCTGGCTCCACAGCTCCAGACTTAGGTGCAATATTTTTTCCCCCACGACCACCTGATGCTCCACCACTACCACTACCCTCATTACCAGCTGACAATGAACGCCCCCGGCCACGACCTCTTCCACTAGACTTCCTCATTGTTTTAAAAACGTAACCAAACTAACGTTATTTGTTGCAGTCACACAACTTACACGGTGAGCTATAACTTCAGTATGATTTAGCTACCCCTTTACAGGTTGGTGAGACCACAGCGAAAATCAGGCCCAATGTTACACACTCTTTTTTTGGTGGCTGCAAATTAGAGAGATGCCCCACACGCAGGACTGTCACTGAAGCACAAATGTTAATATTAATGTCACACTATTATTTTTTTTTTATTTTTATTTTTTTCAGGAACACTTTAGAAACCCCCCCAAAAAAAAAAAATAGATTTTTGCAGGGAGAATTTAGAAAACAAATGTAACAAACTATATGCTTTCTATGGGCCACTGAGTGAGAGATGACGCACACAGGAATCAGGAGTGGCACACAAGCCCAGAGGCCAATATTTTTCTACCAATGATTGATGGAGTTATTTTCTCTGGTAGATTTTGGAACCCAAATCAAGGAAAAAAAATGTAGGCTTTCTATGGACCACAATTGGAGAGAGAGAGAGAGAGAGATGGCACACCCAGGAGTCAAGACTGGCACACAAGCAGAAAGGCCAATATTAATCTCCCACTGTTTTTTTTTTGTTTTTGTTTTTTTTTTTTTTTTTCAGGGAGACTTTAGAAAAAAAAATAATAAAAAAAATATGATTTTATCAGGAAGAATTTAGAAACCAAATAAAATAAAATGATTTTTTCAGGGAGAATTTATAAAACAAATAAAAACAAAAATAGGCGTTCTATGGCCCACTGACTGAGAGATGACGCACACAGGAGTCAGGAGTGGCACACAAACCCAGAGGCCAATATTTTTCTACCAATGATTGATGTAGTTATTTTCTCTGGTAGATTTTAGAACCCAAATCAAGGAAAAAAAATATAGGCTTTCTATGGACCACAATTGGAGAGAGAGAGAGAGAGAGAGAGAGAGAGAGAGAGAGAGAGAGAGAGAGAGAGATGGCACACCCAGGAGTCAAGACTGGCACACAAGCAGAAAGGCCAATATTAATCTCCCACTGTTTTTTTTGGTTGTTTTTTTTTTTTTTTTTTTCAGGGAGACTTTAGAAAAAAAAATAATAAAAAAAATATGATTTTATCAGGAAGAATTTAGAAACCAAATAAAATAAAATGATTTTTTCAGGGAGAATTTATAAAACAAATAAAACCAAAAATAGGCGTTCTATGGCCCACTGACTGAGAGATGACGCACCCAGGAGTCAAGACTGGCACACAAGCAGAAAGGCCAATATTAATCTCCCACTGTTTTTTTTGGTTGTTTTTTTTTTTTTTTTTTCAGGGAGACTTTAGAAAAAAAAATAATAAAAAAAATATGATTTTATCAGGAAGAATTTAGAAACCAAATAAAATAAAATGATTTTTTCAGGGAGAATTTATAAAACAAATAAAACCAAAAATAGGCGTTCTATGGCCCACTGACTGAGAGATGACGCACCCAGGAGTCAAGACTGGCACACAAGCAGAAAGGCCAATATTAATCTCCCACTGTTTTTTTTTTTTTTTTTCAGGGAGACTTTAGAAAAAAAAATAATAAAAAAAATATGATATTATCAGGAAGAATTTAGAAACCAAATAAAATAAAATGATTTTTTCAGGGAGAATTTAGAAAACAAATAAAACCAAAAATAGGCGTTCTATGGCCCACTGACTGAGAGATGACGCACACAGGAGTCAGGAGTGGCACACAAACCCAGAGGCCAATATTTTTCTACCAATGATTGATGTAGTTATTTTCTCTGGTAGATTTTAGAACCCAAATCAAGGAAAAAAAATATAGGCTTTCTATGGACCACAATTGGAGAGAGAGAGAGAGAGAGAGAGAGAGAGAGAGATGGCACACCCAGGAGTCAAGACTGGCACACAAGCAGAAAGGCCAATATTAATCTCCCACTGTTTTTTTGGTTGTTTTTTTTTTTTTTTTTTCAGGGAGACTTTAGAAATAAAAATAATAAAAAAAATATGATTTTATCAGGAAGAATTTAGAAACCAAATAAAATAAAATGATTTTTTCAGGGAGAATTTAGAAAACAAATAAAACCAAAAATATGCGTTCTATGGCCCACTGACTGAGAGAGAGAGAGAGATGGAACGCTTAGTACTGGCACACAAGCCCAAAGGGCAATATTAATCTCCCTTTTTTTTTCCAGGGAGAATTTCTGAAACCCAAAAAAAAAATAAAATAGGCTTTCTATGGCCCACTATTTGTGAGAGAGATGGGACGCTCAGGACTGGCACAGATGGCACGCTCAGGACTGGCACAGAAGCCCAGAGGCCAATATTAATCTCCCTTTTTTTCTGGGAGAATTTATAAAACCAAAAAAATATTTAAATAGGCTTTCTATGGCCCACTATTTGTGAGAGAGATGGCACGCTCAGGACTGGCACAGATGGCACGCTCACAACTGGCACACAAGCCCAGAGGCCAATATTAATCTCCCTTTTTTCAGGGAAAATTGATAAAACAAAAAAAAAAATTAAATAGGCTTTCTATGGCCCACTATTTGTGAGAGAGATGGCACGCTCAGGGCTGGCTGGCACAGATGGCACGCTCAGGACTGGCACACAAGCCCAGAGGCCAATATTAATCTCCCTTTTTTTCTGGGAGAATTTATAAAACCAAAAAAATATTTAAATAGGCTTTCTATGGCCCACTATTTGTGAGAGAGATGGCACGCTCAGGACTGGCACAGATGGCACGCTCACAACTGGCACACAAGCCCAGAGGCCAATATTAATCTCCCTTTTTTCAGGGAAAATTTATAAAACAAAAAAAAAAATTAAATAGGCTTTCTATGGCCCACTATTTGTGAGAGAGATGGCACGCTCAGGGCTGGCGCAGATGGCACGCTCAGGACTGGTACACAAGCCCAGAGGCCAATATTAATCTCCCTTTTTTTCAGGGAGAATTTATAAAACCAAAAAAAAAAATAAATAGGCTTTCTATGGCCCACTATTTGTGAGAGAGATGGCACACTCAGGACTGGCACACAAGCCCAAAGGCCAATATTAATCTCCCACTGTATTTTTATCAGGGAGAATTTATACACCCCACAAAAAAAAATACAGAAAAATGAAAAGGCTTTCTATGGCCCACTATGTGAGAGAGATGGCACACACAGGGATGGCACTCTAGCAGAAATGCCAAATTGCCAATCTTAATCTCCCACCAAAAAAAAAAAAAACAGGGAATGTCCTACAATTACTATCTCCCTGCCTGCAGTAATCTCAGCCAGGTATGGCAGGCAGCTACTATCTCCCTGCCTGCAGTAATCTCAGCCAGGTATGGCAGGCAGCAATAAGGAGTGGACTGATGCACAAATGAAATAAAAAGTGTGGACAAACAAAAAAGATAGCTGTGCAGAAAGGAAGGAACAAGAGGATTTGTGCTTTGAAAAAAGCAGTTGGTTTGCACAGCGGCGTACACACAGCAATGCAGCTATCAGGGAGCCTTCTAGGGCAGCCCAATGAGCTACAGCGCTGAGGGGAAAAAAAAAAAAAAAAAAACTTCCACTGTCCCTGCACACCGAGGGTGGTGTTGGACAGTGCAAATCGCTGCAGCACAAGCGGTTTTGTGGTTAATGGACCCTGCCTAACGCTATCCCTGCTTCTGACAAAGCGGCAGCAACCTCTCCCTAAGCTCAGATCAGCAGCAGTAAGATGGCGGTCGGCGGGAACGCCTCTTTATAGCCCCTGTGACGTCGCAGACAGCAAGCCAATCACTGCAATGCCCTTCTCTAAGATGGTGGGGACCAGGACCTATGTCATCACGCTGCCCACACTCTGCGTTTACCTTCATTGGCTGAGAAATGGCGCTTTTCGCGTCATTGAAACGCGACTTTGGCGCGAAAGTCGCGTACCGCATGGCCGACCCCGCACAGGGGTCGGATCGGGTTTCATGAAACCCCGACTTAGCCAAAAGTCGGCGACTTTTGAAAATGTTCGACCCGTTTCGCTCAACCCTAGTACTGTGCAGTGTATATATGCAGGACAGGAGGAGCAGTACTTTGCAGTGTATATATACAGGAGGAGTGGTACTGTGCAGTGTATACATATACAGGACAGGAGGAGTGGTACTGTGCAGTGTATATATACAGGAGGAGTGGTGCTGTGTAGGGTTGAGCGAAACGGGTCGAACATTTTCAAAAGTCGCCGACTTTTGGCTAAGTCGGGGTTTCATGAAACCCGATCCGACCCCTGTGCGGGGTCGGCCATGCGGTACGCGACTTTCGCGCCAAAGTCGCGTTTCAATGACGCGAAAAGCGCCATTTCTCAGCCAATGAAGGTAAACGCAGAGTGTGGGCAGCGTGATGACATAGGTCTTGGTCCCCACCATCTTAGAGAAGGGCATTGCAGTGATTGGCTTGCTGTCTGCGACGTCACAGGGGCTATAAAGAGGCGTTCCCGCCGACCGCCATCTTACTGCTGCTGATCTGAGCTTAGGGAGAGGTTGCTGCCGCTTTGTCAGAAGCAGGGATAGCGTTAGGCAGGGTCCATTAACCACAAAACCGCTTGTGCTGCAGCGATTTGCACTGTCCAACACCACCCTCGGTGTGCAGGGACAGTGGAAGTTTTTTTTTTTTTTTTTTTTCCCCTCAGCGCTGTAGCTCATTGGGCTGCCCTAGAAGGCTCCCTGATAGCTGCATTGCTGTGTGTACGCCGCTGTGCAAACCAACTGCTTTTTTCAAAGCACAAATCCTCTTGTTCCTTCCTTTCTGCACAGCTATCTTTTTTGTTTGTCCACACTTTTTATTTCATTTGTGCATCAGTCCACTCCTTATTGCTGCCTGCCATACCTGGCTGAGATTACTGCAGGCAGGGAGATAGTAGCTGCCTGCCATACCTGGCTGAGATTACTGCAGGCAGGGAGATAGTAATTGTAGGACATTCCCTGTTTTTTTTTTTTTTGGTGGGAGATTAAGATTGGCAATTTGGCATTTCTGCTAGAGTGCCATCCCTGTGTGTGCCATCTCTCTCACATAGTGGGCCATAGAAAGCCTTTTCATTTTTCTGTATTTTTTTTTGTGGGGTGTATAAATTCTCCCTGATAAAAATACAGTGGGAGATTAATATTGGCCTTTGGGCTTGTGTGCCAGTCCTGAGTGTGCCATCTCTCTCACAAATAGTGGGCCATAGAAAGCCTATTTATTTTTTTTTTTGGTTTTATAAATTCTCCCTGAAAAAAAGGGAGATTAATATTGGCCTCTGGGCTTGTGTGCCAGTCCTGAGCGTGCCATCTGTGCCAGCCCTGAGCGTGCCATCTCTCTCACAAATAGTGGGCCATAGAAAGCCTATTTAATTTTTTTTTTTGTTTTATAAATTTTCCCTGAAAAAAGGGAGATTAATATTGGCCTCTGGGCTTGTGTGCCAGTTGTGAGCGTGCCATCTGTGCCAGTCCTGAGCGTGCCATCTCTCTCACAAATAGTGGGCCATAGAAAGCCTATTTAAATATTTTTTTGGTTTTATAAATTCTCCCAGAAAAAAAGGGAGATTAATATTGGCCTCTGGGCTTGTGTGCCAGTCCTGAGCGTGCCATCTGTGCCAGCCAGCCCTGAGCGTGCCATCTCTCTCACAAATAGTGGGCCATAGAAAGCCTATTTAATTTTTTTTTTTGTTTTATCAATTTTCCCTGAAAAAAGGGAGATTAATATTGGCCTCTGGGCTTGTGTGCCAGTTGTGAGCGTGCCATCTGTGCCAGTCCTGAGCGTGCCATCTCTCTCACAAATAGTGGGCCATAGAAAGCCTATTTAAATATTTTTTTGGTTTTATAAATTCTCCCAGAAAAAAAGGGAGATTAATATTGGCCTCTGGGCTTGTGTGCCAGTCCTGAGCGTGCCATCTGTGCCAGCCAGCCCTGAGCGTGCCATCTCTCTCACAAATAGTGGGCCATAGAAAGCCTATTTAATTTTTTTTTTTGTTTTATCAATTTTCCCTGAAAAAAGGGAGATTAATATTGGCCTCTGGGCTTGTGTGCCAGTTGTGAGCGTGCCATCTGTGCCAGTCCTGAGCGTGCCATCTCTCTCACAAATAGTGGGCCATAGAAAGCCTATTTAAATATTTTTTTGGTTTTATAAATTCTCCCAGAAAAAAAGGGAGATTAATATTGGCCTCTGGGCTTCTGTGCCAGTCCTGAGCGTGCCATCTGTGCCAGTCCTGAGCGTCCCATCTCTCTCACAAATAGTGGGCCATAGAAAGCCTATTTTATTTTTTTTTTGGGTTTTAGAAATTCTCCCTGAAAAAAGGGAGATTAATATTGGCCTCTGGGCTTGTGTGCCAGTTGTGAGCGTGCCATCTGTGCCAGTCCTGAGCGTGCCATCTCTCTCACAAATAGTGGGCCATAGAAAGCCTATTTAAATATTTTTTTGGTTTTATAAATTCTCCCAGAAAAAAAGGGAGATTAATATTGGCCTCTGGGCTTCTGTGCCAGTCCTGAGCGTGCCATCTGTGCCAGTCCTGAGCGTCCCATCTCTCTCACAAATAGTGGGCCATAGAAAGCCTATTTTATTTTTTTTTTGGGTTTCAGAAATTCTCCCTGGAAAAAAAAAGGGAGATTAATATTGCCCTTTGGGCTTGTGTGCCAGTACTAAGCGTTCCATCTCTCTCTCTCTCTCAGTCAGTGGGCCATAGAACGCATATTTTTGGTTTTATTTGTTTTCTAAATTCTCCCTGAAAAAATCATTTTATTTTATTTGGTTTCTAAATTCTTCCTGATAAAATCATATTTTTTTTATTATTTTTATTTCTAAAGTCTCCCTGAAAAAAAAAAAAAAAAAACAACCAAAAAAACAGTGGGAGATTAATATTGGCCTTTCTGCTTGTGTGCCAGTCTTGACTCCTGGGTGTGCCATCTCTCTCTCTCTCTCTCTCTCTCTCTCTCTCCAATTGTGGTCCATAGAAAGCCTATATTTTTTTTCCTTGATTTGGGTTCTAAAATCTACCAGAGAAAATAACTACATCAATCATTGGTAGAAAAATATTGGCCTCTGGGTTTGTGTGCCACTCCTGACTCCTGTGTGCGTCATCTCTCAGTCAGTGGGCCATAGAACGCCTATTTTTGGTTTTATTTGTTTTCTAAATTCTCCCTGAAAAAATCATTTTATTTTATTTGGTTTCTAAATTCTTCCTGATAAAATCATATTTTTTTTATTATTTTTTTTTCTAAAGTCTCCCTGAAAAAAAAAAAAAAAAAAAAAAAAAAAAAAAAAAACAGTGGGAGATTAATATTGGCCTTTCTGCTTGTGTGCCAGTCTTGACTCCTGGGTGCGTCATCTCTCAGTCAGTGGGCCATAGAACGCCTATTTTTGGTTTTATTTGTTTTATAAATTCTCCCTGAAAAAATCATTTTATTTTATTTGGTTTCTAAATTCTTCCTGATAAAATCATATTTTTTTTATTATTTTTTTTTCTAAAGTCTCCCTGAAAAAAAAAAAAAAAAAACAACCAAAAAAAACAGTGGGAGATTAATATTGGCCTTTCTGCTTGTGTGCCAGTCTTGACTCCTGGGTGCGTCATCTCTCAGTCAGTGGGCCATAGAACGCCTATTTTTGGTTTTATTTGTTTTATAAATTCTCCCTGAAAAAATCATTTTATTTTATTTGGTTTCTAAATTCTTCCTGATAAAATCATATTTTTTTTATTATTTTTTTTTCTAAAGTCTCCCTGAAAAAAAAAAAAAAAAAAACAACCAAAAAAAACAGTGGGAGATTAATATTGGCCTTTCTGCTTGTGTGCCAGTCTTGACTCCTGGGTGTGCCATCTCTCTCTCTCTCTCTCTCTCTCTCCAATTGTGGTCCATAGAAAGCCTATATTTTTTTTCCTTGATTTGGGTTCTAAAATCTACCAGAGAAAATAACTACATCAATCATTGGTAGAAAAATATTGGCCTCTGGGTTTGTGTGCCACTCCTGACTCCTGTGTGCGTCATCTCTCAGTCAGTGGGCCATAGAACGCCTATTTTTGTTTTTATTTGTTTTATAAATTCTCCCTGAAAAAATCATTTTATTTTATTTGGTTTCTAAATTCTTCCTGATAAAATCATATTTTTTTTATTATTTTTTTTTCTAAAGTCTCCCTGAAAAAAAAAAAAAAAAAAACAACCAAAAAAAACAGTGGGAGATTAATATTGGCCTTTCTGCTTGTGTGCCAGTCTTGACTCCTGGGTGTGCCATCTCTCTCTCTCTCTCTCTCTCTCTCTCTCTCTCTCTCTCTCTCTCTCTCCAATTGTGGTCCATAGAAAGCCTATATTTTTTTTCCTTGATTTGGGTTCTAAAATCTACCAGAGAAAATAACTACATCAATCATTGGTAGAAAAATATTGGCCTCTGGGTTTGTGTGCCACTCCTGACTCCTGTGTGCGTCATCTCTCAGTCAGTGGGCCATAGAACGCCTATTTTTGTTTTTATTTGTTTTATAAATTCTCCCTGAAAAAATCATTTTATTTTATTTGGTTTCTAAATTCTTCCTGATAAAATCATATTTTTTTTATTATTATTTTTTCTAAAGTCTCCCTGAAAAAAAAAAAAAAAAAAAAAAACCAAAAAAAACAGTGGGAGATTAATATTGGCCTTTCTGCTTGTGTGCCAGTCTTGACTCCTGGGTGTGCCATCTCTCTCTCTCTCTCTCTCCAATTGTGGTCCATAGAAAGCCTACATTTTTTTTCCTTGATTTGGGTTCCAAAATCTACCAGAGAAAATAACTCCATCAATCATTGGTAGAAAAATATTGGCCTCTGGGCTTGTGTGCCACTCCTGATTCCTGTGTGCGTCATCTCTCACTCAGTGGCCCATAGAAAGCATATAGTTTGTTACATTTGTTTTCTAAATTCTCCCTGCAAAAATCTATTTTTTTTTTTTTGGGGGGTTTCTAAAGTGTTCCTGAAAAAAATAAAAATAAAAAAAAAATAATAGTGTGACATTAATATTAACATTTGTGCTTCAGTGACAGTCCTGCGTGTGGGGCATCTCTCTAATTTGCAGCCACCAAAAAAAGAGTGTGTAACATTGGGCCTGATTTTCGCTGTGGTCTCACCAACCTGTAAAGGGGTAGCTAAATCATACTGAAGTTATAGCTCACCGTGTAAGTTGTGTGACTGCAACAAATAACGTTAGTTTGGTTACGTTTTTAAAACAATGAGGAAGTCTAGTGGAAGAGGTCGTGGCCGGGGGCGTTCATTGTCAGCTGGTAATGAGGGTAGTGGTAGTGGTGGAGCATCAGGTGGTCGTGGGGGAAAAAATATTGCACCTAAGTCTGGAGCTGTGGAGCCAGGTTCGTCGTCCGGCTACACAAGGCCTCGAACGCTCCCTTTTCTGGGATTAGGAAAACCGCTTTTAAAGCCGGAGCAGCAAGAGCAAGTTTTGGCTTATCTTGCTGACTCAGCCTCTAGCTCTTTTGCCTCATCTCGTGAAACTGGTAAAAGTAAAAGCAGCGCGTCGTTAGTGGATGTTCACGGTCAGGGACAAGTCACTTCCTTGTCCTCTTCAGCAAAAACAACAACAGAGAAGAATGCAGCAGGCGACACAACGGGTTACTCCATGGAGCTCTTTACACATACCGTCCCTGGCTTAGAAAGTGAAGCAGTTAACAGTCCATGCCCATTACAAATTGAATCTGACATGGAGTGCACTGACGCACAGCCACAGCCAGACTACTATGCTGGTCCTTTGACTCAGACCACAACATTGCCCTCGCAGGGTGCTGATCAAGAATCAGACCCTGATGAGACTATGTTGCCCCATCACGAACGCTATACCACCGAACGACACGGTGACACAGACGAAGTTGCGCAGGAGGTACAAGAAGAGTTATTAGATGACCCAGTTCTTGACCCCGATTGGCAGCCATTGGGGGAACAGGGTGCAGGCGGCAGCAGTTCTGAAGCAGAGGAGGAGGAGGGGCCGCAGCAGGCATCAACATCGCCACAGGTTCCATCTGCCGGGCCCGTATCTTGCCCAAAACGCGTGGCAAAGCCAAAACCTGGTGGAGGACAGCGTGGCCATCCGGTTAAAGCTCAGTCTGCAATGCCTGAAAAGGTATCCGATGCTAGAAAGAGTGCAGTCTGGCATTTTTTTAAACAACATCCAATTGATCAGCGCAAAGTCATCTGTCAAAAATGTTCTACTTCCTTAAGCAGAGGTCAGAATCTGAAAAGTCTCAATACTAGTTGCATGCATAGACATTTAACCACCATGCATTTGAAAGCTTGGACTAACTACCAAACGTCCCTTAAGGTTGTTGCACCCTCGGCCAATGAAGCTAGTCATCAACGCAACATCCCTTCCGGCAGTGTAGGACCACCATTTAGCGCACCACCTGCTGTATCTGTGCAGGTATCTTTGCCAGGCCAAAGCAGTCAGGGTCAGGGAATCACCAGTTTCGTAGTAGGAAACACTGCATCTAGGGCACCGGCGGCAACAATACCATCTCCCACCGTCTCTCAGTCTGCCATGTCCACCGGCACCCCCGCTAGTTCCACGATCTCCAGCTCTCCAGTCCAGCTCACCCTACATGAGACTATGGTTAGAAAAAGGAAATACTTAGCCTCGCATCCGCGTACACAGGGTTTGAACGCCCACATAGCTAGACTAATCTCGTTAGAGATGATGCCCTACCGGTTAGTTGAAAGCGAAGCTTTCAAAGACCTGATGGACTACGCTGTACCACGCTACGAGCTACCCAGTCGACACTTTTTTTCCAGAAAAGCCATCCCAGCCCTCCACCAGCATGTTAAAGAGCGCATCGTCCATGCACTCAGGCAATCTGTGAGCACAAAGGTGCACCTGACAACAGATGCATGGACCAGTAGGCATGGCCAGGGACGTTACGTGTCCATCACGGCACACTGGGTAAATGTGGTGGATTCAGGGTCCACAGGGGACAGCAAGTTTGGGACAGTTCTGCCTAGCCCACGGTCTAGTAAACAGTTGTCTGTAGCCGTTCGCACCCCCTCCTCCTCCTCCTCCTCGTCCTCCTGCAGAAGCAAGAGCTCGTCCACAGACCGCAGTCGCACAAACACTACATCCGCACCTGCCACTGTTGCACACCAGGTCTCCCATTATGGGGCAGCTACTGGCATACGTCAGCAGGCTGTATTGGCTATGAAGTGTTTGGGCGACAATAGACACACCGCGGAAGTTCTGTCCGAGTTCTTGCAGCAAGAAACGCAGTCGTGGCTGGGCACTGTAGATCTTGAGGCAGGCAAGGTAGTGAGTGATAACGGAAGGAATTTCATGGCTGCCATCTCCCTTTCCCAACTGAAACACATTCCTTGCCTGGCTCACACCTTAAACCTGGTGGTGCAGTGCTTCCTGAAAAGTTATCCGGGGTTATCCGACCTGCTCCTCAAAGTGCGTGGACTTTGCGCACATATCCGCCGTTCGCCTGTACACTCCAGCCGTATGCAGACCTATCAGCGTTCTTTGAACCTTCCCCAGCATCGCCTAATCATAGACGTTGCAACAAGGTGGAACTCAACACTGCACATGCTTCAGAGACTGTGCGAACAGAGGCGGGCTGTTATGTTTTTGTGGGAGGATACACATACACGGGCAGGCAGTAGGATGGCAGACATGGAGTTGTCAGGTGTGCAGTGGTCGAAGATTCAAGACATGTGTCAAGTCCTTCAGTGTTTTGAGGAATGCACACGGCTGGTTAGTGCAGACAACGCCATAATAAGCATGAGCATCCCCCTAATGCGTCTGCTGATGCAAAGTTTGACGCACATAAAGGATCAGGCGTCTGCACCAGAGGAAGAGGAAAGCCTTGATGACAGTCAGCGATTGTCTGGTCAGGGCAGTGTACATGACGAGGTACCGGGCGAAGAGGAGGTGGAGGATGAGGAGGATGATGGGGATGAGTATATTTTTAATGAGGAAGCTTTCCCGGGGGCACGGGAAATTGGTGGCGTGGCAAGGCCGGGTTCTGGTTTTTTGAGGGACACAAGTGACGTAGATTTGCCTGCAACTGCCCCTCAACCAAGCACAACCGCAGATTTGACAACGGGAACTTTGGCCCACATGGCGGATTATGCCTTGCGTATCCTCAAAAGGGACACACGCATTACAAAAATGATGAACGATGACGATTACTGGTTGGCCTGCCTCCTTGATCCTCGCTATAAAGGCAAATTGCAAAATATTATGCCACATGAGAACTTGGAACTAATATTAGCAACAAAACAATCAACTCTTGTTGACCGTTTGCTTCTGGCATTCCCTGCACACAGCGCCCGTGATCGTTCTCACACGAGCTCCAGGGGCCAGCAGACCAGAGGTGTTAGAGGGGCAGAAATCAGAAGTGGCGTTGGACAGAGGGGTTTTCTGACCAGGTTGTGGAGTGATTTTTCTATGACCGCAGACAGGACAGGTACTGCAGCATCAATTCAAAGTGACAGGAGACAACATTTGTCCAGTATGGTTACAAACTATTTTTCATCCCTTATCGACGTTCTCCCTCAACCGTCATTCCCATTTGATTACTGGGCATCCAAATTAGACACCTGGCCAGAATTGGCAGAATATGCATTGCAGGAGCTTGCTTGCCCGGCAGCTAGTGTCCTATCAGAAAGAGTATTCAGTGCTGCAGGTTCAATACTAACAGAAAAAAGGACTCGTCTGGCTACCCAAAATGTAGATGATCTAACCTTCATTAAAATGAACCACAACTGGATTTCAAAATCTTTTGCCCCACCCTGCCCGGCTGACACCTAGCTTTCCTATGAAAAGGTCTTGCCTGTGGACTATTCTGAATGACTTTTCCAATCTCGTAATTTTCTTCACCTGATTGTCCAGCATACGACATGTTTCCACCTCACGAAATGGCCAAACTCCCCACACGGGGCCGTGCTATCGCCACTTTGCGCTTGGACCCTTGAGAGTGCTGTTTGTCTGAAGAGGTGGGTGTGGCCGCTTTTGGTCGACGGCACTGCCACTGGGTCCCTCATAGTACAATAAAGTGTCTCTGGCGGTGGTGGTGCGCACCCAACGTCAGACACACCGTTGTAATATGAGGGGCCCTGTGCCTGTACCGCCGGCCACAAGACAGTTCCCCCCCCCAGCTCAAACAGTGCTCTACCACTAGCAAAATTATCTCTCACAGCTTCACCAATGTGTAGTCTAGCCGCTGACATCCTTCAATGCCTGGCACTGACAATACCATTGTTTTGACATTTTTGTTATGTTAGGCCTTCGAAGCCTGTCTGCGGTCCCTTCTTTCTACAACTACTACACTGACCAGGCCACTGCTGGCCGTGTTACCCTGGAACCAATTTAAAAGTGCCTACAGTCAGCCCAATTTTGTTATGTTAGGCCTTCGAAGACTGTCTGCCGTCACTCCTTCCACTAGACTTCCACTGACCATACACTGCTGCCCATGTACCCCTGGAACCAATTTAAAGTGCCTACAGCCAGCCCAATTTTGTTATGTTAGGCCTTCGAAGCCTGTCTGCGGTCACTCCTTCCACTAGACTTCCACTGACCAGACCACTGCTGCCCGTGTACCCCTGGAACCAATTTAAAAGTGCCTACAGCCAGCCCAAGTTTGTTATGTTAGGCCTTGGAAGCCTGTCTGCGGTCACTCCTTCCACTAGACTTCCACTGACCAGACCACTGCTGCCCGTGTACCCCTGGAACCAATTTAAAAGTGCCTACAGCCAGCCCAAGTTTGTTATGTTAGGCCTTGGAAGCCTGTCTGCGGTCACTCCTTCCACTAGACTTCCACTGACCAGACCACTGCTGCCCGTGTACCCCTGGAACCAATTTAAAAGTGCCTACAGCCAGCCCAAGTTTGTTATGTTAGGCCTTGGAAGCCTGTCTGCGGTCACTCCTTCCACTAGACTTCCACTGACCAGACCACTGCTGCCCGTGTACCCCTGGAACCAATTTAAAAGTGCCTACAGCCAGCCCAAGTTTGTTATGTTAGGCCTTCTAAGCCTGTCTGCGGTCCATTCTTTCAACTACTACTACACTGACCAGGTCACTGCTGCCCGTGTACCCCTGGAACCAATTTAAAATTGCCTACAGCCAGCCCAATTTTTTTATTTTAGGCCTTCGATGCCTGTCTGCGGTCCATTCTTTCAACTACTACTACACTGACCAGGTCACTGCTGTCCGTGTACCCCTGGAACCAATTTAAAATTGCCTACAGCCATGTGTTATTATTTTAGGCCTTCGATGCCTGTCTGCGGTCACTCCTTCCACTAGGCCTCCACTGACCACACCACTGCTGTCCGTGTACCCCTGGAACCAATTTAAAATTGCCTACAGCCAGCCCAATTTTTTTATTTTAGGCCTTCGATGCCTGTCTGCGGTCCATTCTTTCAACTACTACTACACTGACCAGGTCACTGCTGTCCGTGTACCCCTGTAACCAATTTAAAATTGCCTACAGCCATGTGTTATTATTTTAGGCATTCGATGCCTGTCTGCGGTCCATTTTTTCAACTACTACTACACTGACCAGGTCACTGCTGCCCGTGTACCCCTGGAACCAATTTAAAATTGCCTACAGCCATGTGTTATTATTTTAGGCCTTCGATGCCTGTCTGCGGTCACTCCTTCCACTAGGCCTCCACTGACCACACCACTGCTGCCCGTGTACCCCTGGAACCAATTTAAAATTGCCTACAGCCAGCCCAATTTTTTTATTTTAGGCCTTCGATGCCTGTCTGCGGTCCATTCTTTCAACTACTACTACACTGACCAGGTCACTGCTGCCCGTGTACCCCTGGAACCAATTTAAAATTGCCTACAGCCATGTGTTATTATTTTAGGCCTTCGATGCCTGTCTGCGGTCACTCCTTCCACTAGGCCTCCACTGACCACACCACTGCTGTCCGTGTACCCCTGGAACCAATTTAAAATTGCCTACAGCCATGTGTTATTATTTTAGGCCTTCGATGCCTGTCTGCGGTCACTCCTTCCACTAGGCCTCCACTGACCACACCACTGCTGTCCGTGTACCCCTGGAACCAATTTAAAATTGCCTACAGCCATGTGTTATTATTTTAGGCCTTCGATGCCTGTCTGCGGTCACTCCTTCCACTAGGCCTCCACTGACCACACCACTGCTGTCCGTGTACCCCTGGAACCAATTTAAAATTGCCTACAGCCAGCCCAATTTTTTTATTTTAGGCCTTCGATGCCTGTCTGCGGTCCATTCTTTCAACTACTACTACACTGACCAGGGCACTGCTGGCCGTGTACCCCTGGAACCAACATCAGAAAATATAAAAATAAGTATTTTGCTTATAAAAAAGAAAATACTGGTGAGATATCAAATGCAGACATTTTAACATTAAAAACAAACACACAACTCTAATCTGGTACAGTACTAAAAATGGCCACCAGCTACAATTACTTTCTCCTGCAAGTAGTTAACTGAAAGTTTTTTTAAATTGAAAACACACATATGGCATCCACCGAGTGTTGTCCTGTCGCGTCTTCTTTATATTATTGCCGAGAAGATGCAAAATAATGAAAATAATAAAATCATTAATTACCAAAATAATAGAGAAAGTCAACACCACATTGCAAATAAACATTCATTCCAAATAAAGAAGCAGGGCGCGTCCGAGGGTGAGTATATACCTAATAAGAATATAATCACCCTCGGACGCGCAATGCTTATTTCCAACAGCCTTCCTTCCTAAGAATCAGCCCTTCCGTCGTGTAGAGAGACGTTGTGTTACACTCCAAGGTGTTCCCCAGGTTGCCTTTCCTGAGCTTCGATCTTCCGGCTCTCGTTTAGTAGTTCTTGGAAACTACTCTGCATTAGGCCTTCAAATTGGGTATGGGGTGTAGAGAGATGGTGTGTTCCACTCCAAGGTGTTCCCCAGGTTGCCTTTCCTGAGCTTCGATCTTCCGGCTCTCGTTTAGTAGTTGTTGGAAACTACGCTGCATTAGGCCTTCAAATTGGGTATGGGGTGTAGCGAGAGGGTGTGTTACACTCCAAGGTGTTCCCCAGGTTGCCTTTCCTGAGCTTCGATCTTCCGGCTCTCGTTTAGTAGTTCTTGGAAACTACACTGCATTAGGCCTTCAAATTGGGTATGGGGTGTAGAGAGAGGGTGTGTTACACTCCAAGGTGTTCCCCAGGTTGCCTTTCCTGAGCTTCGATATTCCGGCTCTCGTTTAGTAGTTGTCGGAAACTACGCTGCATTAGGCCTACAAATTGGGTATGGGGCGTAGAGAGAGGGTGTGTTACACTCCAAGGTGTTCCCCAGGTTGCCTTTCCTGAGCTTCGATATTCCGGCTCTCGTTTAGTAGTTGTCGGAAACTACGCTGCATTAGGCCTACAAATTGGGTATGGGGTGTAGAGAGAGGGTGTGTTACACTCCAAGGTGTTCCCCAGGTTGCCTTTCCTGAGCTTCGATCTTCATGCTCTCGTTTAGTAGTTGTCGGAAACTACGCTGCATTAGGCCTACAAATTGGGTATGGGGTGTAGAGAGAGGGTTTGTTACACTCCAAGGTGTTCCCCAGGTTGCCTTTCCTGAGCTTCGATCTTCCGGCTCTCGTTTAGTAGTTGTTGGAAACTACGCTGCATTAGGCCTTCAAATTGGGTATGGGGTGTAGCGAGAGGGTGTGTTACACTCCAAGGTGTTCCCCAGGTTGCCTTTCCTGAGCTTCGATCTTCCGGCTCTCGTTTAGTAGTTCTTGGAAACTACACTGCATTAGGCCTTCAAATTGGGTATGGGGTGTAGAGAGAGGGTGTGTTACACTCTAAGGTGTTCCCCAGGTTTCCTTGCCATTGCTTCGGTCTTCCGACTCTCGTTTAGTAGTTGTAGAAAAGTACACTGCATTAGGCCATACAAAATGGGTATGGGGTGGAGAGAGATGGTGTGTTACACTCCAAGGTGTTCCCCAGGTTGCCTTTCCTGAGCTTCTATCTTCAGGCTCTCATTAAATTGTGGTTAAATGGAACAACTGCATTTGGCGTACTAGTTGGTTTGGGGCCTACTATCGGTGTCTGCCACTCCTTGCTGTTCTCCTCCACTGAACAAAGCTGTGCCGCCTGTTTACTACGGTTGCCAATTTTGAACTGCATTTCGACTACTTACTGATTTGGCCCTACTCTCTGTGTCAGCCTCTCATTCCAGTTGTCCTCCACTGCAATGCCCCCTGGTTATTCCTGTGTTACCAATTTTGAACTGCATTTAGCCCACTTTCTTCTTTGGGCCTATATCTGTGTTTCCACTTCATCGTGCCCATTGCCCAGCCAGTGATAGATGAGTCTGCTGGTACATTGACCCATAACGCAACATTCCCCGTGCACGCTACACAACAACATTGTGACCCTGCTGAAAGTCAGGTTGCTCTTCCCGCATACCATACCACCTTACACGGGGACAAAGAGGAAGGTGCAGATGAAAGTGCAGGTTCCTTCATCAGGTGGGGGGAGGAATACTAGTTGGCGACGTCACTGGCACAGGGCCTCTCATAGTACGCAAAAGTGTTGCTGCCGGTGGGAGGCGCCCCCGCCGTGCAAACACACCGCTGTACTTTGAGGGGCCCTGTGCCAGTGCCAATGCCAACGAGTGGGCCCCCCCTGCTTGCTCAGGTTCACAGCACTTGCAAAGTTGAAATACTTACCTCTCCCTGCTCCACTGCCGTGACGTGGTCCAGATTTCCTGGGCCCACTAATTACTTGAACCAGCCCTACCCCCCACAACTTTAGCCAAATGACCCCCAATTTCAAATGCCTTCCAATTATTATAAGGTAAATTACGCTTGACAAGCTTCATTAAGAAGAATGGATGGTTTTGACATTAAAATGGCCACTCTAGGTGTTTTCCTGGCCCCCACTCACTGCCGACTATGCTGCCCCATTGACTTGCATTGGGTTTCGTGTTTCGGTCGATCCCGACTTTACGTCATAATCGGCCGATTTCACTCGACCCGACTTTGGACATAGTCGGGTTTCGCAAAACCCGGCTCGACTCTAAAAAGGTCAAGGTCGCTCAACTCTAGTGCTGTGCAGTGTATACATATACAGGACAGGAGGAGTGGTACTGTGCAGTGTATATATACAGGAGGAGTACTACTGTGCAGTGTATATATGCAGGACAGGAGGAGCAGTACTTTGCAGTGTATATATACAGGAGGAGTGGTACTGTGCAGTGTATATATGCAGGACAGGAGGAGTGGTACTGTGCAGTGTATATATACAGGATGAGATGTACTGTGCAGTGTATATATGCAGGACAGGAGGAGTGGTTCTGTGCAGTTTATATATACAGGAGGAGTGGTACTGTGCTGTGTATATATACAGGACAGGAGGAGTGGTACCGTTCAGTGTATATATACAGGAGGAGTGGTACTGTGCAGTGTATATATGGAGGACAGGAGGAGCGGTACTTTGCAGTGTATATATACAGGAGGAGTGGTACTGTGCAGTGTATATATACAGGATGAGTGGTACTGTGCAGTGTATATATGCAGGACAGGAGGAGCGGTACTGTGCAGTGTATATAAATACAGGAGGAGTGGTACTGTGCAGTGTATATATGCAGGACAGGAGGAGTGGTATTGTGCAGTGTATATATACAGGATGAGTGGTACTGTGCAGTGTATATATGCAGGACAGGAGGAGCGGTACTGTGCAGTGTAAATATATACAGGAGGAGTGGTACTGTGCAGTGTATATATGCAGGACAGGAGGAGCGGTACTGTGCAGTGCATATATACAGGAGGTGTGGTACTGTGCAGTGTATATATGCAGGACAGGAGGAGCGGTACTGTGCAGTGTATATATACAGGAGGAGTGGTACTGTGCAGTGTATATATATTCAGGACAGGAGGAGCGGTACTGTGCAGTGCATATGTACAGGAGGAGTGGTACTGTGCAGTGTATATATGCAGGACAGGAGGAGTGGTACCGTGCAGTGTATATATATACAGGACAGGAGGAGTGGTACTGTGCCGTGTATATATACAGGACAGTAGGAGTGGTACTGTGCAATGTATATATACCGTGGGAGAGGTGCTGTGCAGTGTATATATACAGGAGGAGAGGTACTGTACAGTGTATATATACAGGAGGAGAGGTACTGTACAGTGTATATATACAGGAGGAGTGGTACTGTGCAGTGTATATATACAGGGGGAGAGGTACTGTGCAGTGTATATATACAGGAGGAGAGGTGCTGTGCAGTGTATATATACAGGGGGTAAGGTACTGTACAGTACATAAATACAGGGGGAGAGGTACTGTACAGTGTATACAGTGGGGCAAAAAAGTATTTAGTCAGTCAGCAATAGTGCAAGTTCCACCACTTAAAAAGATGAGAGGCGTCTGTAATTTACATCATAGGTAGACCTCAACTATGGGAGACAAACTGAGAAAAAAAAATCCAGAAAATCACATTGTCTGTTTTTTTAACATTTTATTTGCATATTATGGTGGAAAATAAGTATTTGGTCAGAAACAAAATTTCATCTCAATACTTTGTAATATATCCTTTGTTGGCAATGACAGAGGTCAAACGTTTTCTGTAAGTCTTCACAAGGTTGCCACACACTGTTGTTGGTATGTTGGCCCATTCCTCCATGCAGATCTCCTCTAGAGCAGTGATGTTTTTGGCTTTTCGCTTGGCAACACGGACTTTCAACTCCCTCCAAAGGTTTTCTATAGGATTGAGATCTGGAGACTGGCTAGGCCACTCCGGGACTTTGAAATGCTTCTTACGAAGCCACTCCTTCGTTGCCCTGGCGGTGTGCTTTGGATCATTGTCATGTTGAAAGACCCAGCCACGTTTCATCTTCAATGCCCTTGCTGATGGAAGGAGGTTTGCACTCAAAATCTCACGATACATGGCCCCATTAATTCTTTCATGTACCCGGACCAGTCGTCCTGGCCCCTTTGCAGAGAAACAGCCCCAAAGCATTATGTTTCCACCACCATGCTTTACAGTAGGTATGGTGTTTGATGGATGCAACTCAGTATTCTTTTTCCTCCAAACACGACAAGTTGTGTTTCTACCAAACAGTTCCAGTTTGGTTTCATCAGACCATAGGACATTCTCCCAAAACTCCTCTGGATCATCCAAATGCTCTCTAGCAAACTTCAGATGGGCCCGGACATGTACTGGCTTAAGCAGTGGGACACGTCTGGCACTGCAGGATCTGAGTCCATGGTGGCGTAGTGTGTTACTTATGGTAGGCTTTGTTACATTGGTCCCAGCTCTCTGCAGTTCATTCACTAGGTCCCCCCGCGTGGTTCTGGGATTTTTGCTCACCGTTCTTGTGATCATTCTGACCCCACGGGGTGGGATTTTGCGTGGAGCCCCAGATCGAGGGAGATTATCAGTGGTCTTGTATGTCTTCCATTTTCTAATTATTGCTCCCACTGTTGATTTCTTCACTCCAAGCTGGTTGGCTATTGCAGATTCAGTCTTCCCAGCCTGGTGCAGGGCTACAATTTTGTTTCTGGTGTCCTTTGACAGCTCTTTGTTCTTCACCATAGTGGAGTTTGGAGTCAGAATGTTTGAGGGTGTGCACAGGTGTCTTTTTATACTGATAACAAGTTTAAACAGGTGCCATTACTACAGGTAATGAGTGGAGGAAAGAGGAGACTCTTAAAGAAGAAGTTACAGGTCTGTGAGAGCCAGAAATCTTGATTGTTTGTTTCTGACCAAATACTTATTTTCCACCATAATATGCAAAAAAAATGATAAAAAAACAGACAATGTGATTTTCTGGATTTTTTTTTCTCACTTTGTCTCCCATAGTTGAGGTCTACCTATGATGTAAATTACAGACGCCTCTCATCTTTTTAAGTGGTGGAACTTGCACTATTGCTGACTGACTAAATACTTTTTTGCCCCACTGTATATACAGGGGGAGAGGTACTATGCAGTGTGTACATACAGGAGGAGCGGTACTGTGCAGTGTGTATATAAAGGGGAGAGGTACTGTACAGTGTATATATACAGGAAGAGCGGTACTGTGCAGTGTATATATACAGGAAGAGCGGTACTGTGCAGTGTATATATACAGGGGGAGAGGTACTCTGCTATGTATGTATACAGGAGGAGCGGTACTGTACAGTGTATATATACAGGAGAAGTGGTACTGTACAGTGTATATATTCAGGGGAAGAGGTATTGTGCAGTGTATATATACAGGAGGAATGGTACTGTGCAGTGTATATATACAGGAGGAGTGGTACTGTGCAGTGTATATATAAAGGAGGAGCGGTACTGTGCATTGTGTATATATTCATAGGGAGAGGTACTGTACAGTGGTTATATACAGGGGAAGTGGTACTGTACAGTGTATATATACAGGAGGAGAGGTACTGTACAGTGTATATATACAGCAGGAGTGGTACAGTGCAGTGTATATATACAGGACAGGAGGAGTGGTGCTGTGCAGTGTATATATACAGGACAGGAGGAGTGGTACCGTGCAGTGTATATATACAGGACAGGAGGAGCGGTACTTTGCAGTGTATATATACAGGAGGAGTGGTACTGTGCAGTGTGTATATGCAGGACAGGAGGAGTGGTACTGTGCAGTGTATATATACAGGAGGAGTGGTACTGTGCAGTGTATATATACAGGAGGAGTGGTACTGTGCAGTGTATATATACAGGATGAGTGGTACTGTGCAGTGTATATATGCAGGACAGGAGGAGTGGTTCTGTGCAGTTTATATATACAGGAGGAGTGGTACTGTGCAGTGTATATATACAGGACAGGAGGAGTGGTACCGTGCAGTGTATACATACAGGATGAGTGGTACTGTGCAGTGTATATATACAGGAGGAGTGGTACTGTGCAGTGTATATATACAGGAGGAGTGGTACCGTGCAGTGTATATATACAGGACAGGAGGAGTGGTACTGTGCAGTCTATATATGCAGGACAGGAGGAGCGGTACTGTGCAGTGCATATATACAGGAGGAGTGGTACCGTGCAGTGTATATATACAGGACAGGAGGAGTGGTACTGTGCTGTGTATATATACAGGACAGTAGGAGTGGTACTGTGCCATGTATATACACAGGAGGAGTGGTACCATGCAGTGTATATACATGACAGGAGGAGTGGTATTGTGCAGTGTATATATGCAGGACAGGAGGAGTGGTACTGTGCAATGTATATATACTGTGGGAGAGGTGCTGTGCAGTGTATATATACAGGAGGAGAGGTACTGTACAGTGTATATATACAGGAGGAGAGGTACTGTACAGTGTATATATACAGGAGGAGTGGTACTGTGCAGAGTATATATACAGGACAGGAGGAGTGGTACTGTGCAATGTATATATACCGTGGGAGAGGTGCTGTGCAGTGTATATATACAGGAGGAGAGGTACTGTACAGTGTATATATACAGGAGGAGAGGTACTGTACAGTGTATATACAGGAGGAGTGGTACTGTGCAGTTTATATTTACAGTGGGAGAGGTACTGTGCAGTGTATATATACAGGAGGAGAGGTGCTGTGCAGTGTATATATACAGGGGGTAAGGTACTGTACAGTGCATAAATACAGGGGGAGAAGTACTGTACAGTGTATATATACAGGGGGAGAGGTACTATGCAGTGTGTACATACAGGAGGAGCGGTACTGTGCAGTGTGTATATAAAGGGGAGAGGTAATGTACAGTGTATATATACAGGAAGAGCGGTACTGTGCAGTGTATATATACAGGAAGAGCGGTACTGTGCAGTGTATATATGTACAGGAAGAGCGGTACTGTGCAGTGTATATATACAGGGGGATAGGTACTCTGCTGTGTATGTATACAGGATGAGCGGTACTGTGCGGTGTATATATACAGGAGGAGTGGTACTGTGCAGTGTGTATATGCAGGACAGGAGGAGTGGTACTGTGCAGTGTATATATACAGGAGGAGTGGTACTGTGCAGTGTATATATACAGGAGGAGTGGTACTGTGCAGTGTATATATGCAGGACAGGAGGAGTGGTACTGTGCAGTGTATATATACAGGAGGAGTGGTACTGTGCAGTGTATATATGCAGGACAGGAGGAGCGGTACTTTGCAGTGTATATATACAGGAGAAGTGGTACTGTGCAGTGTATATATGCAGGACAGGAGGAGTGGTTCTGTGCAGTTTATATATACAGGAGGAGTGGTACTGTGCAGTGTATATATACAGGACAGGAGGAGCGGTACTGTGCAGTGCATATATACAGGAGGAGTGGTACTGTGCAGTGTATATATGCAGGACAGGAGGAGCGGTACTGTGCAGTGTATATATACAGGAGGAGTGGTACCGTGCAGTGTATATATACAGGACAGGAGGAGTGGTACTGTGCTGTGTATATGTACAGGACAGTAGGAGTGGTACCGTGCAGTGTATATATACAGGACAGGAGGAGTGGTACTGTGCTGTGTATATATACAGGACAGTAGGAGTGGTACTGTGCCATGTATATACACAGGAGGAGTGGTACCTTGCAGTGTATATACAGGACAGGAGGAGTGGTATTGTGCAGTGTATATATGCAGGACAGGAGGAGTGGTACTGTGCAATGTATATATACCGTGGGAGAGGTGCTGTGCAGTGTATATATACAGGAGGAGAGGTACTGTACAGTGTATATATACAGGAGGAGAGGTACTGTACAGTGTATATACAGGAGGAGTGGTACTGTGCAGTTTATATTTACAGTGGGAGAGGTACTGTGCAGTGTATATATACAGGAGGAGAGGTGCTGTGCAGTGTATATATACAGGGGGTAAGGTACTGTACAGTGCATAAATACAGGGGGAGAAGTACTGTACAGTGTATATATACAGGGGGAGAGGTACTATGCAGTGTGTACATACAGGAGGAGCGGTACTGTGCAGTGTGTATATAAAGGGGAGAGGTAATGTACAGTGTATATATACAGGAAGAGCGGTACTGTGCAGTGTATATATACAGGAAGAGCGGTACTGTGCAGTGTATATATGTACAGGAAGAGCGGTACTGTGCAGTGTATATATACAGGGGGATAGGTACTCTGCTGTGTATGTATACAGGATGAGCGGTACTGTGCGGTGTATATATACAGGAGGAGTGGTACTGTGCAGTGTGTATATGCAGGACAGGAGGAGTGGTACTGTGCAGTGTATATATACAGGAGGAGTGGTACTGTGCAGTGTATATATACAGGAGGAGTGGTACTGTGCAGTGTATATATGCAGGACAGGAGGAGTGGTACTGTGCAGTGTATATATACAGGAGGAGTGGTACTGTGCAGTGTATATATGCAGGACAGGAGGAGCGGTACTTTGCAGTGTATATATACAGGAGAAGTGGTACTGTGCAGTGTATATATGCAGGACAGGAGGAGTGGTTCTGTGCAGTTTATATATACAGGAGGAGTGGTACTGTGCAGTGTATATATACAGGACAGGAGGAGCGGTACTGTGCAGTGCATATATACAGGAGGAGTGGTACTGTGCAGTGTATATATGCAGGACAGGAGGAGCGGTACTGTGCAGTGTATATATACAGGAGGAGTGGTACCGTGCAGTGTATATATACAGGACAGGAGGAGTGGTACTGTGCTGTGTATATGTACAGGACAGTAGGAGTGGTACCGTGCAGTGTATATATACAGGACAGGAGGAGTGGTACTGTGCTGTGTATATATACAGGACAGTAGGAGTGGTACTGTGCCATGTATATACACAGGAGGAGTGGTACCTTGCAGTGTATATACAGGACAGGAGGAGTGGTATTGTGCAGTGTATATATGCAGGACAGGAGGAGTGGTACTGTGCAATGTATATATACCGTGGGAGAGGTGCTGTGCAGTGTATATATACAGGAGGAGAGGTACTGTACAGTGTATATATACAGGAGGAGAGGTACTGTACAGTGTATATATACAGGAGAAGTGGTACTGTGCAGTTTATATATACAGGGGGAGAGGTACTGTGCAGTGTATATATACAGGAGGAGAGGTGCTGTGCAGTGTATATATACAGGGGGAGAGGTACTATGCAGTGTGTACATACAGGAGGAGCGGTACTGTGCAGTATGTATATAAAGGGGAGAGGTATTGTGCAGTGTATATATACAGGAAGAGCGGTACTGTGCAGTGTATATATGTACAGGAAGAGCGGTACTGTGCAGTGTATATATACAGGGGGAGAGGTACTCTGCTGTGTATGTATACAGGAGGAGCGGTACTGTGCGGTGTATATATACAGGGGGAGTGGTACTGTACAGTGTATATATACAGGGGAAGTGGTACTGTACAGTGTATATATTCAGGGGAAGAGGTACTGTGCAGTGTATATATACAGGAGGAATTGTACTGTGCAGTGTATATATACAGGAGGACTGGTACTGTGCAGTGTATATATACAGGAGGAGCGGTACTGTGCATTGTGTATATATTCATGGGGAGAGGTACTGTACAGTGGTTATATACAGGGGAAGTGTTACTGTACAGTGTATATATACAGGGGGAGAGGTACTGTACAGTGAATATATACAGGGGGAGTGGTACTGTGCAGTGTATATATACAGGGGGAGAGGTACTGTACAGTGAATATATACAGGGGGAGTGGTACTGTGCAGTGTATATATACAGGGGGAGAGGTACTGTACAGTGTATATATACAGGGGGATAGGAACTGTGCAGTGTATATATATACAGGGGGAGAGGTACTGTGCAGTGTATATATACAGGGGGATAGGAACTGTGCAGTGTATATATATACAGGGGGAGAGGTACTTTTTCAGCGTATATATCCAGGGGGAGAGGTACTGTACATTGCATGTATACAGGAGGAGTGGTACTGTGCAGTGTATATATACAGGGGGAGAGGTGCTGTTCAGTGTATATACAGGAGGAGAGGTACTGTACAGTGTATATATACAGGGGGAGAGGTACTGTACAGTGTATATATACAGGGGGAGAGCTACTGTGCAGTGTATATATACAGGAGGAGAGGTGCTGTGCAGTGTATATATACAGGGGGTGAGGTACTGTACAGTGCATAAATACAGGGGGAGAGGTACTGTACAGTGTATATATAAAGGGGGAGAGGTACTGGGCAGTGTGTATATACAGGAGGAGTGGTACTGTGCATTGTGTATATATTCATGGGGAGAGGTACTGTACAGTGGTTATATACAGGGGAAGTGGTACTGTACAGTGTATATATACAGGAGGAGAGGTACTGTACAGTGTATATATACAGGAGGAGTGGTACTGTGCTGTGTATATATACAGGACAGTAGGAGTGGTACCGTGCAGTGTATATATACAGGACAGGAGGATTGGTACTGTGCTGTGTATATATACAGGACAGTAGGAGTGGTACTGTGCCATGTATATACACAGGAGGAGTGGTACCTTGCAGTGTATATACAGGACAGGAGGAGTGGTATTGTGCAGTGTATATATGCAGGACAGGAGGAGTGGTACTGTGCAATGTATATATACCGTGGGAGAGGTGCTGTGCAGTGTATATATACAGGAGGAGAGGTACTGTACAGTGTATATATACAGGAGGAGAGGTACTGTACAGTGTATATATACAGGAGGAGTGGTACTGTGCAGAGTATATATACAGGACAGGAGGAGTGGTACTGTGCAATGTATATATACCGTGGGAGAGGTGCTGTGCAGTGTATATATACAGGAGGAGAGGTACTGTACAGTGTATATATAGGAGGAGAGGTACTGTGCAGTGTATATATACAGGAGGAGTGGTACTGTGCAGTTTATATATACAGGGGGAGAGGTACTGTGCAGTGTATATATACAGGAGGAGAGGTGCTGTGCAGTGTATATATACAGGGGGTAAGGTAGTGTACAGTGCATAAATACAGGGGGAGAGGTACTGTACAGTGTATATATACAGGGGGAGAGGTACTATGCCGTGTGTACATACAGGAGGAGCGGTACTGTGCAGTATGTATATAAAGGGGAGAGGTAATGTACAGTGTATATATACAGGAAGAGCGGTATTGTGCAGTGTATATATACAGGAAGAGCGGTACTGTGCAGTGTATATATGTACAGGAAGAGCGGTACTGTGCAGTGTATATATACAGGGGGAGAGGTACTCTGCTGTGTATGTATACAGGAGGAGTGGTACTGTGCGGTGTATATATACAGGGGGAGTGGTACTGTACAGTGTATATATACAGGGGAAGTGGTACTGTACAGTGTATATATTCAGGGGAAGAGGTACTGTGCAGTGTATATATACAGGAGGAATTGTACTGTGCAGTGTATATATACAGGAGGACTGGTACTGTGCAGTGTATACATACAGGAGGAGCGGTACTGTGCATTGTGTATATATTCATGGGGAGAGGTACTGTACAGTGGTTATATACAGGGGAAGTGTTATTGTACAGTGTATATATACAGGGGGAGAGGTACTGTACAGTGAATATATACAGGGGGAGTGGTACTGTGCAGTGCATATATACAGGGGGAGAGGTACTGTACAGTGAATATATACAGGGGGAGTGGTACTGTGCAGTGTATATATACAGGGGGAGAGGTACTGTACAGTGTATATATACAGGGGGATAGGAACTGTGCAGTGTATATGTATACAGGGGGAGAGGTACTGTGCAGTGTATATATACAGGGGGAGAGGTACTTTTTCAGCGTATATATCTAGGGGGAGAGGTACTGTACATTGCATGTATACAGGAGGAGTGGTACTGTGCAGTGTATATATACAGGGGGAGAGGTGCTGTTCAGTGTATATACAGGAGGAGAGGTGCTGTACAGTGTATATATACAGGGGGAGAGGTACTGTACAGTGTATATATACAGGGGGAGAGCTACTGTGCAGTGTATATATACAGGAGGAGAGGTGCTGTGCAGTGTATATATACAGGGGGAGAGGTACTGTACAGTGTATATATAAAGGGGGAGAGGTACTGTACAGTGTATATATAAAGGGGGAGAGGTACTGGGCAGTGTGTATATACAGGAGGAGCGGTACTGTGCATTGTGTATATATTCATGGGGAGAGGTACTGTACAGTGGTTATATACAGGGGAAGTGGTACTGTACAGTGTATATATACAGGAGGAGAGGTACTGTACAGTGTATATATACAGGAGGAGTGGTACAGTGCAGTGTATATATACAGGACAGGAGGAGTGGTGCTGTGCAGTGTATATATACAGGACAGGAGGAGTGGTACCGTGCAGTGTATATATACAGGACAGGAGGAGCGGTACTTTGCAGTGTATATATACAGGAGGAGTGGTACTGTGCAGTGTGTATATGCAGGACAGGAGGAGTGGTACTGTGCAGTGTATATATACAGGAGGAGTGGTACTGTGCAGTGTATATAAACAGGATGAGTGGTACTGTGCAGTGTATATATGCAGGACAGGAGGAGTGGTTCTGTGCAGTTTATATATACAGGAGGAGTGGTACTGTGCAGTGTATATATACAGGACAGGAGGAGTGGTACCGTGCAGTGTATACATACAGGATGAGCGGTACTGTGCAGTGTATATATGCAGGACAGGAGGAGCGGTACTGTGCAGTGTATATATACAGGAGGAGTGGTACTGTGCAGTGTATATATGCAGGATAGGAGGAGCGGTACTGTGCAGTGTATATATACAGGAGGAGTGGTACTGTGCAGTGTATATTTACAGGACAGGAGGAGTGGTACTGTGCTGTGTATATATACAGGACAGTAGGAGTGGTACTGTGCCATGTATATACACAGGAGGAGTGGTACCATGCAGTGTATATACATGACAGGAGGAGTGGTATAGTGCAGTGTATATATACTGTGGGAGAGGTGCTGTGCAGTGTATATATACAGGAGGAGAGGTACTGTACAGTGTATATATACAGGAGGAGAGGTACTGTACAGTGTATATATACAGGAGGAGTGGTACTGTGCAGAGTATATATACAGGACAGGAGGAGTTGTACTGTGCAATGTATATATACTGTGGGAGAGGTGCTGTGCAGTGTATATATACAGGAGGAGAGGTACTGTACAGTGTATATATACAGGAGGAGAGGTACTGTACAGTGTATATATACAGGAGGAGAGGTACTGTGCAGTTTATATATACAGGGGGAGAGGTACTGTGCAGTGTATATATACAGGAGGAGAGGTGCTGTGCAGTGTATATATACAGTGGGTAAAGTACTGTACAGTGCATAAATACAGGGGGAGAGGTACTGTACAGTGTATATATACAGGGGGAGAGGTACTATGCAGTGTGTACATACAAGAGGAGCGGTACTGTGCAGTGTGTATATAAAGGGGAGAGGTAATGTACAGTGTATGTATACAGGAAGAGCGGTACTGTGCAGTGTATATATACAGGAAAAGCGGTACTGTGCAGTGTATATATGTACAGGAAGAGCGGTACTGTGCAGTGTATATATACAGGGGGATAGGTACTCTGCTGTGTATGTATACAGGAGGAGCGGTACTGTGCGGTGTATATATACAGGGGGAGTGGTACTGTACAGTGTATATATACAGGGGAAGTGGTACTTTACAGTGTATATATTCAGGGGAAGAGGTACTGTGCAGTGTATATATACAGGAGGAATTGTACTGTGCAGTGTATATATACAGGAGGACTGGTACTGTGCAGTGTATATATACAGGAGGAGCCGTACTGTGCATTGTGTATATATTCATGGGGAGAGGTACTGTACAGTGGTTATATACAGGGGAAGTGGTACTGTACAGTGAATATATACAGGGGGAGTGGTACTGTGCAGTGTATATATACAGGGGGAGAGGTACTGTACAGTGTATACATACAGGGGTAGAGGTACTCTGCAGTGTATATATAAACAGGGGGAGAGGTACTGTGCAGTGTATATATACAGGGGGAGAGGTACTTTTTCAGCGTATATATCCAGGGGGAGAGGTACTGTACATTGCATGTATACAGGAGGAGTGGTACTGTGCAGTGTATATATACAGGGGGAGAGGTGCTGTTCAGTGTATATACAGGAGGAGAGGTACTGTACAGTGTATATATACAGGGGGAGAGCTACTGTGCAGTGTATATATACAGGAGGAGAGGTGCTGTGCAGTGTATATATACAGGGGTGAGGTACTGTACAGTGCATAAATACAGGGGGAGAGGTACTGTACAGTGTATATATAAAGGGGGAGAGGTACTGGGCATTGTGTATATATTCATGGGGAGAGGTACTGTACAGTGGTTATATACAGGGGAAGTGGTACTGTACAGTGTATATATACAGGAGGAGAGGTACTGTACAGTGTATATATACAGGAGGAGTGTTACTGTGCAGTGTGTATATGCAGGACAGGAGGAGTGGTACTGTGCAGTGTATATATACAGGAGGAGTGGTACTGTGCAGTGTATATATACAGGAGGAGTGGTACTGTGCAGTGTATATATGCAGGACAGGAGGAGTGGTACTGTGCAGTGTATATATACAGAAGGAGTGGTACTGTACAGTGTATATATACATGAGGAGTGGTACTGTGCAGTGTATATATGCAGGACAGGAGGAGCGGTACTTTGCAGTGTATATATACAGGAGGAGTGGTACTGTGCAGTGTATATATGCAGGACAGGAGGAGTAGTTCTGTGCAGTTTATATATACAGGACAGGAGGACTGGTACTGTGCAGTGTATATATACAGGACAGGAGGAGTGGTACCGTGCAGTTTATATATACAGGATGAATGGTACTGTGCAGTGTATATATGCAGGACAAGAGGAGCGGTACTGTGCAGTGTATATATACAGGAGGAGTGGTACTGTGCACTGTATATATGCAGGACAGGAGGAGCGGTACTGTGCAGTGCATATATACAGGAGGAGTGGTACTGTTCAGTGTATATATGCAGGACAGGAGGAGCGGTACTGTGCAGTGTATATATACAGGAGGAGTGGTACCGTGCAGTGTATATATACAGGACAGGAGGAGTGGTACTGTGCTGTGTATATATACAGGACAGTAGGAGTGGTACTGTGCCATGTATATACACAGGAGGAGTGGTACCATGCAGTGTATATACAGGACAGGAGGAGTGGTATTGTGCAGTGTATATATGCAGGACAGGAGGAGTGGTACTGTGCAATGTATATATACCGTGGGATAGGTGCTGTGCAGTGTATATATACAGGAGGAGAGGTACTGTACAGTGTATATATACAGGAGGAGAGGTACTGTACAGTGTATATATACAGGAGGAGTGGTACTGTGCAGAGTATATATACAGGACAGGAGGAGTGGTACTGTGCAATGTATATACACCGTGGGAGAGGTGCTGTGCAGTGTATATATACAGGAGGAGAGGTACTGTACAGTGTATATATACAGGAGGAGAGGTACTGTACAGTGTATATATACAGGAGGAGTGGTACTGTGCAGTTTATATATACAGGGGGAGAGGTACTGTGCAGTGTATATATACAGGAGGAGAGGTGCTGTGCAGTGTATATATACAGGAGGAGTGGTACTGTACAGTGTATATATACAGGGGGAGAGGTACTATGCAGTGTGTACATACAGGAGGAGCGGTACTGTGCAGTATGTATATAAAGGGGAGAGGTAATGTACAGTGTATATATACAGGAAGAGCGGTACTGTGCAGTGTATATATGTACAGGAAAAGCGGTACTGTGCAGTGTATATATACAGGGGGAGAGGTACTCTGCTGTGTATGTATACAGGAGGAGCGGTACTGTGCGGTGTATATATACAGGGGGAGTGGTACTGTACAGTGTATATTTACAGGGGAAGGGGTACTGTACAGTGTATATATTCAGGGGAAGAGGTACTGTGCACTGTATATATACAGGAGGAATTGTACTGTGCAGTGTATATATACAGGAGGACTGGTACTGTGCAGTGTATATATACAGGAGGAGCGGTACTGTGCATTGTGTATATATTCATGGGGAGAGGTACTGTACAGTGGTTATATACAGGGGAAGTGTTACTGTACAGTGTATATATACAGGGGGAGAGGTACTGTACAGTGAATATATACAGGGGGATTGGTACTGTGCAGTGTATATATACAGGGGGAGAGGTACTGTACAGTGAATATATACAGGGGTAGAGGTACTGTGCAGTGTATATATACAGGGGGAGAGGTACTGTACAGTGTATATATACAGGGGGATAGGAACTGTGCAGTGTATATATAAACAGGGGGAGAGGTGCTGTGCAGTGTATATATACAGGGGGAGAGGTACTTTTTCAGCGTATATATCCAGGGGGAGAGGTACTGTACATTGCATGTATACAGGAGGAGTGGTACTGTGCAGTGTATATATACAGGGGGAGAGGTGCTGTTCAGTGTATATACAGGAGGAGAGGTACTGTACAGTGTATATATACAGGGGGAGAGGTACTGTACAGTGTATATATACGGGGTAGAGCTACTGTGCAGTGTATATATACAGGAGGAGAGGTGCTGTGCAGTGTATATATACAGGGGGTGAGGTACTGTACAGTGCATAAATACAGGGGGAGAGGTACTGTACAGTGTATATATAAAGGTGGAGAGGTACTGGGCAGTGTGTATATACAGGAGGAGCGGTACTGTGCATTGTGTATATATTCATGGGGAGAGGTACTGTACAGTGGTTATATACAGGGGAAGTGGTACTGTACAGTGTATATATACAGGAGGAGAGGTACTGTACAGTGTATATATACAGGAGGAGTGGTACAGTGCAGTGTATATATACAGGACAGGAGGATTGGTGCTGTGCAGTGTATATATACAGGACAGGAGGAGTGGTACCATGCAGTGTATATATACAGGACAGGAGGAGCGGTACTTTGCAGTGTATATATACAGGAGGAGTGGAACTGTGCAGTGTATATATACAGGACAGGAGGAGCGGTACTGTGCAGTGTGTATATACAGGAGGAGTGGTACTGTGCAGTGTATATATACAGGAGGAGTGGTACTGTGCAGTGTATACATGCAGGACAGGAGGAGCGGTACTTTGCAGTGTATATATACAGGAGGAGTGGTACTGTGCAGTGTATATATACAGGAGGAGTGGTACTGTGCAGTGTATATATGCAGGACAGGAGGAGTGGTACTGTGCATTGTATATATACAGGAGGAGTGGTACTGTGCAGTGTATATATGCAGGACAGGAGGAGCGGTACTTTGCAGTGTATATATACAGGAGGAGTGGTACTGTGCAGTGTATATATGCAGGACAGGAGGAGTGGTACTGTGCAGTTTATATATACAGGAGGAGTGGTACTGTGCAGTGTATATATACAGGACAGGAGGAGTGGTACCTTGCAGTGTATATATACAGGATGAGTGGTACTGTGCAGTGTATATATGCAGGACAGGAGGAGCGGTACTGTGCAGTGTATATATACAGGAGGAGTGGTACTGTGCAGTGTATATATACAGGACAGGAGGATTGGTGCTGTGCAGTGTATATATACAGGACAGGAGGAGTGGTACCATGCAGTGTATATATACAGGACAGGAGGAGCGGTACTTTGCAGTGTATATATACAGGAGGAGTGGTACTGTGCAGTGTATATATACAGGACAGGAGGAGCGGTACTGTGCAGTGTGTATATACAGGAGGAGTGGTACTGTGCAGTGTATATATGCAGGACACGAGGAGTGGTACTGTGCAGTGTATATATACAGGAGGAGTGGTACTGTGCAGTGTATATATGCAGGACAGGAGGAGCGGTACTTTGCAGTGTATATATACAGGACAGGAGGAGTGGTACCGTGCAGTGTATATATACAGGACAGGAGGAGCGGTACTTTGCAGTGTATATATACAGGAGGAGTGGTACTGTGCAGTGTATATATACAGGACAGGAGGAGTGGTACTGTGCAGTGTGTATATACAGGAGGAGTGGTACTGTGCAGTGTATATATACAGGAGGAGTGGTACTGTGCAGTGTATATATGCAGGACAGGAGGAGTGGTACTGTGCATTGTATATATACAGGAGGAGTGGTACTGTGCAGTGTATATATGCAGGACAGGAGGAGCGGTACTTTGCAGTGTATATATACAGGAGGAGTGGTACTGTGCAGTGTATATATGCAGGACAGGAGGAGTGGTACTGTGCAGTTTATATATACAGGAGGAGTGGTACTGTGCAGTGTATATATACAGGACAGGAGGAGTGGTACCTTGCAGTGTATATATACAGGATGAGTGGTACTGTGCAGTGTATATATGCAGGACAGGAGGAGCGGTACTGTGCAGTGTATATATACAGGAGGAGTGGTACTGTGCAGTGTATATATGCAGGACAGGAGGAGCGGTACTGTGCAGTGCATATATACAGGAGGAGTGGTACTGTGCAGTGTATATATGCAGGACAGGAGGAGCGGTACTGTGCAGTGTATATATACAGGAGGAGTGGTACCGTGCAGTGTATATATACAGGACATGAGGAGTGGTACTGTGCTGTGTATGTATACAGGACAGTAGGAGTGGTACTGTGCCATGTATATACACAGGAGGAATGGTACCATGCAGTGTATATACAGGACAGGAGGAGTGGTATTGTGCAGTGTATATATGCAGGACAGGAGGAGTGGTACTGTGCAATGTATACATACCGTGGGAGAGGTGCTGTGCAGTGTATATATACAGGAGGAGAGGTACTGTACAGTGTATATATACAGGAGGAGTGGTACTGTGCAAAGTATATATACAGGACAGGAGGATTGGTACTGTGCATTGTATATATACCGTGGGAGAGGTGCTGTGCAGTGTATATATACAGGAGGAGAGGTACTGTACAGTGTATATATACAGGAGGAGTGGTACTGTGCAGTGTATTTATACAGGGGGAGAGGTACTGTGCAGTGTATATATACAGGAGGAGAGGTGCTGTGCAGTGTATATATACAGGGGGTAAGGTACTGTACAGTGCATAAATACAGGGGGAGAGGTACTGTACAGTGTATATATACAGGGGGAGAGTTACTATGCAGTGTGTACATACAGGAGGAGCGGTACTGTGCAGTGTGTATATAAAGGGGAGAGGTAATGTACAGTGTATATATACAGGAAGAGCGGTACTGTGCAGTGTATATATACAGGAAGAGCGGTACTGTGCAGTGTATATATACAGGGGGAGAGGTACTCTGCTGTGTATGTATACAGGAGGAGCGGTACAGTGCAGTGTGTATATATACAGGGGGAGTGGTATTGTACAGTGTATATATACAGGGGAAGTGGTACTGTACAGTGTATATATTCAGGGGAAGAGGTACTGTGCAGTGTATATATACAGGAGGAATTGTACTGTGCAGTGTATATATACACAGGAGGAGTGGTACTGTGCAGTGTATATATACAGGAGGAGCAGTACTGTGCATTGTGTATATATACATGGGGAGAGGTACTGTACAGTGGTTATATACAGGGGAAGTGGTACTGTACAGTGTATATATACAGGGGGAGAGGTACTGTACAGTGAATATATACAGGGGGAGTGGTACTGTGCAGTGTATATATACAGGGGGAGAGGTACTGTACAGTGTATACATACAGGGGTAGAGGTACTGTGCAGTGTATATATACAGGAGGAGCGGTACTGTGCAGTGTGTATATATACAGGGGGAGAGGTACTGTACAGTGTATATATACAGGGGGATAGGAACTGTGCAGTGTATATATATACAGGGGGAGAGGTACTGTGCAGTGTATATATACAGGGGGAGAGGTACTTTTTCAGCGTATATATCCAGGGGGAGAGGTACTGTACATTGCATGTATACAGGAGGAGTGGTACTGTGCAGTGTATATATACAGGGGGAGAGGTGCTGTTCAGTGTATATACAGGAGGAGAGGTACTGTACAGTGTATATATACAGGGGGAGAGGTACTGTACAGTGTATATATACAGGGGGAGAGCTACTGTGCAGTGTATATATACAGGAGGAGAGGTGCTGTGCAGTGTATATATACAGGGGGTGAGGTACTGTACAGTGCATAAATACAGGGGGAGAGGTACTGTACAGTGTATATATAAAGGGGGAGAGGTACTGGGCAGTGTGTATATACAGGAGGAGCGGTACTGTGCAGTGTGTATATAAAGGGGGAGAGGTACTGTACAGTGTATATATACAGGATGAGCGGTACTGTGCAGTGTATATATACAAGGGGAGAGGTACTGTGCTGTGTATATATACAGGATGAGCGGTACTGTGCAGTGTATATATACAAGGGGAGAGGTACTGTGCTGTGTATGTATACAGGAGGAGCGGTACTGTGCAGTGTATATATACAGGGGAAGTGGTACTGTACAGTGTATATATTCAGGGGAAGAGGTACTGTACAGTGTATATATACAGTGGGAGAGGTACTGTACAGACTATATATACAGGAGGAGAGGTACTGTTCAGTGTATATACTTCAGCAGCTCAGCTGCAACCTGCAGTCTCCCAACTCACCCAGAACCCCAGAATACAGTGATATCATTGCACTCACTCAGGCGCGGGTAGGAGCTCCTCCGGAATCTGCTTAATAAGTTCAGCAGTGCAGCCAGGGGCAGGAGAGCAGAGCAGGAGAACGTGCTCTCTCAGCCCACAAACAGTCATGCTGGCTACGTTCTTAACCCCTATGTGCCTGCCTGCCTGCCTGCACTGACTGAGTGAGAAGGTGCTTGTGCCAGCTCCCGCTGTCCGAACCTGTAAAACTGCTGTGCCCACAGATTTAAAGAGTGGCGGCAGGAAAATCAGTGGGCAAGCGGCCAGATGTATCTAAGATAGCATGAGTGAACCCCCCCCCCCCCCCATCTCGCCAGGGCCCCGGCACTTGCCTGGGTGCGCCGGGTGCTGACGCCGGCCCTGGTAGTGTCTCTCCATGCAGGAACATGGTCTATTCCCCTCTACTACTCCTTGGTCAGGCCTCATCTGCAATACTGTGTCCAGTTTGGTGCACCACATTTTAAAAAAATCATTGAAAAACAGAAGCAACTTCAGAGAAGAGCTACCAGGATGCTGAGTGGACTGCAAAGTTTGTCCTACGAGGAACGGTTCCAGAAGAAAAAATAGCAAAAATGAAGGCTAAGAAGAAATTTTATAGCTATCTACAAACATCTTTAAGGATGTCACAGACTAGAGGAATCATTCTTATTCTTTTTTGCACATAGAAACATAACAAACAATGTAATGAAACTGAACGGAAGAAGATACAGATTATATAAAAGAAAAAATGTTGAGTTCTCCTTCAATGGAAGTCTTCAAACTGGGGCTGGATAGACATCTGTCCGAGATGTTTTAGTGAATCCTAAGATCATTGAGCAGGGGGTTGGAGACGATGACACTTCAAGTCCCTTCCAACTCTAAAGGTACCTTCACACTGAGCGACTTAACAATGATATCGTTAGCGTCCTGGATAGTGATATCGTTGTGTTTGACACGCAGCAGCGATCTGGATCCTGCTGTGACATCGTTGGTCAGAGCAGAAAGGCCAGAGCTTTATTTTGTCACTGGATCTCCCGCAGACATTGCTGAATCGGCGTTGTCTTCACTGGTAACCAGGGTAAACATCGGGTTACTAATAAGTGCAGGGCCGCGCTTAGTAACCCGATGTTTACCCTGGTTACCATTGTAAATGTAAAAAAAAACAAACACTACATACTTACATTCCGGTGTCTGTCCCCTCGCCGTCAGCTTCCCACACTGACTGTGAGCGCCGGCCGGCCGTAAAGCACAGCGGTGACGTCACCGCTCTGCTTTACGGCCGGCCGGGGCTGAGACAGTGCAGGGAAGCTGAGGCCGGGGGACAGACACCGGAATATAAGTATGTAGTGTTTGTTTTTTTTTACATTTACAATGGTAACCAGGGTAAACATCGGGTTACTAAGCGCGGCCCTGAGAATATGGTGCCCCGTCACGAACGCTATACCAACGGCTTACACGGTGACACAGACGAAGTTGCACACGAGATAGAAGAGGAGGTCATAGATGACCCAGTTGTTGACCCCGATTGGCAGCCATTGGGGGAACAAGGTGCAGGCGGCAGTAGCTCTGAAGCGGAGGAGGAGGAGCCGCAGCAGGCATCAACATCGCAACAGGTTCCATATGCCGGGCCCGTATCTGGCCAAAAATGCGTGGCAAAATCAAAACCAGTTGTAGGACAGCGTGGACATACGGTTAAAGAAGCTCAGTCTGCAATGCCTGAAAAGGTATCCGATAGTAGAAAGAGTGCAGACTGGCATTTTTTTAAACAACATCGAAATGATCAGCGCAAAGTCATCTGTCAAAAATGTTCAACTACCTTAAGCAGAGGTCAGAATCTTAAAAGTCTAAATACAAGTTGCATGCGTAGACATTTAACCACCATGCATTTGCAAGCCTGGACTAACTACCAAACGTCCCTTAAGGTTGTAGCACCCTCGGCCAATGAAGCTAGTCAGCAACGTTACATCCCTTCCCTCACAGTAAGCCCACCATTTCCCGCACCACCTGCAGTAAATGTGCAGGTTTCGTCGCCAGGCCAAAACAGTCAGGGAATCACCAGTTTCGTAGTAGGAAACACTGCATGTAGGGCACCAGCAAGAATACCATCTCCAACCCTCTCTCAGTCTGCCATGTCCACCGGCAGCCCAGCTAGTTCCATGATCTGCAGCTCTCCAGTCCAGCTCACCCTACATGAGACTCTCGTTAGGAAAAGGAAGTACTCATCCTCGCATCCGGGTACACAGGGTTTGAACGCCCCCATTGCTAGACTAATCTCATTAGAGATGATGCCCTACCGGTTAGTTGAAAGCGAAGCTTTCAAAGCCCTGATGGACTATGCTGAACCACGCTACGAGCTACCCAGTCGACACTTCTTTTCGAGAAAAGCCATCCCAGCCCCCCACCAGCATGTAAAAGACCGCATCGTCCATGCACTCAGGCAATGTGTGAGTACAAAGGTGCACCTGACAACAGATGCATGGACCAGTAGGCATGGCCAGGGACGTTACGTGTCCATCATGGCACACTGGGTTAATGTGGTGGATGCAGGGTCCACAGGGGACAGCAATATTGGGACAGTTCTGCCTAGCCCACGGTCTAGGAAACAGTTGGCTGTAGGCGTTCGCCCCCCCTCCTCCTCATCCTCCTGCAGAAGCGAGAGCTCGTCCACAGACCGTAGTCGCACAACCACTCCAACCGCAGCTGCCACTGTTGCACATGAGGTGTCCCATTATGGGACAGCTAGTGGCAAGAGTCAGCAGGCTGTATTGGCAATGAAGTGTTTGGGCGACAGCAGACACACCGCGGAAGTTCTGTCTGAGTTCTTGCAGAAAGAAACTCAGTCAAGGCTGGGCAGTGTACCTTGAGGCAGGCAAGGTAGTGAGTGATAACGGAAGTAATTTTATGACTGCCATAGCCCTTTCCCAACTGAAACACATTCCTTGCCAGGCTCACACCTTAAACCTGGTGGTGCAGTGCTTCCTGAAAAGTTATCTGGGGTTACCCGACCTGCTCCTCAAAGTGCGCAGACTTTGCACGGATATCCGCCTTTCGCCCGTACACTCCAGCCGTATGCAGACCTATCAGCTGTCTTTGAACCTTCCCCAGCATCACCTAATCATCGATGTTGCAACAAGGTGGAACTCCACACTGCACATGCTTCAGCGACTGTGCGAACAGAGGCGTGCTGTTATGTATTTGTGGGAGGATACACATACATGGGCAGGCAGTTGGATGGCAGACATGGAGTTGTCAGGTGTGCAGTGGTCGAAGGTACAAGACCTGTGTCACATCCTTCAGTGTTTTGAGGAATGCGCACGGCTGGTTAGTGCAGACAACGCCATAATAAGCATGAGCATCCCCCTAATGTGTCTGCTAATGCAAAGATTGACGCACATAAAGTAGCAGGCGTCTGCAGCCAAGGAAGAGGATAGCCTTGATGACAGTCAGCCATTGTCTGGTCAGGGCAATCTACAGGACGAGGTAGCGGGCGAAGAGAAGGAGGACGAGGAGGATGATGGGGATGAGTATTTTTTGAATGAGGAAGCTTCTCCGGGGCCAATAGAAACTGGTGGCGTTGCAAGGCCGGGTTCAGGTTTTTTGAGGGAGACAAGTGACGTAGATTTGCCTGAAACTGCCCCTCAACCCAGCACAACCGCAGATTTCACAACTGGAACTTTGGCCCACATGGCGGATTATGCCTTACGTATCCTGAAAAGGGACCCACGCATTATTAAAATGATGACCGATGACGATTACTGGTTGGCCTGCCTCCTTGATCCTCGCAATAAAGGCAAATTGCAAAATATCATGCCACATGAGAACCTCGAACAAATATTAGCAACCAAACAAGCAACTCTTGTAGACCGTTTGATTCAGGCATTCCCAGCACACAGTGCCGGTGATGGTTCTCACACGAGCTGCAGGGGGCAACAGGGCATAGGTGTTAGAGTTGCACAAATCAGAAGTGGCGTTGGACAGAGGGGTTTTCTGACCAGGTTGTGGAGTGATTTCGCAATGACCGCAGACAGGACAGGTACTGCAGCATCAATTCAAAGTGACAGGAGACAACATTTGTCCAGTATGGTTACTAACTATTTTTCATCCCTTATCGATGTTCTCCCTCAACCGTCATTCCCATTTGATTACTGGGCATCCAAAATAGACACCTGGCCTGAATTGGCAGAATATGCATTGCAGGAGCTTGCTTGCCCAGCAGCTAGTGTGCTATCAGAAAGAGTATTCAGTGCTGCTGGTTCAATATTGACCGAAAAAAGGACTCGTCTGGCTACCCAAAATGTTGATCTAATTTTCATTAAAATGAACCACTCATGGATTTCGAATTATTTTGCCCAACCTTTCCCGGCTGACACCTAGCTTTCCTATAAAAAGGTCTCGCTTGTGGACTGGTCTTACTGACTGTTCCAATCTCTTAATTTGCAGCAGCTGTTTGTCCAGCATATGACATGTTTACACCTTCCTAAGTGGGCTAACTCCCCCCACAGGGCCGTGGTCCCGCCACTTGGCGCAAGCACCCGTGAGAGTGCCGTTTGTCTGAAGAGGTGGGTGTGCCCGTTTGTGGTCGACGGCACTACCACTGGGTCCCTCATAGTACAATAAAGTGTCTCTGGCGGTGGTGGCACGCAACCAACATCAGACACACCGTTGTAACATGAGGGGCCCTGGGCCTGTACCGCCGGCCACAAGAGAGTTTTTTTCCCCCCAGCTCAAATACTGTTCTACCACTTGCAAAATTATCTCTCACAGCTCCACCAATGTTTAGTCTATGCGCTGACATCCTTCAATGCCTGGCACTGACAATACCAATTTGTTGACATGTATGATGCTAGTTAAAATAGTCAGGGTCAGTGTCCTATATTGACACCAGTAAATGCTTAGCGCCAAATTACTATGTCTGAAACTCAGCAGAGGAACCCACCCCTCTACCTAAGTATGCCACCCTTTTGTTTTTTGGTTTTGTTGTTTTGCGAGACATTAACATCTATTTATTTTTTGGGAGTACTAACTGTGTCAGACACTCCTTCCAATTGTCCTCCACTGACCACACCAATGCTGCCTGTGTACCCCTGCAAGATAATTCAAACTGTATTGAGCCTAATTTTTTTAATTTTAGGCCTACTAAGTCTGTCTGCGGTCCCTCCTTCCAATTGTCCTCCGCTGACCACACCAATGCTGCCTGTGTACCCCTGCAAGATAATTCAAACTGCTTTGAGCCTATTTTTTAAAATTTTAGGCCTACTAAGTCTGTCTGCGGTCCCTCCTTCCATTTGTCCTCCGCTGAGCACACCAATGCCGACCGTGTACCCATTTAACTTTTTTTCATCCTACAGTGAGCCTACTTTGTGGTGTAAGGCCTACTGTTGTGAATTCTGTGGCTGAATTCACTCCTGTGGTCACAAGTGGTACTGCAGCTTCTGAGCTTCCTCCCTCAGGTGTTCTGGTGAGCTCGTTGGCTGCTTTGTTATTTAACTCCACCTGATTCTGTCTTCCTTGCTCCTTGTCAATGTTCCAGTGTTGGACCTGAGCTTCTGGATCTTTCCTGTGGCCTGCTGCTCTGCTTAGATTAGTGCTTTTTGCTTTTGTTGCTACTTTTTCTGTCCAGCTTGTCTATTCGTTTTTGCTGTAAGCATTGAGACGCAAAGGGTGCACCGCCGTGCCGTTAGTTCGGCACGGTGGATCTTTTTGCCCCCTTTGCGTGGTTTTTTGCTTTAGGGTTTTTTGTAGACTGCAAAGTTCTCTTTGCTATCCTCGCTCTATCTAGAATATCGGGCCTCACTTTGCTGAATCTATTTCATCCCTATGTTTGTCTTTTCATCTTGCTAACAGTCATTATATGTGGGGGGCTGCCTTTTCCTTTGGGGTATTTCTCTGAGGCAAGTCAGGCTTGTTTTTCTATCTTCAGGCTAGTCAGCTCCTCAGGCTGTGCCGAGTTGCATAGGTAGTGACAGGCGCAATCCACAGCTGCCTTTAGTTGTGTTTAGGATAGGTTCAGGTATTGCGGTCTACAGAGATTCCACGTCTCAGAGCTCGTTCTATTGTTTTTGGGCTATTGTCAGATCACTGTATGTGCTCTGATTGCTGGCACACTGTGTCACTGGATTGCCTACATAACAGTACAAGGAGCCAAAACCTAATGATTCTCAATAGAGGGAAAAAAGAAGTTCTGACATCATTTTTTTTCTCAGCTCTGTGTTCAGTCTTTTTTTTCCCCTAGACATTTGGGTGTTTCAGGACACAGGTGTGGACATGGATATTCAGGGTCTGTGCTCTTCAATGGATAATCTCGTTACAAATGTACAAAGGATTCAAGATACTATTGATCAGAAATCTATGTTAGAACCAAGAATTCCTATTCCTGATTTGTTTTTTGGTGATAGAACTAAGTTTCTTAATTTCAAAAATAATTGTAAGCTATTTCTGGCCTTGAAACCTCATTCTTCTGGTAATCCTATTCAACAGGTTTTGATTATTATTTCTTTTTTGCGCGGCGACCCTCAGGACTGGGCATTTTCTCTTGCGCCAGGAGACCCTGCATTGAGTAATGTCAATGCGTTTTTCCTGGCGCTCGGATTGCTTTACGATGAGCCTAATTCAGTGGATCAGGCTGAGAAAAATTTGCTGGCTTTGTGCCAGGGTCAGGATGATATAGAAGTATATTGTCAGAAATTTAGGAAGTGGTCAGTACTCACTCTGTGGAATGAATCTGCGCTGGCAGCTTTGTTCAGAAAGGGTCTCTTTGAGGCTCTTAAGGATGTCATGGTGGGTTTTCCTATGCCTGCTGGTTTGAATGAGTCTATGTCTTTGGCCATTCAGATCGGTCGACGCTTGTGCGAGCGTAAATCTGTGCACCATTTGGCGGTATTGTCTAAGATTAAACCTGAGCCTATGCAGTGCGATAGGACTATGACCAGAGTTGAACGGCAAGAACACAGACGTCTGAATGGTCTGTGTTTCTACTGTGGTGATTCCACTCATGCTATTTCTGATTGTCCTAAGCGCACTAAGCGGTTCGATAGGTCTGCCGTCATTAGTACTGTACAATCCAAATTCCTTCTGTCCATTACCTTGATATGCTCTTTGTCATCGTATTCTGTCATGGCGTTTGTGGATTCAGGCGCTGCCCTGAATCTGATGGATTTGGATTATGCTAAACGTTGTGGGTTTTTCTTGGAGCCTTTGCGGTGTCCTATTCCGTTGATAGGAATTGATGCTACACCTTTGGCCAAGAATAAACCTCAGTACTGGACCCAGCTGACCATGTGCATGGCTCCTGCACATCAGGAAGTTATTCGCTTTCTGGTGCTACATAATCTGCATGATGTGGTCGTGTTGGGGTTGCCATGGCTGCAAACCCATAATCCAGTATTGGATTGGAACTCTATGTCGGTATCCAGCTGGGGTTGTCAGGGGGTACATGGTGATGTTCCATTTTTGTCTATTTCGTCATCCACTCCTTCTGAGGTCCCAGAGTTCTTGTCTGATTATCAGGATGTATTTGAAGAGCCCAAGTCCGATGCCCTACCTCCGCATAGGGATTGTGATTGTGCTATCAATTTGATTCCTGGTAGTAAATTCCCTAAAGGTCGATTATTTAATTTATCCGTGCCTGAACACGCCGCTATGCGCAGTTATGTGAAGGAATCCCTGGAGAAGGGACATATTCGCCCATCGTCATCACCACTGGGAGCAGGGTTCTTTTTTGTAGCCAAGAAGGATGGTTCGCTGAGACCATGTATTGATTACCGCCTTCTTAATAAGATCACTGTTAAATTTCAGTATCCCTTGCCATTGTTATCTGACTTGTTTGCTCGGATTAAGGGGGCTAGTTGGTTCACTAAGATAGATCTTCGTGGTGCGTATAATCTGGTGAGAATCAGGCAAGGAGATGAATGGAAAACTGCATTTAATACGCCCGAGGGTCATTTTGAGTATCTAGTGATGCCGTTCGGACTTGCCAATGCTCCATCTGTGTTTCAGTCTTTTATGCATGACATCTTCCGTGAGTATCTGGATAAATTCCTGATTGTTTACTTGGATGACATTTTGATCTTCTCAGATGATTGGGACTCTCATGTGAAGCAGGTCAGAATGGTTTTCCAGGTCCTGCGTGCTAATTCTTTGTTTGTGAAGGGATCAAAGTGTCTCTTCGGTGTGCAGAAAGTTTCATTTTTGGGGTTCATCTTTTCCCCTTCTACTATCGAGATGGATCCGGTTAAGGTCCAAGCCATCCAGGATTGGACTCAGCCGACATCTCTGAAAAGTCTGCAAAAATTCCTGGGCTTTGCTAATTTTTATCGTCGCTTCATCTGTAATTTTTCTAGCATTGCCAAACCATTGACCGATTTGACCAAGAAGGGTGCTGATTTGGTTAATTGGTCTTCTGCTGCTGTGGAAGCTTTTCAGGAGTTGAAGCATCGTTTTTGTTCTGCCCCTGTGTTGTGTCAACCAGATGTTTCTCTTCCGTTCCAGGTCGAGGTTGATGCTTCTGAGATTGGAGCAGGGGCGGTTTTGTCACAGAGAGGTTCTGGTTGCTCAGTGTTGACACCATGTGCTTTCTTTTCCAGGAAGTTTTCGGCTGCTGAGCGTAATTATGATGTGGGCAACCGAGAGTTGCTGGCCATGAAGTGGGCATTCGAGGAATGGCGTCATTGGCTTGAAGGAGCTAAGCATCGCGTGGTGGTATTGACTGATCATAAGAACCTTACTTATCTCGAGTCTGCCAAGCGCTTGAATCCTAGACAGGCCCGTTGGTCGTTATTTTTTGCCCGCTTCGATTTTGTGATTTCGTACCTTCCGGGCTCTAAAAATGTTAAGGCGGATGCTCTGTCTAGGAGTTTTGTGCCCGACTCTCCGGGTTCATCTGAGCCGGCGAGTATCCTCAAGGAAGGAGTCATTGTGTCTGCCATCTCCCCTGATTTGCGGCGAGTGTTGCAAAAATTTCAGGCGAATAAACCTGATCGTTGTCCGGCGGAGAAACTGTTCGTCCCTGATAGGTGGACTACTAAAGTTATCTCTGAACTTCATTGTTCGGTGTTGGCTGGTCATCCTGGAATATTTGGTACCAGAGAGTTGGTGGCTAGATCCTTCTGGTGGCCATCTCTGTCACGGGATGTACGTACTTTTGTGCAGTCCTGTGGGATTTGTGCTAGGGCTAAGCCCTGCTGTTCACGTGCCAGTGGGTTGCTTTTGCCCTTGCCGGTCCCAAAGAGGCCTTGGACACATATTTCGATGGATTTCATTTCTGACCTTCCCGTTTCTCAAAAGATGTCAGTCATTTGGGTGGTCTGTGATCGCTTTTCTAAAATGGTCCATCTGGTGCCCTTGGTTAAATTGCCTTCCTCCTCTGATTTGGTGCCTTTGTTCTTCCAGCATGTGGTTCGTTTGCATGGCATTCCTGAGAATATTGTTTCTGACAGAGGTTCCCAGTTTGTTTTGAGGTTTTGGCGAGCCTTTTGTGGTAGGATGGGCATTGACCTGTCTTTTTCCTCGGCTTTCCATCCTCAGACTAATGGCCAGACCGAACGAACCAATCAGACCTTGGAGACATATCTGAGATGTTTTGTTTCTGCAGACCAGGATGATTGGGTGTCCTTTTTGCCGTTGGCTGAGTTCGCCCTTAATAATCGGGCCAGCTCGGCTACCTTGGTCTCTCCATTTTTCTGCAATTCTGGGTTCCATCCTCGTTTCTCTTCAGGACAGGTTGAGTCTTCGGACTGTCCTGGTGTGGATTCTGTGGTGGACAGGTTGCAGCAGATCTGGACTCAGGTAGTGGACAATTTGACCTTGTCCCAGGAGAAGGCTCAACTTTTCGCTAATCGCAGATGCCGTGTGGGTCCCCGACTTCGTGTTGGGGATCTGGTTTGGTTATCTTCTTGTCATATTCCTATGAAGGTTTCCTCTCCTAAATTTAAACCTCGTTTTATTGGTCCGTATAGGATTTCTGAGATTCTCAATCCTGTGTCTTTTCGTCTGACCCTCCCAGACTCCTTTTCCATACATAATTTATTCCATAGGTCGTTGTTGCGGAGATACGTGGCACCTATGGTTCCATCTGTTGAGCCTCCTGCCCCGGTTTTGGTGGAGGGGGAATTGGAGTATATTGTGGAGAAAATTTTGGATTCTCGTGTTTCTAGACGGAAACTCCAGTATCTGGTTAAATGGAAGGGTTATGCTCAGGAAGATAATTCCTGGGTTTTTGCCTCTGATGTCCATGCTCCAGATCTTGTTCGTGCCTTTCATGTGGCTCATCCTGGTCGGCCTGGGGGCTCTGGTGAGGGTTCGGTGACCCCTCCTCAAGGGGGGGTACTGTTGTGAATTCTGTGGCTGAATTGACTCCTGTGGTCACAAGTGGTACTGCAGCTTCTGAGCTTCCTCCCTCAGGTGTTCTGGTGAGCTCATTGGCTGCTTTGTTATTTAACTCCACCTGATTCTGTCTTCCTTGCTCCTTGTCAATGTTCCAGTGATGGACCTGAGCTTCTGGATCTTTCCTGTGGCCTGCTGCTCTGCTTAGATTAGTGCTTTTTGCTTTTGTTGCTACTTTTTCTGTCCAGCTTGTCTATTCGTTTTTGCTGGAAGCTCTGAGACGCAAAGGGTGCACCGCCGTGCCGTTAGTTCGGCACGGTGGGTCTTTTTGCCCCCTTTGCGTGGTTTTTTGCTTTAGGGTTTTTTGTAGACTGCAAAGTTCTCTTTGCTATCCTCGCTCTATCTAGAATATCGGGCCTCACTTTGCTGAATCTATTTCATCCCTACGTTTGTCTTTTCATCTTGCTAACAGTCATTATATGTGGGGGGCTGCCTTTTCCTTTGGGGTATTTCTCTGAGGCAAGTCAGGCTTGTTTTTCTATCTTCAGGCTAGTCAGCTCCTCAGGCTGTGCCGAGTTGCATAGGTAGTGACAGGCGCAATCCACAGCTGCCTTTAGTTGTGTTTAGGATAGGTTCAGGTATTGCGGTCTACAGAGATTCCACGTCTCAGAGCTCGTTCTATTGTTTTTGGGTTATTGTCAGATCACTGTATGTGCTCTGATTGCTGGCACACTGTGTCACTGGATTGCCTACATAACAGCCTACTAGCAGTGTCTGTCTGCGCCACTTAATACAGCCGTCCTCCTCTAAAAAAAAAAAAAGGCTGATTTTCAGCTTGTCAGAATTATAAAACTGCATTGGGGCCACAAGTTTCGTTGTGGTCTACAAACTGAGTCTTCCGCTCCAAGGTGTTCTCTCTGTTGCCTCTCCCTCGCTTCCATCTTGAACCTCTTGTTAAGTAGTTGTTGAAACAACACTGCATTAGGCCTACAGGTTGGGTCTGGGTTGTAGAGACGGTGTCTGCCTCTTCAAAGTGTTCTCCTGGTTGCCTTTCCTGAGCTTCAATCTTCAGGCTCTTGTTAAATAGTTTGTTAATCGAACAACTGCAGTGGGGCTACTAGTTTGGTTGGGGCCTACTAACAGTGTCTGCTGCTCCAAGGTGTTCTCCTGGTTGCCTTTCCTGAGCTTCAATCTTCAGGCTCTTGTTAACCCCTTACTGACATTGGACGGTATAGTACGTCTGATGTCAGCTCCCCTGCTTTGATGCAGGGCTCCGCGGTGAGCCCGCATCAAAGCCAGGACATGTCAGCTGTTTTGAACAGCTGACATGTGCCCGCAATAGCGGCGGGTGAAATCGCGATTCACCCACCGCTATTAACTAGTTAAATGCCGCTGTCAAACGCAGACAGCGGCATTTAACTACCGCATCCGGCCGGGCGGATCGGGGGTCGGCGATGCATCAGGATGGTAACCATAGAGGTCCTAGAGACCTCTTTGGTTACTGATCGCCGGTGGCTGTGAGCGCCACCCTGTGGTCGGCGCTCACAGCGCACCTCCATTTCTGCTACATAGCAGCGATCAGCAGATCGCTGCTATGAAGCAGAGGCGATCGAGTTGTGCCTGCTTCTAGCCTCCCATGGAGGCTATTGAAGCATGGCAAAAGTAAAAAAAAAAGTAAAAAAAAATGTGAAAAAAATAAAAAAAACATAAAAGTTTAAATCACCCCCCTTTCGCCCCAATCAAAATAAATCAATAAAAAAAATATCAAATCTACGCATATTTGGTATCGCCGCGCTCAGAATCGCCCGATCTATCAATTAAAAAAAAGTATTAACCTGATCGCTAAACAGCGTAGCGGGAAAAAAATTCGAAACGCCAGAATTACGTTTTTTTTGTCGCCGCGACATTGCATTAAAATGCAATAACGGGCGATCAAAAGAACGTATCTGCACCGAAATGCTATCATTAAAACGTCATCTCGGCACGCAAAAAATAAGCCCTCAACCGACCCCAGATCATGAAAAATGGAGACGCTACGAGTATCGGAAAATGGCGCAATTTTTTTTTTTTTTTCTTTAGCAAAGTTTGGAATTTTTTTTCATCACTTAGGTAAAAAATGACCTAGTCATGTTAGGTGTCTATGAACTCGTAATGACCTGGAGAATCATAATGGCAGGTCAGTTTTAGCATTTAGTGAACCTAGCAAAAAAGCCAAGCAAAAAACAAGTGTGGGATTGCACTTTTTTTGCAATTTCACCGCACTTGGAATTTTTTTCCCGTTTTCTAGTACATGACATGGTAAAACCAATGATGCCGTTCAAAAGTACAACTCGTGCCGCAAAAAATAAGCCCTCACATGGCCATATTGACGGAAAATAAAAAAGTTATGTCTCTGGGAAGGAGGGGAGTGAAAAACGAACACGGAAAAATGAAAAATCCCACGGTCATGAAGGGGTTAAATAGTTTTTTAATCGAACAACTGCAATGGGACTACTAGTTTGGTTGGGGCCTACTAACAGTGTCTGCCGCTCCCAGGTGTTCTCCTGGTTGCCTTTCCTGAGCTTCAATCTTCAGGCTCTTGTTAAATAGTTTTTTAATCGAACAACTGCAGTGGGGCTACTGTTTTGGTTGGGGCCTACTAACAGTGTCTGCCGCCCCAAGGTGTTCTCCTGGTTGCCTTTCCTGAGCTTTAATCTTCAGGCTCTTGTTAAATAGTTTTTTATTCGAACAACTGCAGTGGGGCTACTAGTTTGGTTGGGGCCTACTAACAGTGTATGCCGCTCCCTGCTGTTCTCCAGGTTTCCTGTCCTGAAAATGGTGTTATCCAGGTTGCCTCTCCCTAGCTTCTATCTTGAAGCTCTCGTTAAGTAGTTGTTGAAACAACACTGCATTAGGCCTACAAGTTGGGTCTGGGTTGTAGAGACGGTGTCTGCCACTCCAAGGTGTTCTCCAGGTTGCCTCTCCCTAGCTTCTATCTTGAAGCTCTCGTTAAGTAGTTGTTGAAACAACACTGCATTAGGCCTACAAGTTGGGTCTGGGTTGTAGGGACGGTGTCTGCCGCTCCAAGGTGTTCTCCAGGTCGCCTCTCCCTAGCTTCTATCTTCAAGCTCTTGTTAAGTAGTTGTTGAAACAACACTTCATTTGGCCTACAAGTTGGGTCTGGGTTGTAGGGACGGTGTCTGCCACTTCAAGGTGTTCTCCAGGTTACCTCTCCCTAGCTTCTATCTTTGAAGCTCTCGTTAAGTAGTTGTTGAAACAACACTGCATTAGGCCTACAAGTTGGGTCTGGGTTCTACAAACGGTGTCTTCCGCTCCAAGGTGTTCTCCAGGTTGCCATTCCCTAGCTTCTATCTTCAGGCTCTCGTTAAATTGTTTTTAATATAACACTGCATTTGGCCTACTTGTTTTGTTGGCCCTACTAACGGTGTCTGCCGCTCCTTGATGTTCTCCTACACTGAACAAATCAGTGCCGCCTGTTTACTTCTGTCACAAATTTTGAACTGCATTTAGCCTACTTACTGATTTGGGCCTACTCACTGTGTCAGCCTCTCATTACAGTTGTACTCCACTGAACAAAGCAATGCCCCCTGGTTAGTCCTGTTACCAATTTTGAACTGCATTTAGCCCACTTTATTATTTGGGCCAATATCTGTGCTTCCTCCTCATCCTGCCCATTGCCCAGCCAGTGATAGATGAGTCTGCTGGTACATTGACCCAGAATGCTACATTCCCCGTGCACGCTACACAGCCAGAATGTGACCCTTCTGAAAGTCAGGTTCCCCTTCCCGCATACCATACCACCTTACACGGGGACAAAGAGGAAGGTGCAGATGAAAGTGCAGGTTCCTTCATCGGGTTGGGGGGAATACTCGTTGGCGACGTCACTGGCACAGGGCCTCTCATAGTACGCAAAAGTGTCGCTGCCGGTGGGAGGCGCCCCCGCCATGCAAACACACCGCCGTACTTTGAGGGGCCCTGTGCCAGTGCCAATGCAAACAAGTGGGCCCCCCTGCTTGCTCAGGATCACAGCACTTGCAAAGTTGAAATACTTACCTCTCCCTGCTCCACTGCCGTGACGTGGTCCAGATTTCCTGGGCCCACTAAATACTTGAACCAGCCCTACCCCCCACAACTTTAGCCAAATGACCCCCAATTTCCAATGCCTTACTATTATTATAAGGTAAATTAAGATTGACAAGCTTCAGTAACAAGAATGGATGTTTTTGCCATTAAAATGGGCACTGTAGGTGTTTTCCTGGCCTCCACTCACTGCCGACTATGCTCCCCCATTGACTTGCATTGGGTTTCGTGTTTCGGTCGATCCCCGACTTTTCGCGATAATCGGCTGATTCCACTCGACTCGACTTTTGAGGTAGTCGGGTTTCGCGAAACCCGACTCGACCCTAAAAATCTAAAAGTCGCTCAACCCTAGTGACGGTACCTTTACATTTTATGATTCTTTGATCATACCACCACAACTCCTCACGAGGGGAGGAAGGAAAAGATAGTATACGGAAAAGACAGCATGGGATCACAGCTGCTGGTAAAAGATTTCACTGCCTGTTTAAAAATTTGTCTTACCTCACGAAAAGAATCAGCTGTTATCTTTTGCTGTAATGAAACTCTTTTAGCTTTCTCTCCTGCTCAGGAGCTGTGGCATTTCTGAACATGTTCCTGCATGCACGGACACAAACACACAGGAGCACATTTATAAAATTATCTTATTATTAACACTTCCAATTATGAAAATTATTTTTATTCTAAGATCTATAAATTAAAATGGACTTTGTTTGTTGAAAGCCCTTTAATTTTAATTTGCAATATGTCGAGATTATTTTTTTTTACATACAATGAGCTTTATAGCATTGCAAAACATGTCCATATTTCTGAAAAAAGCAAATGTTTTTATATTTCAAAAAGAGATTAAAATAAAAATCTTAATGAGAATATGACAACTCTTTTGATATGTACTGTGACAACTTCTATCCCTAATAGTATAATAATATCAGAACATTTTTTCTTAGAACTATTATTGGTTCTAGAAATTTCAGATACTGTTCAACCAGTGTTATCTCCATCAAACTATGTAGAGGCAGACCCTTTTGACAAGGAGAATAATAACATCTGGTCTTTAATTTATTCTTAAATTTCTAGGAAAAAGAAAGAAACAGAATAGTACAGATTCCAAGAAAAGATGCTCCTGAATTGCTATTTTTTTTTTTTTAGAGAATTCTAGTATTTACTAAAAAAGACATAGGATAGTCGACAGGTCCTCTCTTTTACTTCTTAATAGTACATACTTTATTTTTAACTTCTTTACCATTATAAATTTTAATTTGAGCCTTTATTTTCATTTGCAAATGTATTATAGTGATACAATCAAAGATCTATCTAATATATATCACAGGGGTATATTCACTATTGTAATTGTATAAATGGAAAGAGAATAACTCCAAACTAATTTAGAAAAGTAATTGGATTTTTTTATCATTAAAATGCATTTAATCCCTTTCAAAGTGCTGTTTAATTAAGTTTATCATTGACAGTTCTTTAAGGACAACTCTTTTTAAACTCCTTATTTTAAATAGTTAATCAAAAAGTTACAGACCATTTTTAATAAGAAGTTGTCCAGTGTGCCAGCTAAATATCCCCCGAACACATAATGAAAAGATTTTTTCTTTCTCTAGGTCCTATAGACGAATCTAAAGATATGAGGGGCTCATTTGTGGCCATTTCTTGTCCATTGTGTGTTTTAGCCCCTTTATGACATATAGCGCACAGTTACATCATATGCTGGGTCCCTGGCTTTGATACAGGCCCACAAGCAGAGCCTGAATCATTCTCGGCATATGATGGTCATGTTATTTAGGGGTCAAACAGTCTCTTTTGAACTTTTTCTGGATCCACCCGGACTCCCGGACTCCATACCTCACTCCCACCATTTGGTTTGCAGGAATGATGGTTGGGCGCAGGCTTACCTTGACTTCTTTCAGGACCATTGTATTCTGTGCTTTCTTTACTCTATGAATCACGCTTTCCGCCATGGCATTGGATATGGCGAGCGATGTGGCAATTGAATCCACCATCAGTGTCCCTGACTTGAGTTTTGTGATGACCTCACTGACTACATTGTAACCCAGTATAGGATCCTCTGCCATGTTCTGATCACTGGTCACAAAAAAGGTACCAAAACTTCAATGGTGTTGCTGTTCTTCATGGCCCTGAGTTGGAAAGTCACTTCCTCCCAGCCTTTGAAAGGAATTTCGGTCTGGTTGACAGCTTTACCGTGGAGTTCTACTGGTCCTAAGAGATATTTTAGTGACAAATGGCAGGTATGTGGCAGATGGCACCGTCTCTATTCTTCATTTAAAAGGCTTGCTTGGGGTCCTGTTCCACAGTGCTTTTACCAGGAGTTTTATGATCTGGTGGCCTAGGAGCAGCATGAGACGTACTCTGGAGAAGGTGGTACCTGTACTGACCGCAGACGCTGAACTTAGCACTGCAACTAGAAGTAGCCGTGGGATGTACCTCACACTCCCTAGACACCTCAACACAGCCTAAGAACTAACTTCCCCTAAAGATAGAAACGGGAAAACTATCTTGCCTCAGAGCAAATCCCCAAAGGATAGACAGCCCCCCATAAATATTGACTGTGAGAGGAGAGGGAAATGACATACGCAGACTGAAATCAGGATTTAGCAAAGGAGGCCATTCTAGCTAAAAAGAAAGAATAGGACAGAGAACTATGCGGTCAGTATTAAAACACTAGAAAATATCCACCACAGAAAATACAAATCTCCACATCTGACTAAAGACATGGAGGGTATATCTGCATCTCCAGAGACACAGCTTGGCTGCAAAAAATCCTTCACAGACAAAGCTGGACAAGACAAAACATGAAAATGCACTGAACTATAAGGTCCACAGCATGTGGACAGCAAAAACAAAGCCAGAACTTATCTTTGTTGAAATGAACAGCAAAACAGGAGAGACCAGGTATGGATGTGAATCCTCCAAAAACAATGGACAACTGGCACTGACTAAAGGATCAAGCAAGACTAAATAGCCCAGTCCAGATTGCAATAAGTGGACACACCTGATAAATGCTGTGATCCAAAGACAGCAGCACTACCACTCATAACCACTGGAGGGAGCCCAAGAGCAGAATTCACAACAGTACCCCCACTTGAGGAGGGGTCACCGAACCCTCACCAGAGCCCCCAGGCCGATCAGGATGAGCCAAATGAAAGGCACGAACCAAATCATCAGCATGAACATCGGAGGCAACAACCCAAGAATTATCCTCCTGGCCATAACCCTTCCATTTGACCAGATACTGAAGCTTCCGCCTCGAAAACGAGAATCCAAAATCTTCTCAACCACATACTCCAACTCCCCATCAATCAACACCGGGGCCGGAGGATCAACAGAGGGAACAACGGGCACCACATACTTCCGCAACAAAGATCTATGGAACACATTATGGATGGAAAAAGAGGCTGGAAGGGCCAAACGAATAGACACTGGATTGATAATCTCAGAAATCCTATAAGGACCAATAAACCAAGGCTTGAACTTAGGGGAAGAAACCTACATAGGAACATGACGGGAAGACTACCAGACCAAATCCCCAACCCGAAGCCGGGAACCAACACACCGACGACGGTTAGCAAAACGCTGAGCCTCCTCCTGAGACAACACCAAATTGTCCACCACATGAGCCCAAATTTGCTGCAGCCTGTCAACCACAGAATCCACACCAGGACAATCAGAAGGCTCAACGTGCCCTGAAGAAAAACGAGGATGAAAACCAAAATTACAAAAAAAAGACGAAACCAAGGTAGCAGAACTAGACCGATTATTAAGGGCAAACTCGGCCAATGGCAAGAAAGCCACCCAATCATCCTGATCAGCAGACACAAAGCATCTCAAATAAGTTTCCAAAGTCTGATTAGTTCGCTCGGTTTGGCCATTTGTCTGAGGATGAAATGCGGAAGAAAAAGACAAATCAATGCCCAGCCTAGCACAAAAGGCCTGCCAAAACCTAGAAACAAACTGGGAACCTCTATCGGACACAATATTCTCCGGAATGCCATGCAAACGAACCACATGCTGAAAAAACAACGGAACCAAATCAGAAGAGGAAGGCAATTTAGGCAAAGGTACCAAATGAACCATCTTAGAAAACCGGTCACAAACCACCCAGATAACCGACATCCTCTGGGAAACCAGAAGATCTGAAATAAAATCCATAGAAATATGCGTCCAAGGTCTCTCAGGGACCGGCAAAGGCAGAAGCAACCCACTAGCGCGGGAACAGCAAGGCTTAGCCCGCGCACAAATCCCACAGGACTGCACAAAGAACGCACATCCCGTGACAAAGAAGGACACCAAAAGGACCTACCAACCAAATCTCTGGTACCAAAAATCCCAGGATGGCCAGCCAACACAGAACAATGAACCTCAGAAATCACTTTACTAATCCATCTATCAGGAACAAACAGTTTCCCCACTGGACAGTGGTCAGGTTTATTAGCCTGAAATTCCTGAAGAACCCGTCGTAAATCAGGAGAGATGGCAGAAAGAATCACCCCTTCCTTCAGAATGCCGACTGGCTCAAGAACCCCAGGGGAATCAGGAAAAAACTCCTAGAGAGGGCATCAGCCTTAACATTCTTAGAACCCGGAAGATACGAGACCACAAAATCAAAATGGGAGAAAAACAGGGACCACCGAGCCTGTCTAGGATTCAGTCGTTTGTCAGACTCGAGGTAAATCAGATTCTTATGATCGGTCAGGACCACAATACGGTGCTTGGCCCCCTCAAGCCAATGTCGCCACTCCTCAAATGCCCACTTCATAGCCAACAACTCCCGATTGCCGACATCATAATTGCGTTCCGCAGGCGAAAACTTCCGAGAAAAGAAGGCGCACGGTTTCATCAAGGAACCATCAGAATTCCTCTGAGACAAAATGGCCCCTGCCCCAATCTCAGACGCGTCAACCTCAACCTGAAATGGAAGAGAAACATCCGGCTGACGCAACACAGGGGCAGAAGTAAATCGGCGTTTAAGCTCCTGAAAGGCAGAAACAGCTGCGGAGGACCAATTCGTCACATCAGCGCCTTTCTTCGTCAAATCGGTCAGAGGTTTAACCACACTGGAGAAGTTGGCTGTTACGATCGCTGTGCATACTTACCCGGCTTCTCACATCCCTCGGTGCACTCGCTCTCCTGTCCAGCGCCGCTCTGCTTCCTCCTTCGCCGGCTCTCGGCATCCAGTCTCCCTGCACATGCGCAGTCGCGTCTCCTCCGCCGCTGAGCCCTCTGGGAGGTCGCGACCCGGTGGCTCCGCCCCAACATGGCGGCGCCCATCGGGTATTTCTTCCCAGCGTCTCCCTAGGTAAGACACCTTTGCTTTGTAGGTGCACTGTCTGCCGTCAGTGTCCCTATGTCCTAGGCTCCCTTTCGCCATTCCTGTTTCCCTGCTCAGTCTTCGCTTTGTTTCAGTGTTTTGTCCAGCCAAGTTCCGTGTTCCTGCTGTGTCCTACCAAGTTCTGTGTTCCTGCCGTCTACTGCCAAGTTCCGTGTTCCTGCTGTGTTCCACCAAGTTCCGTGTTCCTGCTGTGTTCCACCAAGTTCCGTGTTCCTGCCGTCTACTGCCAAGTTCCGTGTTCCTGCTGTGTTCCACCAAGTTCCGTGTTTCTGCCGTCTCCTGCCAAGTTCCGTGTTCCTGCCGTCACCTGCCAAGTTCCGTGTTCCTGCCGTCTCCTGCCAAGTCCTGTGGTCCAGCCTTGCCCGTCATCGCCTGTGTTCCTGTCTTTATCAGTTAAGTCCTGTTTTCCTATTATTCCCCGTCATTATAATAGCTCTGTAGTCTCTATCTTGGGTCGTCCCTTTGGCTCTAGCTGTTGTGTCTCCATTCCCCCGAGGTCCTGCTCCTAACGCTCCCTGTATAGGGGGTGACTCCATCTGGTCCGCTCGACCCCGGGGGCTCTAGAGTCACGACCCAGAGGGTCCACTCTTAGATTTCAGTTCGAATCCCTACATTGGCAATGAAACAACGATAAAAATTAGCAAAGCCCAAGAATTTCTGAAGGCTCTTCACAGATGTGGGCTGAATCCAATCATGAATGGCCTGAACCTTAACTGGATCCATTTCTATAGATAAGGGAGAAAAAATGAAGCCCAAAAAAGAAACCTTCTGCACTCCAAAGAGGCACTTCGACCCCTTCACAAATAAAGCATTATTATGGAGGGTCTGAAATACCATCCTGACCTGTTTCACATGAGACTCCCAATCATCGGAAAAAATCAAAATATCATCGAAATATACAACCATGAATTTATCAAGATAACTCCGAAAGATATCATGCATGAAGGACTGGAACACAGATGGGGCATTAGAGAGTCCGAATGGCATCACAAGGTATTCAAAATGGCCTTCGGGCGTATTAAATGCAGTTTTCCATTCGTCACCCTGCTTAATACGAATAAGATTATATACCCCTCGAAGGTCAATCTTATTAAACTAACTAGCCCCCTTAATCCTAGCAAACAAATCAGTAAGCAAAGGCAAAGGGTATTGAAATTTGACCGTGATCTTATTCAAGAGGCAATAATCAATACAGGGTCTCAAGGAGCCATCCTTCTTGGCAACAAAAAAAAAACCTGCTCCCAATGGTGAAGAAGATGGCCGAATATGCCCCTTCTCCAAAGACTCCTTAATATAGCTCCGCATGGCGGTATGTTCTGGCACAGACAGGTTGAAAAGTCTGCCCTTATGGAACTTACAACCTGGAGTCAAGTCAATAGCACAATCACAGTCCCTATGCGGTGGAAGGGAACTGGATTTGGGCTCACCGAATACATCCTGGAAATCTGACAAAAACTCAGGAATTTCAGAAGAGGGGGAAGAGGAAATTGACATCAAAGGAACGTGACCATGAACCCCCTGACAACCCCAACTAGTCACAGACATAGATTTCCAAACTAACACCGGATTATGTACCTGTAACCATGGAAAACCCAGCACAATATCATCATGCAAATTATGCAACACCAGAAAACGACAATCTTCCTGATGGGCTGGCGCCATGCGCATGGTCAGCTGTGTCCAAAACTGAGGTTTATTTATAGCCAACGGTGTAGCATCAATCCCCCTTAAAGGAATAGGGTTCTGCAAAGGCTGCAAGGGGAAACCACAACGTCTGGCAAATTCTAAGTCCATTAAGTTCAGAGCGGCGCCTGAATCCACAAATGCCATGACAGAAAATGCCGATAATGAGCAGATCAAGGTCACAGATAACAGAAATTTAGGTTGTACAGTACTGATGGTAACAGAACTAGCGATTCTCTTTGTACGCTTAGGGCAATCAGAAATAACATAAGCAGAATCGCCGCAGTAAAAACACAACCTATTTTGACGCCTGAATCTTTGTCGTTCAGCTCTAGACAAAATCCTATCACACTGCATAGGCTCAGGGCTCCGCTCGGAGGACAACGCCATAGTGTGCACAACTCTGCGCTCGCGCAAGCGCCGATCAATTTGAATGGCCAGAGACATAGAATCACTCAGACCAGCAGGCGTGGGGAACCCCACCATAACATCTTTAACGGATTCAGAAAGACCCTTCCTGAAAATTGCCGCCAAGGCATCCTCATTCCATTTAGTCAACACAGACCATTTTCTAAAATTTCTGGCAATACGATTCTGCCGCTTCTTGACCCTGACACAGGGCCAACAAGGTCTTCTCTGCATTATCCACTGAATTAGGTTCATCATACAATAACCCTAGCGCCTGAAAAAAGGTGTCTACATTAAGCAAAGCAGGATTCCCAGATTCCAGGGAAAATGCCCAATCCTGAGGATCACCACGCAACAGGGAAATAACAATTTTAGCCTGCTGAATGGGATCACCAGAAGAACGAGGTTTCAGAGCAAAAAACAGTTTACAGTTATTTTTAAAGCTCAAAAATTTGGACCTGTCCCCAAAAAACAAATCAGGAGTTGGAATTCTAGGCTCTAAAACCGGAGTCTGAACGATATAATCGGAAATACCCTGTACTCTAGCAGCAAATTGGTCGACACGAGAAACCAATTCCTGAACCTCATTGCCAGCGCCAAACTCCTGAGCCACCCAGAGGAAAAGAGGGAAGGAAAGACAAAACAGACTACAGAAAAAAATTGCTCAGCACTTTTCTTCCTTTCTTCTGAGATGCGTTTAACTCATTGTTGACCAGTTGTACTGTTATGATCTGGTGGCCTAGGAGCAGCATGAGACGTACTCTGGAGAAGGTGGTACCTGTACTGACCGCAGACGCTGAACTTAGCACTGCAACTAGAAGTAGCCGTGGGATGTACCTAACACTCCCTAGACACCTCGAGACAGCCTAAGAACTAACTTCCCCTAAAGATAGAAACGGGAAAACTATCTTGCCTCAGAGAAAATCCCCAAAGGATAGACAGCCCCCCACAAATATTGACTGTGAGAGGAGAGGGAAATGACATACGCAGACTGAAATCAGGATTTAGCAAAGGAGGCCATTCTAGCTAAAAAGAAAGAATAGGACAGAGAACTATGCGGTCAGTATTAAAACACTAGAAAATATCCACCGCAGAAAATACAAATCTCCACATCTGACTAAAGACATGGAGGGTATATCTGCATCTCCAGAGACACAGCTTGGCTGCAAAAAAATCCTTCACAGACAAAGCTGGACAAGACAAAACATGAAAATGCACTGAACTATAAGGTCCACAGCATGTGGACAGCAAAAACAAAGCCAGAACTTATCTTTGTTGAAATGAACAGCAAAACAGGAGAGACCAGGTATGTATGTGAATCCTCCAAAAACAATGGACAACTGGCACTGACTAAAGGATCAAGCAAGACTAAATAGCCCAGTCCAAATTGCAATAAGTGGACACACCTGATAAATGCTGCGATCCAAAGACAGCAGCACTACCACTCATAACCACCGGAGGGAGCCCAAGAGCAGAATTCACAACACAGGAGTCCGTCTGCCTGTCACTGTATATAGCACCTTGCACTGATTAGGCTGATGAAGGTATCTTCACTGACTGAGGAATTATCCTCCCAGGAGTACAACATTTGACCTCTGCACTGGGTATTAAGTAACTAATGCCCCTGTCTCTCTTGCAGCTGTTGTAGACTGAAACACATTTGAGAATAGTGCTGATGCAGATGTTTAAGGCTACGTTCACACTAGCGTTGTGCGCCGCTGCGTCGGCGACGTGACGCACAACGCACCGAAAAACGCGTGCAAACGCACGCAAAAACGCTGCGTTTTTCGACGCGTGCGTCGTTTTTTGACGAAAATCGGACGCAAGAAAAATGCAACTTGTTGCGTTTTCTTGGTCCGACGCTAGCGTCAAAAAAGACGCACGTGTCGGAAAACGCAACAAGCAAAAACGCATGCGTCCCCCATGTTAAACATAGGGGCGCATGACGCGTGCGTCGCCGCTGCGTCGCCCGACGCTAGCGTGACGCACACTAGCCGAACGCTAGTGTGAATGTAGCCTTACCTCATGCGCCGTTCTGGGAGTTGATGGGATTTGGATTTGCTTCTGCACTGCAACCTCCTGTCTTTTAACCCAAATGACTGTGACCATTGGCATTCCTTGGCAAAATGTCCTTCCTCACAACATTTTAAACAGTGGACACATACTGCACTCTGATTTGATGTGTGGCACACCTCAGAAAGCCTGGTATCTTCTGTTTTGTTAAAAAATTGCATATAAAAAAATAAAGAAGTCTATTGTACTTTGAAACTCATAGAATAAACCACTATCCATTTGAAAATCTGGGATATATGTCTCATCATTGATCAGCAAGCATGCAAATCATACACAAATCTCTGGCTGTCCTCCCTTTTGCTAATGGTTTAAGATTCACTCTCGGTGGTGTTACTGGAGGGTCTTCATAATGATCTTCGGTGTGGAAACCAAGGGTCTCCAACTTCAGCTGACTCATTTTGGTAGTTTTAGGAGCAGAGCACTTCTTTAACTTATGTTCGCTCTCTGACTACAAACTAGCTGCCTCATTCATTTTTTCAATTAGGACTTCATCCAGAATGCCCGAAACTTCTAGGTACTGTTTCAACTGTAATTAATATCTTTGCTAATTAAGCAAGTTCCCAACAATCTCAAGAACTTCTTCTGTACTAACCCATCATCAAACTTCTCCTACGGCCCTACATCTCTGGATGCGAACAACAGTCTTTCCTTAAGTTCAATCGCTCTGAACAAGAAACTTTTGGGTGATTCATTATTGTTCTGTGAGATGCTAATGAGTCAGTTGAATAATTCTGAAGTACTCTCTTCTTTATAGTGCCCTTTTAAAATCTTTTTTCAGCTGTTGTAGGATCAATTGACTTTTCATCTTTAGCATACTCTGGAGGTTCAGTCCTGGGCTGATCACTTTCACCACCCCTCAATGATCTCATCTGGCTGGTAGCCTTTCTGTAATCCTGCATCAATCTGGTGCCACAAGTTCATATAAGAGAGTTTCACTTTCTGCTCACACTCTCCAATCTGTACCAGGATCTTGAACTCTTTCCTTTTGGTGATTTGTGGTACTGAATAGATCTGTTTTCCTGATTTATCCAACCGAAGCAGGTTAAAGGTTCTGTCAGAGTCTATCACACATATAGAGGGTTGGGTAGATTTCTGCAAGGCTGTTTTTCAGTATCCTCACCATAAAGAACAGTAACCATACTCTCCTCACGACGCATAGCCTCCTCCTACTCATCCTCATCAGGTCATCTATGCTGGATAGTCATGAATCTGGGATTGGGAGTCCCCGCTGTAGCCCAGAGCAAAAACTCTAGTTCCTCCTCATCCTTCTCCTTCTGTTCCTTATCTTCACCCAAAGTGCCCTGAGAATACTGTGTGAGGCTGGGCTGTGTGATATCAGTCACTGTACAATCTTGCTCTATAGCCACCTGCTCAGCATTCAAAGCTTCCCCTTTCATAATCTGCAGTGAACATTTTAAACGACCGAGCAGCAGGGTGGTTATGCTCATAATCGCGTCATCAGAGCTTAACATCTTGGTGAAGTACTCAAAGTTTTGAAGAACCTCACATAGGTCAGCGATCCACACCCACTCGGCACTTGTTATGTGTGTGGGCTGAATGTTATTCTCACAGGCATTGAGAAGCTGGAATTTAGACACTGCCCTCTGCTGCTCACTAAGCCTTGCCAACTTATGGAAGGTTGAATTCCAGCAGGTGGGCAGGTCACAAATCAGTTGGTAATAAGGCAAATTAAAGCACTGCTTATGCGAAGCTAGACCAGCAAAAGCCTGAGATGACTTTTTGAAATTTGCGCTGACACACCGTACCTTGGCAAGTAGGTCAGGCAAGTCATGGTATGTTTTTTAAAACTGATGTACAACCAAGCTCAGCACATGGGCCATGCATGGAACGTGTAACAGCTTACCCCCATTATTGCACATAATCAGACCTGTTAGAAGGTTTAGCAGGTAAGGTCACTGATTGGTTTCTTCTTTTATCCTTTTCAAGAGCTTGGCTGCGTTGTAAACTTTATCATCTAAACAGATGAGCTTCAGCAGAGCGTGCTGCCACTTTGCTAAGGCAGTGCTGCATATTTCCCAGCTGGGGACTGATTGGGTGGCGAGTAGGGTTGAGCGAAACGGATCGGTCAATTTCAAAAGTCGCCGACTTTTGGCAAAGTCGGGTTTCGTGAAACCCGACCCGATCCCACTGTGGGATCGGGTCGGCGGTCAGCGATCTTCGCTCCAAAGTCAGGTTTCGTTTTTTATATATATATATATATCATTGAGACACATATATATATATATGCTATTAAATTTAAGGGTTAAATCGCGGAAAAAATTGGCGTGGGCTCCTGCGCAATTTGCTCCGCCAGAGTGGTAAAGCCAGTTACTGAGGGCAGATATTAATAGCCTTTAGATTGAGGATGGTTATTGCCCCCCCTGTTGTGAATTCTGTGGCAGAGTTCACTCCTGTGGTCACAAGTGGTACTTCGGCTGATTCTCTCTGGGATCTTCCGTTTGTGGAGGAAAGTGGTACTGCAGCTTCTGAGTTTCCTCCCTGTCATGATCCCAATGGCAGGGGATCACTAAAGGACAAGCACAGATACAAACAAGCTCTAGGGCGATGGAACCTGAGCTGACCGCGACCCTGAACCTAACACACAAATAAAAGTAGCCAGGGAACGTGCCTACGATGATCCTAGACGTCTCGCTCCAGCCGAAGATCTAACTTCCCCTATTAGAAGAAACACAGACCTCTCTTGCCTCCAGAGAAATCCCCCACAGAAATAGCAGCCCCCCACATATAATGACGGTGAAATGAGAGGAAAGCACATACGCAGTATGAAAACAGTTTCAGCAAAATGAGGCCCGCTAAAGCTAGATAGCAGAGGATACAAAAGTGAACTGCGCGGTCAGCGAAAAACCCTTCCAAAAAACCATCCTGAAATTACTTGAACTCATGTGCCAACTCATGGTACATGAGGAGCAATTTCAGCCCACTAGAGCAACCAGCAGCAAGAATCACATATCTGCAGGCTGGACTAAAAACCAAATAAAGCAAAACACCAAAACAGGAAAATCCAAACTTAGCTTGACCAGAAGGTTCTAGGAGCAGGGAGCAGAGGTAACAAGACACACTGGATACATTGATAACCGGCGAGGAAATGCCAGCAAAGCCAGGTTAAATAGGAAACTCCCATATGCTGATGGAACAGGTGGAACCCAGAAACCCAGGAAAGACAAGTCACCCAGTACCATCAGTAACCACCAGAGGGAGCCCAAAAACAGAACTCACAACAGTACCCCCCCTTGAGGAGGGGTCACCGAACCCTCACGAGAACCACCAGGGCGACCAGGATGAGCCCTATGAAAAGCGCGAACCAAATCATCAGCATGAACATCCGAGGCAACCACCCAAGAATTATCCTCCTGACCATAACCCTTCCACTTGACCAAATACTGGAGTTTCCGTCTGGAAACACGAGAATCCAAGATCTTCTCCACAACATACTCCAATTCTCCCTCCACCAGCACTGGAGCAGGAGGCTCAAGAGAAGGAACAACAGGTACCTCATACTTCCGCAACAACGACCGATGAAACACATTATGAATAGCAAACGATGCCGGGAGATCCAAACGAAACGACACAGGGTTAAGAATTTCCAAGATCCTATAGGGACCGATGAACCGAGGCTTAAACTTAGGAGAAGAGACCTTCATAGGAACAAAACGAGAAGACAACCACACCAAGTCACCAACAAGAAGTCGGGGACCCACGCGGCGACGGCGATTAGCAAACTGCTGAGCCTTCTCCTGGGACAACTTCAAATTGTCCACCACATGACTCCAAATCCGATGCAACCTATCCACCACCATGTCCACTCCAGGACAATCAGAAGGTTCCACCTGACCAGAGGAAAAACGAGGATGAAACCCCGAATTACAAAAGAAAGGAGAAACCAAGGTAGCAGAACTAGCCCGATTATTAAGGGCAAACTCGGCCAGCGGCAAAAAGGTAACCCAGTCATCCTGATCAGCAGAAACAAAACACCTTAAATAAGTTTCCAAGGTCTGATTAGTTCGTTCAGTCTGGCCATTCGTCTGAGGATGGAATGCAGACGAAAAGGACAAATCAATGCCCATCTTAGCACAGAACGTCCGCCAAAATCTAGACACAAACTGGGATCCCCTGTCAGAAACGATGTTCTCAGGAATCCCATGCAAACGAACCACATTCTGAAAAAACAGAGGGACCAACTCAGAGGAGGAAGGCAACTTAGGCAAGGGTACCAGATGAACCATTTTAGAAAAGCGATCACACACAACCCAGATGACGGACATTTTTTGAGAGACAGGGAGATCCGAAATAAAGTCCATGGAAATGTGCGTCCAAGGCCTCTTCGGGATAGGCAAAGGTGACAACAATCCACTGGCTCGAGAACAGCAAGGCTTAGCCCGAGCACAAACCTCACAAGACTGCACAAAAGAACGCACATCCCTAGACAAGGAAGGCCACCAAAAAGACCTGGCCACCAAGTCTCTAGTACCAAATATTCCAGGATGACCTGCCAACGCAGAAGAATGGACCTCGGAGATGACTCTACTGGTCCAATTATCCGGAACAAACAGTCTCTCAGGCGGACAACGATCAGGTTTAGCCGCCTGAAACTCCTGCAAAGCACGTCGCAAGTCTGGGGAGACAGCAGACAAAATCACCCCATCCCTAAGGATACCAGAGGGCTCAGAATTTCCAAGGGAGTCAGGCACAAAACTCCTAGAAAGAGCATCCGCCTTCACATTCTTTGAACCCGGCAGGTATGAAACCACAAAATTGAAACGAGAGAAAAACAGTGACCAACGAGCCTGTCTAGGATTCAGACGCCTGGCAGACTCAAGGTAAATCAGATTTTTGTGATCAGTCAAGACCACCACACGATGTCTAGCACCCTCTAGCCAATGACGCCACTCCTCAAATGCCCACTTCATGGCCAAAAGTTCCAGATTACCAACATCATAATTCCGCTCAGCCGGCGAAAACTTTCTAGAAAAAAACGCGCATGGCTTCATCACTGAGCCATCGGAGCTTCTCTGTGACAAAACCGCCCCTGCTCCAATCTCGGAAGCATCAACCTCAACCTGAAAAGGGAGCGAAACATCTGGCTGACGCAACACAGGAGCAGAAGAAAACCGGCGCTTAAGTTCCTGAAAGGCCTCCACAGCCGCAGGAGACCAATTAGCAACATCAGCACCCTTCTTAGTCAAATCCGTCAAAGGCTTAACAACACTAGAAAAATTAGTTATAAAACGGCGATAGAAATTAGCAAAGCCCAAGAACTTCTGTAGACTCTTAAGAGATGTAGGCTGCGTCCAGTCACAAATAGCCTGAACCTTGACGGGATCCATCTCAATAGTAGAAGGGGAAAAAATATACCCCAAGAAAGAAATCTTCTGGACTCCAAAGAGACACTTTGAGCCTTTTACAAACAAGGAATTGGCCCGCAGGACCTGAAACACCTTCCTGACCTGCTGAACATGAGACTCCCAGTCATCAGAAAAAAACAAAATATCATCCAAATACACAATCATAAATTTATCCAGATATTCACGGAAAATATCGTGCATAAAGGACTGGAAGACTGAAGGAGCATTAGAAAGTCCAAAAGGCATTACCAAATACTCAAAATGGCCCTCAGGCGTATTAAATGCGGTTTTCCACTCATCACCTTGCTTTATTCGTATAAGATTATACGCACCCCGAAGATCAATCTTAGTGAACCATTTAGCCCCCTTAATGCGAGCGAACAAATCAGTCAACAATGGCAAAGGATACTGATATTTTACGGTAATCTTATTCAAAAGACGATAATCTATACAAGGCCTCAAGAAACCATCTTTTTTGGCCACGAAAAAAAAACCTGCTCCCAAAGGGGACAAAGATGGACGGATATGTCCCTTTTCCAAGGACTCCTTAACATAATCCCGCATAGCAGTATGCTCTGGCACTGACAGATTGAACAAACGACCTTTAGGAAATTTACTGCCTGAAATTAAATTTATAGCACAATCGCAATCCCTGTGAGGAGGAAGCGAACTGAGCTTAGGCTCCTCAAAAACATCCCGATAGTCAGACAAAAACACAGGAATCTCAGAAGGAGTAGATGAAGCGATAGAAATCGGAGGTGCATCATCATGAACCCCCTGACAACCCCAGCTTAACACAGACATTGATTTCCAGTCAAGGACTGGATTATGAGTTTGTAACCATGGCAGACCAAGTACTAGAACATCATGCAAATTATACAGTAACAGGAAGCGAATCACCTCCTGATGAACGGGAGTCATACACATGGTCACTTGTGTCCAGTACTGAGGTTTATTCATAGCCAAAGGTGTAGAGTCAATTCCCTTCAAAGGAATAGGGACTTCCAGAGGCTCCAGACTAAACCCACAGCGATTGGCAAATGACCAATCCATAAGACTCAGGGCAGCGCCTGAATCCACATAGGCATCGACGGAAATGGATGATAATGAACAAATCAGAGTCACAGACAGAATGAACTTAGACTGTAAAGTACTAATGGCAACAGACTTATCAACCTTTTTTGTGCGTTTAGAGCATGCTGATATAACATGAGCTGAATCACCACAATAAAAGCACAACCCTTTTTTCCGCCTATACTTTTGCCGTTCACTTCTGGACTGAATTCTATCACATTGCATTATCTCAGGTGACGGTTCAGACGACACCGCCAAATGATGCACAGGTTTGCGCTCCCGTAAACGCCGATCAATCTGAACAGCCATAGTCATAGACTCGTTCAGACCAGCAGGCGCAGGGAACCCCACCATAACATCTTTAATGGCCTCAGAAAGGCCATCTCTAAACTTTGCAGCCAGAGCGCACTCATTCCACTGAGTAAGTACCGACCACTTCCGAAATTTTTGACAATAAATTTCTGCTTCATCTTGCCCCTGAGAGAGGGCCAACAAAGCTTTTTCAGCCTGAATCTCTTGGTTAGGTTCCTCATAGAGCAAACCCAATGCCAGAAAAAACGCATCCGCATTAAGCAACGCAGGGTCCCCTGGTGCCAATGCAAATGCCCAATCCTGAGGGTCACCCCGCAGGAAAGATATAATTATCTTGACTTGCTGAGCAGGGTCTCCAGAGGAGCGAGATTTCAAAGAAAGAAACAACTTGCAATTGTTCCTAAAATTCAGAAAACGAGATCTATCTCCAGAAAAAAACTCTGGGACAGGAATTCTAGGTTCAGACATAGGAGCATGTACAACAAAATCCTGTATATTTTGAACCTTAGTGGCAAGATTATTCAGGCTGGAAGCCAAACTCTGGACGTCCATGATAAACAGCTGGGATCAGAGCCATTCAAAGATTAAGAGGAGGAGGAAGTAGCCAGGCTGCAATAAGGCTAGGCAGCAAACTCTGAGGGAAAGAGAAAGAAAAAAAAAAAAAAAAAAAACTTCCTCAGACTACTTATCCTCCTACTTCAGCCAATACAATTAACACTTTGTGGGCCGGTTATACTGTCATGATCCCAATGGCAGGGGATCACTAAAGGACAAGCACAGATACAAACAAGCTCTAGGGCGATGGAACCTGAGCTGACCGCGACCCTGAACCTAACACACAAATAAAAGTAGCCGGGGAACGTGCCTACGATGATCCTAGACGTCTCGCTCCAGCCGAAGATCTAACTTCCCCTATTAGAAGAAACACAGACCTCTCTTGCCTCCAGAGAAATCCCCCACAGAAATAGCAGCCCCCCACATATAATGACGGTGAAATGAGAGGAAAGCACATACGCAGTATGAAAACAGTTTCAGCAAAATGAGGCCCGCTAAAGCTAGATAGCAGAGGATACAAAAGTGAACTGCGCGGTCAGCGAAAAACCCTTCCAAAAAACCATCCTGAAATTACTTGAACTCATGTGCCAACTCATGGTACATGAGGAGCAATTTCAGCCCACTAGAGCAACCAGCAGCAAGAATCACATATCTGCAGGCTGGACTAAAAACCAAATAAAGCAAAACACCAAAACAGGAAAATCCAAACTTAGCTTGACCAGAAGGTTCTAGGAGCAGGGAGCAGAGGTAACAAGACACACTGGATACATTGATAACCGGCGAGGAAATGCCAGCAAAGCCAGGTTAAATAGGAAACTCCCATATGCTGATGGAACAGGTGGAACCCAGAAACCCAGGAAAGACAAGTCACCCAGTACCATCAGTAACCACCAGAGGGAGCCCAAAAACAGAACTCACAACACCTCCCTCAGGTGTTCTGGTGAGCTCGTTAGCTTCTTCTCTACTTAACTCCACCTGATGCTTTGATCTATGCTTCCTGTCAATGTTTCAGTGTGGGACTTGTTTTTTCCCTGGATCATTCCTGTGGCCTGCTGCTCTGCAAAGCTAAGTTTTGCTTATGTTATTTTGTTGCTATTTTTCTGTCCAGCTTGCTTTATTGGTTTTTCTCGCCTGCTGGAAGCTCTGAGACGCAGAGGGACCACCTCCGTACCGTTAGTCGGTGCGGAGGGTCTTTTTGTCCCCTCTGCGTGGTTTTTTATAGGTTTTTGTGCTGACCGCAAAGTTATCTTCCCTATCCTCGTTCTGTTCAGCTAGTCGGGCCTCACTTTGCTAAATCTGTTTCATCTCTATGTTTGTGTTTTCATCTTACTCACAGTCATTATATGTGGGGGGCTGCCTTTTCCTTTGGGGAATTTCTCTGAGGCAAGGTAGGCTTATTTTTCTATCTTCAGGATTAGCTAGTTTCTCAGGCTGTGACGAGGCGCCTAGGTTCTGGTCAGGAGCGCTCCACAGCTACCTTTAGTGTGGTTTGATAGGCTTAGGGATTGCGGTCTGCAGAGTTCCCACGTCTCAGAGCTCGTTCTATTATTTTGGGTTATTGTCAGTTCACTGTATGTGCTCTGACCTCCATATCCATTGTGATTCTGAATTGCCTTTCATAACACCCCCCAGGCTAAAAACATCTGCCCCCAGCCACCCCAGAAAAGGCACATCTGGAAGATGCGCCTATTCTGGCACTTGGCCACTCTCTTCCCATTCCCGTGTAGCAGTGGGATATGGGGTAATCAAGGTTTAATGTCACCTTGCTATTGTAAGGTGACATTAAGCCAGATTAATAATGGAGAGGTGTCAGTTATGACACCTATCCATTATTAATCCAATTGTATGAAATGGTTAAAAAACACACACACACACATTACTACAAAGTCTTTTAATGAAATAAACACACAGGTTGTTGTAATATTTTATTAGACTCTCAATCCACCTGAAGACCCTCGACCTGTAACAAATTAAAAATAATAAACCAACAATATCTCATACCTTCCGTCGATATGTCCCACGATGTAAATCCATCTGAAGGGGTTAAAATATTTTACAGGCAGGAGCTCTGCTATAATGCAGCTGTGCTCGTGCCTGTAAAACCCCAGGGAATGAAGGTAATGTAGGTCAATGACCTGTAGTTACTAGTGTTGAGCGATACCGTCCGATACTTGAAAGTATCGGTATCGGATAGTATCGGCCGATACCCGAAAAATATCGGATATCGCCGATACCGATATCCGATACCAATACAAGTCAATGGGACATCAAGTATCGGAATGTATCCTCATGGATCCCAGGGTCTGAAGGAGAGGAAACTCTCCTTCAGGCCCTGGGATCCATATTAAAGTGTAAAATAAAGAATTAAAATAAAAAATATTGTTATATTCACCTCTCCGGCGGCCCCTGGACATCAGCGGGAGGATCCGGCGTCCGGCACGGCTTCTTTCTTCAAAATGCGCGCCTTCAGGACCTGTGGAATGACGTCCCGGCTTCTGATTGGTCGCGTGCCGCCCATGTGACCGCCACGCGACCAATCAGAAGCCGCGACATCATTCCTCAGGTCCTAGAAGGCGCTCATTCTAGGACTTTAGCTGAGGAATGACGTCGCGGCTTCTGATTGGTCGCGTGGCGGTCACATGGGCGGCACGCGACCAATCAGAAGCCGGGACGTCATTCCACAGGTCCTAAAGGCGCGCATTTTGAAGAAAGAAGCCGTGCCGGACGCCGGATCCTCCCGCTGATGTCCAGGGGCCGCCGGAGAGGTGAATATAACAATATTTTTTATTTTAATTCTTTATTTTACACTTCCGATACCGATACCCGATATCACAAAAATATCGGATCTCGGTATCGGAATTCCGATACCGCAAGTATCGGCCGATACCCGATACTTGCGGTATCGGAATGCTCAACACTAGTAGTTACCTTCATTCGCAGTGATGCGCCCTCTGCTGGATGTCCTCATATGACCTCGAACCTGGGAACTTTTCTGAATATTTTCCCACGCTCGAGGTCATATGAGGACATCCAGAAGAGGGCGCATCACCGCAAATGAAGGTAACTACAGGTCATTGACCTACTTTCCATTCATTCGCTGGGGTTTTACAGCCACGAGCACAGCTGCATTAGCAGACCTCCTGGGTGTAAAATTATTTAACCCCTTCAGATGGATTTACAGCGTGGAACATGACAGATCATCGGAAGGTATGGAATATTGTTGTTTTTTTTATTTTTTTTGGATTAAGAGTCTAATAAAATATTACAACAACCTGTGTCTTTATTTCATTAAAAGACTTTGTAATAATGTGTGTGTGTTTTTTAACCATTTCATACAATTGGATTAATAGTGGATAGGTGTCATAATTGACGCCTCTCCATTATTAATCTGGCTTAATGTCATCTTACAATAGCAAGGTGACATTAACCCTTCATTACCCCATATCCCACCACTACACGGGAATGGGAAGAGAGTGGCCAAGTGCCAGAATAGGCGCATCTTCCAGATGTGACTTTTCTGGGGTGGCTGGGGGCAGATGTTTTTAGCCAGGGGGGGGGCCAATAACCATGGACCCTCTCCAGGCTATTAATATCTGCCCTCAGTCACTGACTTTACCACTCTGGTGGAGAAAATTGCGCGGGAGCCCATGCCAATTTTTTCCGCAATTTAATCCTTAAATTTAATAGCTACAGCACCCAAATTTTGCACATACACACTACTAACATTAGTAGTGTGGAATATGCAAAAAAATGGGGATATGACATGGTTTACTGTATGTAAACCATGTCTCATATCATGTCGGGTTTAGGAAGGAGAAATGAAAAGCCGGCAATTGAATTACCGGCTTTTCAGCATTATCGCGCTGAAGTAAATATAAATATATAGAGATTTCCCATTGACTTGCATTGGGTTTCGTGTTTTGGCCGATCAACCGACCCCAACTTTTCAAGATAATCCGCCGATTTCACTCGACTCGACTTTTGAGAAACCCGACTCGACCTCAAAAAAGGAAAAGTCGCTCAACCCTAGTGGCGAGTTCTGCTGAGGATGAGGAGGAGAGACAGGAAGAGGAATACAAGGAGACTGAAACCCTGATGGAAGTTGGGCCCGCTATTCATGGTGTGGGTAAGATGTGTGATGTTCCAGCCTCTGACTCTGTACCGGACTCCATCAGGATAACCCAGTGTGCAATCAGGGAAATATATCATCCCTGTCCACAAGAACTTGTCCATGTGTATGGTTAGGTGGATGTTCCCTGTGACTGCGTTGGCTAGAGCACGGCTGATATTGTGTAACACGTGCTTATGCAAAGCAGGGACATCACACCAAGAAAAATAGTGTCGGATGGGAATCGAGTACCGTGGGGCTGCCACTGCCAAGAGGTGCTTAGCATTTGAGCCTTTGGGTGCTGGCTCTATATTTCTGCTTTCTAGTAAACATCTGGGGCAGGGACAACTGAACGTTGTGCTGGGACAATGAAATGAAAATGGTTGCTGATTGTTGAGTGTGCACAACCACTGGTTGTGGGCAGGAGGTATCAGCGCCTGCTTCATGGTCAGCAGTTGGAATTCCGTAACACAGGGGAAGGGGCAGTGGTTTCACCCTCAGACACAGATTTGGTACCGAGGCATTCCGCCCACCTACTGCCATGTGCATCTGCATGCTGGTGGTGCTCAGGTTGGCTGTGTACTTGCTTTTTCTCAGCTTGATATGGTAGATGCTGCTAATTACAGTTGTTTTGTCTGGTGAACTTTCAGCAAAAAACTGTAATAGAGGGGAACAACGGACCCTTGACCTCTTACCTAGCCGAGTGGGGGGGCTCTTTGGAACAGTTGACTGATTTCTACCTCTGGGCAAACCACTATCACTTCTTGCCTGTTTTCTTGCTACGGATCCATCCCTCTCTGCACTCCTGTGCTCGCTAGGTGTGCCACCATGCCAGGTTGGATGAGTGACCTCATCATCGACCATGTCGTCTTCAAATTCCTCAATCTGATCCTACTTCTGAGTTGTGAATTGAGGCTGGCCTGATGGCATCTATTTCTCATAATTATCCTTCACTTCTTCAGACATGAATTGAATTGACCTTCCCCAAAGTGGCTTTCTCCTGGCCGTGGGTGCTCAAATGTTTAGGCATCACTGCACGCCACCTCCTATTGACCATCTTTAATGGTGAATGTTGAGAAGCCTGATAAACTACAAGGGAACGTAAACAGTTCCTCAGAGTGGCCAGTGTTGGGGTCATATGTCTCCTGGGACTCTTGATGGCTTGACGAAGAAGGACAAGGTAATAGATTCAGAGGCCCAGCTTTTTGGCTACTGAGACTGGACCGTGTGGAAGACATTGTGGTGCTGCTTGTCAACACACTATAGCCTTTGTCTGCCATCCACAACATCCTCACACTTGTCTGGGTTCGTTAGTGGTGTAGCACTCTGAACAAATTTTGACAGGAACCAAAAACGAGATACAGTTACCTTTGGATCGGTCACACGGCCTTGGCAGGCATAACCATATCCAAGTTCCTTAACTTCACCCTTTCTCATCTTTAATGCGTTATGCTTGTAAAACCAAAAAATACTGCCTTTATTTTTCACAACTATCCTTACAAAGGTGTTATGAAGAAATTCACTGTGTATAGCAAAATGTGGCAATATTATGGAGTTCGCTGCTTGATTATACACGTCAACAGCAGACTGATGTTAATTACAGGTAAATAGTGACTTTTGCACATCTCAGCGGGAATTGCGCCAATCGCACAACTGCTAGATAAAGAAACTTAGTGTTAGGTGTCAGGATTCTCCTGCTGCACAGGAGGATTTCCAAGCCCAGTCTTCTGTAGTCTCCCATTCAATTTTAGAAGCAGAAGATCCTGGTCAGCAGAGACATCGGTCCCAGTGTCTTGCTCAGACTAGAGCTGTGCATCTGGTTGCTGCTGCTTCTACAGGTTAAGCTATAGCAACCAGCATTAGACAGTGGCGAGCAGTCATTACTGGGACTAATTCCAGCTTTTGCCCTTCTGAGCATGCACGTGAGACAACCACTCTTTGGTGGTCGAAGGTCAGATGCCCAGGTCCTCAAGTGCATCTACCAAAGGATCTCATGGCCGCACGGCCGTGCGCTAGTATAGTCCATGACAAGTGTGTGTGCATGTGTGAATGACTCTGGTGCAAGCTCCTAATGATCTCCTACCCTCTGGTTGTGCATGAGTACTAGGGCGTTTGGAGTTAGAGTCTGTGACAGGTAGTGGCATCGCCAGTGCGACGCCGTGCTCATAGTGGGTCCAGTCTGACTCTAATCCCTGCGTCCAAGAGGCTGAGTATTGTGACCTCACTTGTGCTAAATCTGTTTAGATAGAGCCAGGTTGTGGCATAGCCAGCACGATGCCGTGCGCACAGTGGGTCCTGTCAGACTCTAACCCCCACATCCTAGGGGCTGAGTTCTGAGACCTCACTTGCGCCTAATCTGCTGTGCCCTGTGACAGCTAAAAGGAAACCACATTATAGTGCTCAGTTTGCTGCATCTCTGTGAAATAACAGAGTTTGCCACTGTTCACACCGGGTGACGTTTAACCTGCTTGTATTAGGTGCTCTACCGCCATCTAGTGTCTGCCATTTTCTAGCAGGATCCATCTTTGCATCGTGTACCCCGGGTTGCAAATGCATCTTATTATTATTTTATTTGGTGTGCTCCACCAACCCTAACATTATACTAGCACTAAGGTCTGGCTAGTAATAGCAGATGAGATAGGTCTGCAGTGGTCCATCCAGCAGCTGGATGGCAGGTGATCAGTTCTTGAGCGTACAACTTCAGCTGTGAATTTTACTGCAGTGGCCGCTCAGGCAGCTAATGAAGCTGTATCTTGTATGTCCGCTGCCATCCCTGTTCTGAACTTATCCTGTTTCCCGCTGCCTGATAAGTTTTCAGGCGACAGCAAGTTGTGCAGGGGATTCGTGAACCAGTGTGCGATACACCTTGAGCTGCTGGCTGCACGTTTACCCTCAGAGCGGGCTAGAGTGGAGTTTGTAATTTCACTCTTGTTGAACAGGGTGTTGCAGTGAGCTATGCCGTTGTGGGAGCGTGATAATCATGTGGTGCAGAGTGGCTTGCTGTTTCTGAGCGCTCTGAGGCAGGTCTTTGTAGGACCATGGGTCACCCATGATGCTGCGCTCCAACTGCTGGCATTGACTCAGGGCATTGACTATGGTCTGTCACTTTGCCATCCACTTCTGGACTCTCGCATCTGAGCTGGAGTGGCTGGATAAAGTCCTCATCCCAGTCTTTTGTCAGGAGACTGGCTGACCATGTGAATGATGCTCTGGCCACTAGGGAGATTCCATCCACACTGGATGAGTTAATATCTCTCACCACTCACATCGACTTTCAGTACTCAGAGCGAAGGTTGGAGTGAGCCCAGTGTTGGCAGAGGTTTTGGCTGGCTCCTACCTTGGCCAGGTCTCTGGAATCTCTGGTCCAGGCAACAGAGCCTCAAGAGGCAATGGAGGTTTCTCGAGCGGGATCTAAGTCTCAGACCCCTTGTGTATCCATGGTCTCTCATGTCTGTCGGCAGTTGGGACATTATGCCAACAGATGTCCTCAGCGGTCGGGAAACAACCGTGTCTAGTGGCTATAGGAGGATGCTCACTTGACACAGCAGTGTTTTTCTCCAAATTGTTTTTTAAGGGGACACTCTCTATAGGCCAGTCCACTCATGCGGTAGAGGTTTGTGTGGATTCCGGGGCGGATGGTAATTTCATGTCTTCGACCTCTGGTGATGTTCACCAAGCCATTGACCATCCGAGTGGTAAATGGGTTAACTTTGCCCTCACAGTTCACTCACCAGACAATCCCACTCACTCTCAGCATGTCTCCAGCACATCAGGAGACAATCTCCCTGTTAATCATATCCGAGGTTATTGACAAGGACTTACTAAGGGTACCATGGTTACGTCATCATTCACCCCATATTGAGTAGTCCTCTGGGAGAATATTGGGATGGAGTGATTCTTGTGAGGGTAGATGTCAGCAGGAGTACGTTCAGGTGGCTTCTACTGGAGTGCCTGCAGATCTAAACTCTCTCCCCAAACACTATTTGTCTTATGTAGACTTATTCTCCAAAAGAACTGCAGAGACCATTCTGCTTCCTTGCCCCTATGACTCTCCTATTGATCTCTTGCCAGCTGCAAAGCATCCCCGGGGTCGAGTCTATCCGTTATTTCTCCCGAAGATGGTGGCAATGTCCCAGTATATTAAGGACAATCTAGCGAGATAGTTCATTAGGAAGTCAGTGTCTCCTGCAGGGGCTGGCTTCTTCTTTGTGCAGAAGAAAAATGGAGAGTTACGTTCATGCATTAACTACAGGGGTCTTAATGCAATGACAGTTAAAAAAAATACCCTCTACCCCTTATTTCTGAATTCTTGGATAGGTTGTGGGGAGAGAGAGTATTTACTAAACTGGATCTGCGGGGCGCTTATAACCTGATACGTATCCATGAGGGGGATGAGTGGAAGATGGCATTTAACACTAGGGATGGTGAATATGAGTACCTGGTGATGCCCTTTGTGCTCTGTAATGCTCCTGCCATATTCGAAGACTTTGTGAATGACATCTTCCAGGATCTGTTATCCGCCTCTTTTGTAGTCTTTCTGGATGATATTTTCATCTACTCTCCAGGTATAGATTTCCACTGGAGAGATGTCTGCAAAGTCTATGACCTCTTACAGGCTATTTCCCTTTATGCAAAGCTTGAGAAGTGAGTGTTTGAGCAGGAGTCCTTACCTTTTCTGGGCTATATCATCTCAGCCCAGGGATTGGCCATGGATCTTGCAAAGCTGGAGTCTGTAATAATCTGGCAAGAACCCCATTCTCTTAACCCCTTCCCGACCCATGACGCCACGTAGGCGTCATGAAAGTCGGTGCCAATCCGACCCATGACGCCTATGTGGCGTCATGGAAAGATCGCATCCCTGCAGATCGGGTGAAAGGGTTAACTCCCATTTCACCCGATCTGCAGGGACAGGGGGAGTGGTAGTTTAGCCCAGGGGGGGTGGCTTCACCCCCTCGTGGCTACGATCGCTCTGATTGGCTGTTGAAAGTGAAACTGCCAATCAGAGCGATTTGTAATATTTCACCTATTATAACGGGTGAAATATTACAATCCAGCCATGGCCGATGCTGAAATATCATCGGCCATGGCTGGAAATACTAATGTGCCCCCACCCCACCCCACCGATCGCCCCCCCAGCCCCCCGATCTGGCCGGTACACTGCTCCGGCTCCCCTCCGTCCAGTGCTCCGCTCCCCCCCGTGCTCTTGTCCGCTCCCCCCGTGCTCCAATCACCCCCCGTGCTCCAATCACCCCCCCTGCACTCCGATCCACCCCCCTCCGTGCTCCGTTACACCCCCCCGTGCTCCGTTCCAGCCCCCCCATGCTCCGTTCCACGCCCCCGTGCTTCGTTCCACCCCTCCCGCGCTCCGATTCCCCCCCCCCTGTGGTCCCCCCCACCCCATCATACTTACCGATCCAGCCGGGGTCCCGTCCGTCTTCTCCCTGGGCGCCGCCATCTTCCAAAATGGCGGGCGCATGCGCAGTGCGCCCGCCGAATCTGCCGGCAGGCAGATTCGTTCCACAGTGCATTTTGATCACTGAGATATAATCTATCTCAGTGATCAAAATAAAAAAAATAATAAATGACCCCCCCCCTTTGTCACCCCCATAGGTAGGGACAATAAAAAAATAAAGAAATTTGTTTTTTCCACTAATGTTAGGGTTAGGGGTAGGGTTAGGGGTAGGGTTAGGGTTAGGGGTAGGGTTAGGGATAGGGTTAGGGTTAGGGGTAGGGTTAGGGGTAGGGTTAGGGATAGGGTTAGGGTTAGGGGTAGGGTTAGGGGTAGGGGTAGGGTTAGGGGTAGGGTTAGGGGTAGGGTTAGGGTTTCGGTATGTGCACACGTATTCTGGTCCTCTGCGGATTTTTCCGCTGCGGATTTGATAAATCCGCAGTGCTAAACCGCTGCGGATTTATGGCGGATTTACCGCGTTTTTTTCTGCGCATTTCACTGCGGTTTTACAACTGCGATTTTCTATTGGAGCAGTTGTAAAACCGCTGCGGAATCCGCACAAAGAAGTGACATGCTGCGGAATGTAAACCGCTGCGTTTCCGTGCAGTTTTTCCGCAGCATGTGTACAGCGATTTTTGGTTCCCATAGGTTTACATTGAACTGTAAACTCATGGGAAACTGCTGCGGATCCGCAGCGTTTTCCGCAGCGTGTGCACATACCTTTAGAATTAGGCTATGTGCACACGGTGCGGATTTGGCTGCGGATTGGCCGCTGCGGATTCGTAGCAGTTTTCCATCAGGTTTACAGTACCATGTAAACATATGAAAAACCAAATCCGCTGTGCCCATGGTGTGGAAAATACCGCACGCAAACGCTGCGTTGTATTTTCCGCAGCATGTCAATTCTTTGTGCGGATTCCGCAGCGTTTTACACCTGTTCCTCAATAGGAATCCGCAGGTGAAATCCGCACAAAAAACACTGCCTTTTACCCGCGGATTTTTCAAAAATGGTGCGGAAATATCTCACACGAATCCGCAACGTGGGCACATAGCCTTAGGGTTAGGGTTGGAATTAGGGTTGTGGTTAGGGTTGTGATTAGGGTTATGGCTACAGTTGGGATTAGGGTTAGGGGTGTGTTGGGGTTAGTGTTGGAGGTAGAATTGAGGGGTTTCCACTGTTTAGGCACATCAGGGGTCTCCAAACGCAACATGGCGCCACCATTGATTCCAGCCAATCTCGTATTCAAAAAGTCAAATGGTGCTCCCTCACTTCCGAGCCCTGACGTGTGCCCAAACAGTGGTTTACCCCCACATATGGGGTACCAGCATACTCAGGACAAACTGCGCAACAATTACTGGGGTCCAATTTCTCCTGTTACCCTTGTGAATCTAAAAAAATGCTTGCTAAAACATTATTTTTGAGGAAAGAAAAATGATTTTTTATTTTCACGGCTCTGCGTTGTAAACGTCTGTGAAGCACTTGGGGGTTCAAAGTGTTCACCACATATCTAGATAAGTTCCTTGGGGGGTCTAGTTTCTAAAATGGGGTCACTTGTGGGGGTTTCTACTGTTTAGGCACACCAGGGGCTCTGCAAACGCAACGTGACACCCGCAGACCATTCCATCAAAGTCTGCATTTCAAAAGTCACTACTTCCCTTCTGAGCCCCGACGTGTGCCCAAACAGTGGTTTACCCCCACTCATGGGGTATCAGCGTACTCAGGAGAAACTGGACAACAACTTTTGGGGTCCAATTTCTCCTGTAACCCTTGGGAAAATAAAAAATTCTGGGCTAAATAATTATTTTTGAGGAAAGAAAACGTATTTATTATTTTCACGGCTCTGCATTATAAACTTCTATGAAACACTTGGGGGTTCAAAGTGCTCACCACACATCTAGATAAGTTCCTTTCGGGGTCTAGTTTCCAAAATGGGGTCACTTGTGGGGGGTTTCTACTGTTTAGCCACATCAGGGGCTCTGCAAACGCAACGTGACGCCCGCAAAGCATTCCATCAAAGTCTGCATTTCAAAACGTCACTACTTCAATTCCAAGCCCCGGCATGTGCCCAAACAGTAGTTTACCCCCACATATGGGGTATCACCGTACTCAGGAGAAACTGGACAACAAATATTGGGGTCAAATTTCTCCTGTTACCCTTGGGAAAATTAAAAAATTCTGGGCTAAATAATTATTTTTGAGGAAAGAAAACGTATTTATTATTTTCACGGCTCTGCATTATAAACTTCTATGAATCACTTGGGGGTTCAAAGTGCTCACCACACATCTAGATAAGTTCCTTTCGGGGTCTAGTTTCCAAAATGGGGTCACTTGTGGGGGGTTTCTACTGTTAAGCCACATCAGGGGCTCTGCAAACGCAACGTGACGCCCACAGAGCATTCCATCAAAGTCTGCATTTCAAAACGTCACTACTTCACTTCCGAGCCCCGGCATGTGCCCAAACAGTGATTTACCCCCCCATATGGGGTATCAGCGTACTCAGGAGAAACTGGACAACAACTTTTGGGGTCAAATTTCTCCTGTTACCTTTGGGAAAATAAAAAATTGCAGGCTAAAAGATCATTTTTGAGAAAATAATTTTTTTTTTTTTTTCATGGCTCTGCATTATAAACTTCTGTGAAGCACTTGGGGGTTCAAAGTCCTCACCACACATCTAGATTAGTTCCTTTGGGGGTCTAGTTTCCAAAATGGTGTCATTTCTGGGGGATCTCCAATGTTTAGGCACACAGGGGCTCTCCAAATGTGACATGGTGTCAGCTAATGATTGGAGCTAATTTTCCATTTAAAAAGCCAAATGGCGTGCCATCCCTTCCGAGCCCTGCCGTGCGCCCAAACAGTGGTTTACCCCCACATATGGGGTATCAGCGTACTCAGGACAAACTGGACAACAATATTTGGGGTCCAATTTCTCCTATTATCCTTGGCAAAATAGGAAATTCCAGGCTAAAAAATCATTTTTGAGGAAAGAAAAATTATTTTTTATTTTCATGGCTCTGCGTTATAAACTTCTGTGAAGCACCTGGGGGTTTAAAGTGCTCAATATGCATCTAGATAAGTTCCTTGGGGGGTCTAGTTTCCAAAATGGGGTCACTTGTGGGGGAGCTCCAATGTTTAGGCACACAGGGGCTCTCCAAACGCGACATGGTGTCCGCTAACAATTGGAGCTAATTTTCCATTCAAAAAGTCAAATGGCGCGCCTTCCCTTCCGAGCCCTGCCGTGTGCCCAAACAGTGGTTTACCCCCACATATGAGGTATCGACGTACTCGGGAGAAATTGCCCAACAAATTTTATGATCCATTTTATCCTACTGCCCATGTGAAAATGAAAAAATTGAGGCGAAAAGAATTTTTTTGTGAAAAAAAAGTACTTTTTCATTTTTACAGATCAATTTGTGAAGCACCTGAGGGTTTAAAGTGCTCACTAGGCATCTAAATAAGTTCCTTGGGGGGGTCTAGTTTCCAAAATGGGGTCACTTGTGGGGGAGCGCCAATGTTTAGGCACACAGGAGCTATCCAAACGCGACATGGTGTCCGCTAACGATGGAAATAATTTTTCATTCAAAAAGTCAAATGGCGCTCCTTCCCTTCCGAGCCTTACCATGTGCCCAAACAGTGGTTTACCCCCACATGTGAGGTATTGGTGTACTCAGGAGAAATTGCCCAACACATTTTAGGATCCATTTTATCCTGTTGCCCATGTGAAAATGAAAAAATTGAGGCTAAAAGAATTTTTTTGTAAAAAAAAAGTACTTTTTCATTTTTACGGATCAATTTGTGAAGCACCTGGGGGTTCAAAGTGCTCACTATGCATCTAGATAAGTTCCTTGGGGCGTCTAGTTTCCAAAATGGGGTCACTTGTGGGGGAGCTCCAATTTTTAGGCACACGGGGGCTCTCCAAACGTGACATGGTGTCCGCTAAAGAGTGGAGCCAATTTTTGATTCAAAAAGTCAAATGGCGCTCCTTCCCTTCCAAGCCCTGCCGTGCGCCCAAACAGTGGTTTACCCCCACATATGAGGTATCAGCGTACTCAGGACAAATTGGACAACAACTTTCGTGGTTCAGTTTCTCCTTTTATCATTGGGAAAATAAAAAAATTGTTGCTAAAAGATAACTTTTGTGACTAAAAAGTTAAATGTTCATTTTTTCCTTCCATGTTGCTTCTGCTGCTGTGAAGCACCTGAAGGGTTAATAAACTTCTTGAATGTGGTTTTGAGTACCTTGAGGGGTGCAGTTTTTAGAATGGTGTCACTTTTGGGTATTTTCAGCCATATAGACCCCTCAAACTGACTTCAAATGTGAGGTGGTCCCTAAAAAAAATGGTTTTGTAAATTTCGTTGTAAAAATGACAAATCGCTGGTCAAATTTTAACCCTTATAACTTCCTAACAAAAAAAAATTTTGTTTCCAAAATTGTGCTGATGTAAAGTAAACATGTGGGAAATGTTATTTATTAACTATTTTGTGTCACATATCTCTCTGGTTTAACAGAATAAAAATTCAAAATGTGAAAATTGCGAAATTTTCAAAATTTTCGCCAAATTTCCGTTTTTATCACAAATAAACGCAGAATTTATTGACCTAAATTTACCACTAACATGAAGCCCAATATGTCACGAAAAAACAATCTCAGAACCGCTAGGATCCGTTGAAGCGTTCCTGAGTTATTACCTCATAAAGGGACACTGGTCAGAATTGCAAAAAACGGCAAGGTCTTTAAGGTCAAAATAGGCTGGGTCATGAAGGGGTTAAAGTGATGCAGCACTTTATGGGATTCATTAATTACTATCACCAGTTAATTCCCCACTTCTCAACTTTAGTAGCTCCTCTGGTAGCCCTCAACAAAAAAGGAGCTAATCCCAAGTCGTGGTCCGAGGAGGTCTCCAAGGCCTTTCTCTTCATAAGGTCCCGCTTCACTAGCACTCCCATTATACATCATCCCAATGTTGATGGGCCATTTATTTTGGAGGTGGATGCCTATTCTGTCGGTGCTGGAGCCATCCTTTTTCAGAAGGATGCTTAAGGTCGAAAACATCCCTGTTTTTTCTTCTCTAAGACCTTCACACTGGCGAATAGGAATTATTCCATCGGGGACAGGGAGTTGCTAGCTATGAAGCTGGCCTTTTTTGAGTGGAGACATCTCATAGAGGGGGCCCGCTACCCCTTCCAAGAATACACCGACCACAAGAACCTCCTATATTTGCAAGCGGCCCAGCGGTTGAACTGTCTCCAGGCCAGATGGTCTATTCCCGCTTTAATTTTACCCTACACTTTTTTTTGAGGAGAAGAACTCTCATGCTGACTCCCTCTCCCATTCCATAGTCTATTCTGAGGAGGGAGATGAACCTCGGCTTATTGTTTCATGTTTGCATTTGACTGCATGACCACCATCTGCTCTACGAAGTAGCTGTGTTCCTCTGTGAGCCAAACAGGGCACAGCGTTATCTTTGCTAACAGACTCTGTGAAGTAACAGAGTCTGTTTATACTACTTTATTGTACCGCCATATCTAGCAGCAGGTGCTTTCCTGCATGGTGGATCCCGGGTTGCGAACACACCAACTTCTTCTAACAAATATATATTCAGTGCTTTCCACCAACCATAACAGTATACTAGCGCCAGGGTCTGGCTAGTAAATGGCGGATGATCAGCGTTTACAGTGGTACATCCAGCAGCTGGAGGGTAGGTTGGCGGCTCTCGAGCGCACAACCTCAGCTGTGGATGTTACCACAGTCGCTGACCAGGCTGCAAGTGTAGCTGCAGCCAGTTTGTACTCTGCCACCCCTGATCTAACTTTATCCCATCTCCCGCTTCCAGACAAGTTTGCTGGTGACAGTAAGCTATGTCGGGGATTCGTGAGTCAGTGCTCCATACATCTTGAGCTCCTGGCTGCACGTTTTCCTACGGAATGGGCGAAAGTGGGATTTATTTTATCCCTTTTGTCGGGCAGGGCATTGGAGTGGGCAACGCCGCTATGGGAGCGCAATGATCGTGTGGCGCAGAGTGCTCTTCTCTTCCTGGACGCTCTGAAACAGGTCTTTTTGGGATCTCATGTCACCCACGATACCACTCTCCAATTGTTGGCAACAACACAGGGTTCTTCCATGGTCAGCCAGTTCGCCGTCCAATTCCGGACTCTGGTCTCTGAGCTGGAATAGCCAGATAAAGTCCTTATTCCGGTGTTCTGGAGAGGACTGGCAGACCATGTGAAGGACGCCTTGGCCACCAGGGAGATTCCCGCCACACTGGAGGAGCTTATTTCTATATCTACCCGCTTTAACGATTGGAGGTTGGAGCGGGCCCAGGGTAGGCAGAGGTTTCGGCTGGCTCCCACCTTCGCCAGACCTCTAGAATGTTCTGTTCAGGCATCCGACTCCCATGAGGCCATGGAGGTTTCTCGAGCGGGATTTAAGTCTCGGACTGCTCGAGTACCCGTGGTTTCCAGAAATTGCCAACAAGAAGGACATTATGACAGTAAATGTCCACGGCGGTCGGATAAACGATCGCGTCTAGTAACCATTGGAGGAGGTTCACTAGACACAGCGGCATTTTCCTCCAAGCTGTCCTTCAAAGGGACAATCATGCCTCATCCGTTGGTGCAGGAGCAGTCCTCTTCCAAAAGGATGCTCAAGGTTGGAAGCATCCTTGCTTCTTCTTCTCCAAGACCTTCACACCAGCGGAGAGGAATTATTCCATCGGGGACAGGGAGTTGCTAGCGTTGAAGTTGGCTTTCTTGGAGTGGAGACATCTCTTGGAGGGGGCTCGCTGTCCCTTCTGAGAGCCTGAGAACCATAGCTCCGGTTTTGCTAGAGTCTGTGCCTCCGGGCAAGACTTTTGTACCCATTAATTTGCGACCGGAGGTTCTCTCTTGGGCTCATTCGTCCAGGGTGGGTGGACACTTTGGGACAAAGAGGACATCTGAGCTGCTGGCGAGGATGTACTGGTGGCCACATATGGTCCGTGATGTCAGAGATTACATTCAGGCGTGTGTCTCCTGCGCCAAAAATAAGACTCCTTGACAAAGGCCAGCAGGGTTACTCTATCCCTTGCCGGTGGCAGATAGGCCCTGGGAGATGGTCGGGATGGACTTTGTGGTGGGTTTGCCCAAGTCTCATGGCTGTACCATCATTTGGGTTCTCACCGATCATTCTTCTAAAATGGTGCATGTGGTGCCGCTTCCAAGGCTACCTTCTGCACGGGCCTTGGAGGCGTTGTGACCGGGGTCCCCAGTTTGCGTCTCGGTTCTGGAGAGAGCTTTGTCGTCTTCTCAGCATTGAGTTAAATCTCTATTCCGCATATCATCCCGAGACGAATGGGTTGGTAGAGAGGGCCAACCAGACCTTGATCACATATCTGCGACATTTTGCCTCAGCCAGGCAGGATGACTGGGCATCCTTGCTATCGTGGGCAGTAGGGTTGAGCGACCTTTACTTTTATAGGATCGGGTCGGATTTCACGAAACCCGACTTTTTCAAAAGTCGGGTCAAGTGAAATCGGCCGATCCTATAAAAAAGTCGGGGTCGGGGTCGGCCAAAACCTGAAACCCAATGCAGTGCATTGGGTTTCCATGGTTCCCAGAGTCTGAAGGAGCGGAAACTCTCCTTCAGGCCCTGCGATCCATATTTTACTGTAAAATAAAGAATTAAAATAAAAAATATTGCAATACTTACCCTCTGACGCGCCCTGGTACTAACCGGGAACCTTCCTTCCTTAGAATCAGCCTTCCAGGACCTTGTGGTGATGTCGCGGTGACGTCGCGGCTTGTGATTGGCCGCGTGGCCGCCCATGTGACAGCTCGCGCGACCAATCACAAGCCGCTACGTCACCGCGACGTCACCGAAGGTCCTGGAAGGGCTGATTCTTAGGAAGGAAGGCTGCCGGAAAGAAGCGGGGCGCGTCCGAGGGTGAGTATATTCCTATTAGGTATATACTCACCCAATCACAAGCCGCGACGTCACCGCGACGTCACCGCAAGGTCCTGGAAGGCTGATTCTAAGGAAGGAAGGTTCCCGGTTAGTACCAGGGCGCGTCAGAGGGTAAGTATTGCGATATTTTTTATTTTAATTCTTTATTTTACACTTAAATCTGAATTCCGATACCAATTCCCGATATCTTAAACATATCGGGAATCGGTATCGGAATTCCGATTCTAGATTCAAAAGATCGCCGACTTCATGGCCGACCCCACACAGGGGTCGGGTCGGGTTTCATGAAACCCGACCTTGCCAAAAGTCGGCGACTTTTGAAAATTTTCGACCCGTTTCGCTCAACCCTAGTGGGCAGAGTTTGCGCTGAACAACGCCATAGCCGACTCCTCTGGACAAACCCCATTCCTCCTTAACTATGGTCAGCATCCGCGGGTACCTGTGCCTATGCCCGTGTCTTCCGCCGACTCCATGATGGCAGACTGGGCTGTGGAAGCACAGGATATTTGGGACCGCACTCAGGATGCCATTCGGGCCTCCAAGGAGAGAATGAGGTCCTCCACCGATGCACAACGGCGCCCCATTCCGACCTTTGCTCCTGGCAACTTGGTGTGGCTCTCCGCCCGTAAAATCAGACTGCGAGTTGAGTCCACTAAGTTTGCACCTCACTACTTGGGTCCTTTCAAGGTCCTCGAACAGGTTAACCCTGTGGTCTATTGTTTAGAAGTTCCGCCACGCCTGGGTATCATCGACGCTTTTCATGTGTCCCTCTTGAAACCCGTATACATGTCCCGGTTCTCCGAGTCATCTGCTGGGACATTGGGTTCGTCTATGGATGATTATGAGGTGCCTGCTGGGAGCCTGCTGAGCTCATTCGGGCTCTGCAGCTCATTGCTGCCTTCGAGCATAGCGAGGTCCAAGGAGGGGGGCCCTAGGAGGGGGGGTAATGTTAGGGGTCGAGTTCCCGCCTCTGCACAGGGGGAATCTCGGGCCATCTCTGCTGCGGTCTCGCATTCCTCTCATGCCGCAGCGGAGACGTCGGTCCCAGCATCTCGCTCAGTCAGACTCTGTGCAAAGGGTTACTGCTGCTTTTCCAGCTTCTGTCATTGAAGCCAGTGTTGGGCAGTGGCGAGCAGACGCTTTTGGGACTAAGTCCTGTTTTTCCCCTTCTGAGCATGCCCAGGGTAAGATCTCTCATTGGACATCGAGGGTCACATGCCTAGATACTGCAGCAAGACCCATTGGTTCTCCAGGGAGGTCCTGAATAGGGTTGAGCGAAACGGTCGTTCATTTTCAAAAGTCGCCGACTTTTGGCACAGTCTTTGAGACCCATAGAAGCTCACTAGAGCGAAACGATCGTCGTCATAGGAACCTCAGGTTCTCCCTGCTGTATCCTGCTTTTTTAACATGAAGCCTCAATAAAGGACAGACTTTTTGCACAGATGGTGAGTGCTCGTTTTCTTGTTTATTGCACTATTGGAGATATCTTTTTCTGTTTTCTACGAGCACCCAAGTCTGTGGTGGCAAATACAACGCTCAGCTATCTGGAGGTGGAGCACAGGTGTGTCGGAGCTGATTGTGCGTCTGACTTTTTTTCTTTGATTTTTTCTGCACTCCTTGTTATTGCTGCCTGCCATACCTTGCTGAGATTACTGCAGGGAGATAGTAATTGTAGGACAGTCCCTGTTTTTTTTTTTTTTTTAATTCTCCCTGAAAAAAAAAAAATAGTGGGAGATTAATCTTGGCATTTGTGCTTGAGTGCCAGTCGTGTGTGCCATCTCTCTCCAATTGTGGGGCACAGAAAGCCTAGTGTCTATAATCCTTTTTTTTTTTTAATTCTCCCTAAAAAAAGATTGTGGGAGATTAATCTTGGCATTTCTGCTAGAGTGCCAGTCCTGTGTGTGCCATCTCTCTCCAATTTTGGGGCACAGAAAGCCTAGTGTGTAATACTGGCCCTGATTTCTTGGCAATTCTCCCTAACAAAAAAAAGTAGTGGGAGATTAAGATTGGCATTTCTGCTAGAGTGCCAGTCCTGTGTGTGCCATCTCTCTCCAATTTTGGGGCACAGAAAGCCTAGTGTCTAATACTGGCCCTGATTTCTTGGCAATTCTCCCTAACAAAAAAAAGTAGTGGGAGATTAAGATTGGCATTTCTGCTAGAGTGCTAGTCCTGTGTGTGCCATCTCTCTCCAATTTTGGGGCACAGAAAGCCTAGTGTGTAATACTGGCCCTGATTTCTTGACAATTCTCCCAGAAACAAAAAAAAATTGGGAGATTAAGATTGGCATTTGTGCTTGAGTGACAGTCCTGCGTGTGCATTCTCTCTCAAATTGTGGGCCACAGAAAGCCTAGGGTCTGTTTTTTTTTTGCAATACTGTTTTTTTTTTTTTTAATTCTCCCTAAAAAAATGGGAGATTAATATTGGCATTTGTGCTTGAGTGGCAGTCGTGTGTGCCATCTCTCTCAAATTGTGGGCCACAGAATACCTAGTGTCTGTTTTTTTTTTTTTTTGGTTTTTAAATTCTCCCTGAAAAAAAAAAAATAGTGGGAGATTAATATTGGCATTTGTGCTTCAGTGCCAGTTGTGTGTGCCATCTCTCTCAAATTGTGCTAGAAAGAGTGCAGTCTGGCATTTTTTTAAACAACATCCAATTGATCAGCGCAAAGTCATCTGTCAAAAATGTTCAACTACCTTAAGCAGAGGTCAGAATCTGAAAAGTCTAAATACAAGTTGCATGCATAGACATTTAACCACCATGCATTTGCAAGCCTGGACTAACTACCAAACGTCCCTTAAGGTTGTAGCACCCTCGGCTAATGAAGCTAGTCAGCAACGCTACATCCCTTCCGTCACTGTAAGGCCACCATTTTCCGCACCACCTGCAGTATCTGTGCAGGTTTCGTTGCCAGGCCAAAGCAGTCAGGGTCAGGGAATCACCAGTTTCGTAGTAGGAAACACTGCATCTAGGGCACCGGCAAGAATACCGTCTCCAACCGTCTCTCAGTCTGCCATGTCCACCGGCACCCCCACTAGTTCCACGATCTCCAGCTCTCCAGTCCAGCTCACCCTACATGAGACTCTCGTTAGAAAAAGGAAGTACTCATCCTCGCATCCGCGTACACAGGGTTTTAACGCCCACATAGCTAGACTAATCTCGTTAGAGATGATGCCCTACCGGTTAGTTGAAAGCGACGCTTTCAAAGCCCTGATGGACTACGCTGAATCACGCTACGAGCTACCCAGTCGACACTTCTTTTCAAGAAAAGCCATCCCAGCCCTCCACCAGCATGTTAAAGAGCGCCTCGTCCATGCACTCAGGCAATCTGTGAGTACAAAGGTGCACCTGACAACAGATGCATGGACCAGTAGGCATGGCCAGGGACGTTACGTGTCCATCACGGCACACTGGGTGAATGTGGTGGATGCAGGGTCCACAGGGGACAGCAATATTGGGACAGTTCTGCCTAGCCCACGGTCTAGGAAACAGTTGGCTGTAGCTGTTCGCCCCCACTCCTCCTCCTCGTCCTCCTGCAGAAGCGAGAGCTCGTCCACAGACCGCAGTGGCACAACCACTCCATCCGCAGCTGCCACTGTTGCACACCAGGTGTCCCATTATGGGGCAGCTAGTGGCAAGCGTCAGCAGGCTGTATTGGTTATGAAGTGTTTGGGGCGACAACAGACACACCGCGGAAGTTCTGTCCGAGTTCTTGCAGAAAGAAACGCAGTCGTGGCTGGGCACTGTAGATCTTGAGGCAGGCAAGGTAGTGAGTGATAACGGAAGGAATTTCATGGCTGCCATCACCCTTTCCCAACTGAAAAACATTCCTTGCCTGGCTCACACCTTAAACCTGGTGGTGCAGTGTTTCCTGAAAAGTTATCCGGGGTTATCCGACCTGCTCCTCAAAGTGCGCGGACTTTGCTCGCATATCCGCCGTTCGCCCATACACTCCAGCCGTATGCAGACCTATCAGTGGTCTTTGAACCTTCCCCATCATCGACTAATCATCAACGTTGCAACAAGGTGGAACTCAACACTGCACATGCTTCAGAGACTGTGCGAACAGAGGCGTGCTGTTATGTATTTGTGGGAGGATACACATACACGGGCAGGCAGTAGGATGGCAGACATGGAGTTGTCAGGTGTGCAGTGGTCGAAGGTACAAGACATGTGTCAAGTCCTTCAGTGTTTTGAGGAATGCACATGGCTGGTAAGTGCAGACAATGCCATAATAAGCATGAGCATCCCCCTAATGCGTCTGCTGATGCAAAGTTTGACGCACATAAAGGAGCAGGCGTCTGCAGCAGAGGAAGAGGAAAGCTTTGATGACAGTCAGCCATTGTCTGGACAGGGCAGTGTACAGGACGAGGTAGCAGGCGAACAGGAGGAGGAGGATGAGGAGGATGATGGGGATGAGTATTTTTTGAATGAGGAAGCTTCTCCGGTGCCACTTGAAATTGGTGGCGTGGCAAGGCCGGGTTCTGGTTTTTTGAGGGACACAAGTGACGTAGATTTGCCTGAAACTGCCCCTCAACCCAGCACAACCGCAGATTTGACAACTGGAACTTTGGCCCACATGGCGGATTATGCCTTACGTATCCTCAAAAGGGACACACGCATTTTTAAAATGATGACCGATGACGATTACTGGTTGGCCTGCCTCCTTGATCCTCGCTATAAAGGCAAATTGCAAAATATTATGCCACATGAGAACTTGGAACAAATATTAGCAACCAAACAATCAACTCTTGTTGACCGTTTGATTCAGGCATTCCCAGCACACAGCGCCGGTGATCGTTCTCACATGTGCTGCAGGGGGCAGCAGACCAGAGGTGTTAGAGGTGCACAAATCAGAAGTGGCGTTGGACAGAGGGGTTTTCTGACCAGGTTGTGGAGTGATTTTGCTATGACCACAGACAGGACAGGTACTGCAGCATCAATTCAAAGTGACAGGAGACAACATTTGTCCAGTATGGTTACTAACTATTTTTCATCCCTTATCATAGTAACATAGTAACATAGTTAGTAAGGCCGAAAAAAGACATTTGTCCATCCAGTTCAGCCTATATTCCATCATAATAAATCCCCAGATCTACGTCCTTCTACAGAACCTAATAATTGTATGATACAATATTGTTCTGCTCCAGGAAGACATCCAGGCCTCTCTTGAACCCCTCGACTGAGTTCGCCATCACCACCTCCTCAGGCAAGCAATTCCAGATTCTCTTTGCCCTAACAGTAAAGAATCCTCTTCTATGTTGGTGGAAAAACCTTCTCTCCTCCAGACGCAAAGAATGCCCCCTAGTGCCAATCACCTTCCTTAGTATAAACAGATCCTCAGCGAGATATTTGTATTGTCCCCTTATATACTTATACATGGTTATTAGATCGCCCCTCAGTCGTCATTTTTCTAGACTAAATAATCCTAATTTCGCTAATCTATCTGGGTATTGTAGTTCTCCCATCCCCTTTATTAATTTTGTTGCCCTCCTTTGTACTCTCTCTAGTTCCATTATATCCTTCCTGAGCACCGGTGCTCAAAACTGGACACAGTACTCCATGTGCGGTCTAACTAGGGATTTGTACAGAGGCAGTATAATGCTCTCATCATGTGTATCCAGACCTCTTTTAATGCACCCCATGATCCTGTTTGCCTTGGCAGCTGCTGCCTGGCACTGGCTGCTCCAGGTAAATTTATCATTAACTAGGATCCCCAAGTCCTTCTCTCTGTCAGATTTACCCAGTGGTTTCCCGTTCAGTGTGTAATGGTGATATTGATTCCTTCTTCCCATGTGTATAACCTTACATTTATCATTGTTAAACCTCATCTGCCACCTTTGAGCCCAAGTTTCCAACTTATCCAGATCCATCTGTAGCAGAATACTATCTTCTCTTGTATTAACTGCTTTACATAGTTTTGTATCATCTGCAAATATCGATATTTTACTGTGTAAACATTCTACCAGATCATTAATGAATATGTTGAAGAGAACAGGTCCCAATACCGACCCCTGAGGCACCCCACTGGTCACAGCGACCCAGTTAGAGACTATACCATATATAACCACCCTCTGCTTTCTATCACTAAGCCAGTTACTAACCCATTTACACACATTTTCCCCCAGACCAAGCATTCTCATTTTGTGTACCAACCTCTTGTGCGGCACGGTATCAAACGCTTTGGAAAAATCGAGATATACCACGTCCAATGACTCACCGTGGTCCAGCCTATAGCTTACCTCTTCATAAAAACTGATTAGATTGGTTTGACAGGAGCGATTTCTCATAAACCCATGCTGATATGGAGTTAAACAGTTATTCTCATTGAGATAATCCAGAATAACATCCCTCAGAAACCCTTCAAATATTTTACCAACAATAGAGGTTAGACTTACTGGCCTATAACTTCCAGGTTCACTTTTAGAGCCCTTTTTGAATATTGGCACCACATTTGCTATGCGCCAGTCCTGCGGAACAGACCCCGTTGCTATAGAGTCCCTAAAAATAAGAAATAATGGTTTATCTATTACATTACTTAGTTCTCTTAGTACTCGTGGGTGTATGCCATCCGCACCCAGAGATTTATCTATTTTAATCTTATTTAGCCGGTTTCGCACCTCTTCTTGGGTTAGATTGGTGACCCTTAATATAGGGTTTTCATTGTTTCTTGGGATTTCACCTAGCATTTCATATTCCACCGTGAATACCGTGGAGAAGAAGGTGTTTAGTATGTTAGCTTTTTCCTCGTCATCTACAACCATTCTTTCCTCACTATTTTTTAAGGGGCCTACATTTTCAGTTTTTATTCTTTTACTATTGATATAGTTGAAGAACAGGTTGGGATTAGTTTTACTCTCCTTAGCAATGTGCTTCTCTGTTTCCTTTTTGGCAGCTTTAATTAGTTTTTTAGATAAAGTATTTTTCTCCCTATAGTTTTTTAGAGCTTCAATGGTGCCATCCTGCTTTAGTAGTGCAAATGCTTTCTTTTTACTGTTAATTTCCTGTCTTACTTCTTTGTTTAGCCACATTGGGATTTTCCTATTTCTAGTCCTTTTATTCCCACAAGGTATAAACCGCTTACAGTGCCTATTTAGGATGTTCTTAAACATTTTCCATTTATTATCTGTATTCTTAATTCTGAGGATATTGTCCCAGTCTACCAGATTAAGGGCATCTCTAAGCTGGTCAAACTTTGCCTTCCTAAAGTTCAGTGTTTTTGTAACTCCCTGACAAGTCCCCCTAGTGAAAGACAGGTGAAACTGTACAATATTGTGGTCGCTATTTCCTAGATGCCCGAGATTTGTTATTCTGTCAGGTCTATTAGATAGTATTAGGTCTAAAAGTGCTGCTTCTCTGGTTGGATTCTACACCAATTGTGAAAGATAATTTTTCTTGGTTATTAGCAGAAACCTGTTGCCTTTATTGGTTTCACAGGTTTCTGTTTCCCAGTTAATATCTGGGTAGTTAAAGTCCCCTTTAACCAGGACCTCATTATGGGTTGCAGCTTCATCTATCTGCTTTAGAAGTAGACTTTCCATGGTTTCTGTTATATTTGTAACAGACCCCAATGAGAATTTTGTTACCATTTTTCCCTCCATGAATTTCGACCCATATGGACTCGACATCCTCATTCCCTTCGCTAATATCCTCCCTTAAAGTGGACTTTAGACAACCGTCAACCGTAATTCCCATTTGATTACTGGGCATCCAAATTAGACACCTGGCCAGAATTGGCAGAATATGCATTGCAGGAGCTTGCTTGCCCTGCAGCTAGTGTCCTATCAGAAAGAGTATTCAGTGCTGCTGGTTCAATATTAACCGAAAAAAGGACTCGTCTGGCTACCCAAAATGTTGATGATCTAACCTTCATTAAAATGAACCACTACTGGATTTCGAATTATTTTGCCCCACCTTTCCCGGCTGAAACCTAGCTTTCCAATGAAAAGGTCTTGCTTGTGGACTGCTCTGACTGAGTTTTCCAGTCTCGTAATTTGCAGCAGCTGTTTGTCCAGCATACGACATGTTTACACCTCCCTAAATGGCCAAATTCCCCCCACGGAGCCGTGGTCTTGATACTTGGCGCAAGCACCCGTGAGAGTGCCGTTTGTCTGAATAGGTGGGTGTGCACGCTTTTGGTCGACAGCACTGCCACTGGGTCCCTTATAGTACAATAAAGTGTCTCTGGCGGTTGTGGCGCGCAACCAACATCAGACACACCGTTGTAACATGAGGGGCCCTGGGCCTGTACCGCTGGCCACAAGACAGTTTCCCCCCAGCTCAAACAGTGCTCTACGATTTGCAAAATTATCTCTCACAGCTCCACCAATGTTTAGTCTATGCGCTGACATCCTTCAATGCCTGGCACTGACAATACCAATGTGTTGACATGTATGATGCTACTTAAAATAGTCTGGGGCAGTGTCCTGTATTTACACCAGTAAATACTTTGCGCCAAATTACTAGGTCAGAAACACAGCAGAGGAGCCTACCCCTGTACCTAAGTATGCCACCCTTTTGTTTTTTGGTTTTGTTGTATTGCAAGACATTAGGATCTATTTATTTTTTGGGAGTACTAACTGTCAGACACTCATTACAATCGGCCTCTGCTGACAACACCAATGCTGCCTGTGTACCCCTGCAAGATAATTCCAAGTGCATAGAGCCAACTTTTGTTATGTTAGGCCTACTAAGCCTGTCTGCGGTCCCTCCTTCCAATAGTCCTCCACTGACCACACCACTGCTGCCCGTGTACCCCTGGAGCTATTTTAAAGTGTCTACAGCCTACTTTTGTTATGTTAGGCCTACTAAGCTTGTCTGTGGTTCCTCCTTCCAATAGTCCTCCACTGACCACACCACTGCTGCCCGTGTACCCCTGGAGCTATTTTAAAGTGTCTACAGCCTACTTTTGTTATGTTAGGCCTACTAAGCCTGTCTGCGGTCCCTCCTTCCAATACTCCTCCACTGACCAGACCAATGCTGCCCGTGTACCCCTGGAACCTTTTTTAAACTGCATTGAGCCAAATTTTTTGTTTAAGGCCTACTACCTGTGTCTGTCAGCGCCACTCAATACAGCTGTCCTCCTCTGAAAAAAGCTGAGCGTCAATAGTCTGGTTTTCAGCCTATAAGAATTTGAAAACTGCATTGGGGCTACTACTTCGGTAGGGCCTACTAACGGTGTCTGCCGCCCCAAGGTGTTCTCCGGGTTGCCTCTCCATAGCTTCGATCTTCTAGCTCTCGTTCAGTAGTTGTTGAAACAACACTGCATTAGGCCTAGAAGTTGGGTCTGGGTTGTAGAGACGGTGTCTTCCGCTCCAAGGTGTTCTCCAGGTTGCCTCTCCATAGCTTCGATCTTCTAGCTCTCGTTAAGTACTTGTTGAAACAACACTGCATTGGGCCTACAAGTTGGGTCTGGGTTGTAGAGACGGTGTCTGCCGCTCCAAGGTGTTCTCCAGGTTGCTTCTCCATAGCTTCGATCTTCTAGCTCTCGTTCAGTAGTTGTTGAAACAACACTGCATTAGGCCTACAAGTTGGGTCTGGGTTGTAGAGACGGTGTCTTCTGCTCCAAGGTGTTCTCCAGGTTGCCTCTCCATAGCTTCGATCTTCTAGCTCTCGTTCAGTAGTTGTTGAAACAACACTGCATTAGGCCTACAAGTTGGGTCTGGGTTGTAGAGACGGTGTCTTCCGCTCCAAAGTGTTCTCCAGGTTGCCGCTCCATAGCTTCGATCTTCTAGCTCTCGTTAAGTAGTTGTTGAAACAACACTGCATTAGGCCTAGAAGTTGGGTCTGGGTTGTAGAGACGGTGTCTTCCGCTCCAAGGTGTTCTCTGTTGTGAATTCTGTGGCCAAGCTCCCTCCTGTGGTCGTGCGTGGTACTGCGGCTGGTTCTGTCTATAAGCTTCCTTTGGTGGATGAGAGTGGTACTGCGGCTTCCGAGTTTCCTTCTGTAGGTGATGAGGTTAAGTCGTTAGGTGCTGCTCTATTTAACTCCACCTGGTGCTTTGATCCTGGCCTCCAGTCAATGTTCTAGTATTGGTCTTGCTTCCTCCTGGATCGTTCCTGTGGCCTCTCTATCCTGCATAAGCTAAGTTCTGCTTGTGTTATTTTTGTTTGCTATATTTTCTGTACAGCTTGCTATATTGGTTTTTTCTTGCTTGCTGGAAGCTCTGAGACGCAGAGGGAGCACCTCCGTACCGTTAGTCAGTGCGGAGGGTCTTTTTGCCCCACTACGTGGTTGTTTGTAGGTTTTTGTGTTGACCGCAAAGCTATCTTTCCTATCCTCGGTCTATTCAGTAAGTCGGGCCTCACTTTGCTAAATCTATTTCATCTCTGTGTTTGTATTTCATCTTTACTCACAGTCATTATATGTGGGGGGCTGCCTTTTCCTTTGGGGAATTTCTCTGAGGCAAGGTAGGCTTATTTTTCTATCTGCAGGGCTAGTTAGTTTCTCAGGCTGTGCCGAGTTGCATAGGGAGCGTTAGGCGCAATCCACGGCTACCTCTAGTGTGGTGTGTTAGGATTAGGGATTGCGGTCAGCAGAGTTTCCACGTCTAAGAGCTTGTCCTATGTTTTTGGTAAATGTCAGGTTACCTTGTGTGCTCTGAACTTCAAGGTCCATTGTGGTTCTGAATTACCTGTTCATAACAGTACTGGAGGCCCAAAGTACTAATGCTTCTCAATAGAGGGAAAAGAGAAGTTCTGAGACCATTTTTTTTTCTTTGCACTGTGTTCTGTCTTTCTTTTCCCCTTTACATCAGGGTGGTTCAGAACACAGGTGTGGACATGGATATTCAGGGTCTGTCCTCTTTGATGGATAATCTCGCTATAAGTGTTCAGAACATTCAAGATTTAGTGGTTCAGAATCCTATGTTAGAACCTAAAATTCCTATTCCTGAGTTATTTTCTGGAGATAGAGCTAAGTTTTTGAATTTTAAAAATAATTGTACACTGTTTCTGGCTTTGAAACCCCGCTCCTCTGGTGACCCAGTTCAACAAGTTAAAATCATTATTTCTTTATTACGTGGCGACCCTCAAGACTGGGCATTTTCCCTTGCGCCAGGAGATCCTGCATTATGTAATATTGATGCGTTTTTTCTGGCGCTCGGATTGCTGTACGACGAACCTAATTCAGTGGATCAGGCAGAGAAAAATTTGCTGGCTCTGTGTCAGGGTCAGGATGAGATAGAGATTTATTGTCAGAAGTTTAGAAAGTGGTCCGTGCTCACTCAATGGAATGAATGTGCGCTGGCAGCTATTTTCAGAAAGGGTCTCTCTGAAGCCCTTAAGGATGTCATGGTGGGATTTCCTATGCCTGCTGGTCTGAATGAGTCTATGTCTTTGGCCATTCAGATCGGTCGACGCTTGCGCGAGCGTAAATCTGTGCACCATTTGGCGGTATTACCTGAGCTTAAACCTGAGCCTATGCAGTGTGATAGGACTTTGACCAGAGCTGAAAGGCAAGAACACAGACGTCAGAATGGGCTGTGTTTCTACTGTGGTGATTCCACTCATGCTATCTCTGATTGTCCTAAGCGCACTAAGCGGTTCGCTAGGTCTGCCACCATTGGTACGGTACAGTCGAAATTTCTTTTGTCCGTTACTTTGATCTGCTCTTTGTCTTCCTATTCTGTCATGGCATTTGTGGATTCAGGCGCTGCCCTGAATTTGATGGACTTGGAGTATGCTAGGCGCTGTGGGTTTGTCTTGGAGCCCTTGCAGTGTCCTATTCCATTGAGAGGAATTGATGCTACGCCTTTGGCCAAGAATAAGCCTCAGTATTGGACCCAGCTGACCATGTGCATGGCTCCTGCGCACCAGGAGGATATTCGCTTTCTGGTGTTGCATAATCTGCATGATGTGGTCGTGTTGGGGTTGCCATGGCTACAACTCCATAACCCAGTATTGGACTGGAAATCTATGTCTGTGTCCAGCTGGGGTTGTCAGGGGGTACATGGTGATGTTCCATTTCTGTCTATCTCATCATCCACCCCTTCTGAGGTCCCAGAGTTCTTGTCTGATTACCGGGATGTATTCGATGAGCCCAAGTCCAATGCCCTACCTCTGCATAGGGATTGTGATTGTGCTATCGATTTGATTCCTGGTAGTAAGTTTCCTAAGGGTCGACTGTTTAATTTATCTGTACCTGAGCACGCCGCTATGCGGAGTTACGTGAAGGAGTCTTTGGAGAAGGGTCATATTCGCCCGTCATCGTCGCCATTGGGAGCGGGTTTCTTTTTTGTGACCAAGAAGGATGGTTTGCTGAGACCTTGTATTGATTACCACCTTCTAAATAAAATTACGGTCAAATTTCAGTACCCTTTGCCGCTGCTGTCTGATTTGTTTGCTCGGATTAAAGGGGCTAGTTGGTTCACCAAGATAGAGAATAGACGAGACGAAACAGTAAAGGCAACAAGTTTAACGTTTCGGCCACACAGTGGCCTTGATCACAAATGGTGCTGTAACAAAGAAGAAATAAAAACAGTGTATGAACATAATATGCTATACAATGTGCAAAAATCTATGTACAAGGCTATATATATATATAGTACAAAAGTTGGAACCCATGTCATGTAGTATACAGAAAAAGGTAATGGTTCATAGGATCCTGTATCTGGTCCTAAAACTATCAGACATCAAGTAGAAGGATCGTCTTCTGGAGGTTATTATCTCCATGTAGGTAGAGAAAGAAATATAGGTGATAAAGGTGGAAAGACATACCCTTAACGTCTGTTCGTAATGCGTCATGTAGAAGTAGTAATATTCTAATGTACATAAAGGTAAAGATGATCCAATGGTAACCTGCGTGGGATACATATGTATCCCACGCAGGTTACCATTGGATCATCTTTACCTTTATGTACATTAGAATATTACTACTTCTACATGACGCATTACGAACAGACGTTAAGGGTATGTCTTTCCACCTTTATCACCTATATTTCTTTCTCTACCTACATGGAGATAATAACCTCCAGAAGACGATCCTTCTACTTGATGTCTGATAGTTTTAGGACCAGATACAGGATCCTATGAACCATTACCTTTTTCTGTATACTACATGACATGGGTTCCAACTTTTGTACTATATATATATATAGCCTTGTACATAGATTTTTGCACATTGTATAGCATATTATGTTCATACACTGTTTTTATTTCTTCTTTGTTACAGCACCATTTGTGATCAAGGCCACTGTGTGGCCGAAACGTTAAACTTGTTGCCTTTACTGTTTCGTCTCGTCTATTATCTACACACCACCGAATAAACTTTTCCACTTGAGCAAAATTGAACTGGATGAGTGCAGTGTTTTTGACTTTTTTCAGTATTTGGGGGTCCTCGGATCCCGTTCACTTGCACCATCATAACTCCATTTGTCGAGTGCTAGCTCTTTGGTTTCTTCTAACATATGGTTCACCAAGATAGATCTTCGTGGTGCGTATAATCTTGTGCGTATCAAACGGGGCGATGAATGGAAAACAGCATTTAATACGCCCGAAGGCCATTTTGAGTACCTGGTTATGCCATTCGGACTTTCTAATGCTCCATCAGTGTTTCAGTCCTTTATGCATGACATCTTCCGAGAGTACCTGGATAAATTCCTGATTGTATACTTGGATGATATTTTGGTCTTCTCGGATGATTGGGAGTCTCATGTGAAGCAGGTCAGAATGGTGTTCCAGGTCCTGCGTGCTAATTTTTTGTTTGTGAAGGGGTCAAAGTGTCTCTTTGGTGTTCAGAAGATTTCATTTTTGGGGTTCATTTTTTCTCCTTCTACTATCGAGATGGACCCTGTTAAAGTTCAGGCCATTTATGATTGGACTCAGCCAACATCTCTGAAGAGTCTGCAGAAGTTCCTGGGCTTTGCTAATTTTTATCGTCGCTTCATCGCTAATTTTTCTAGCATTGCTAAACCGTTGACTGATTTGACCAAGAAGGGTGCTGATGTGGTCAATTGGTCTTCTGCTGCTGTGGAAGCTTTTCAGGAGTTGAAGCGTCGTTTTTCTTCTGCCCCTGTGTTGTGCCAACCAGATGTTTCGCTTCCATTCCAGGTCGAGGTTGATGCTTCCGAAATTGGAGCAGGAGCTGTTTTGTCGCAGAGAAGTTCTGATTGCTCGGTGATGAAACCATGCGCCTTCTTTTCCAGGAAATTTTCGCCTGCTGAGCGAAATTATGATGTTGGCAATCGAGAGTTGCTAGCCATGAAGTGGGCATTCGAGGAGTGGCGTCATTGGCTTGAAGGAGCTAAGCATCGCGTGGTGGTCTTGACTGATCACAAAAACTTGACTTATCTCGAGTCTGCCAAACGGTTGAATCCTAGACAGGCTCGTTGGTCGCTGTTTTTCTCCCGTTTTGACTTTGTGGTTTCGTACCTTCCGGGCTCTAAAAATGTGAAGGCGGATGCCCTGTCTAGGAGTTTTGTGCCCGATTCTCCGGGTTTGTCTGAGCCGGCGGGTATTCTCAAAGAGGGGGAAATTTTGTCTGCCATCTCCCCTGATTTGCGGCGGGTGCTGCAAAAATTTCAGGCTAATAGACCTGACCGTTGCCCAGCGGAGAAACTGTTTGTCCCTGATAGGTGGACGAATAAAGTTATCTCTGAGGTTCATTGTTCGGTGTTGGCTGGTCATCCTGGAATCTTTGGTACCAGAGATTTGGTGGCTAGATCCTTTTGGTGGCCGTCTCTGTCGCGGGATGTGCGTTCTTTTGTGCAGTCCTGTGGGATTTGTGCTCGGGCTAAGCCCTGCTGTTCTTGAGCCAGTGGGTTGCTTTTGCCCTTGCCGGTCCCGAAGAGGCCTTGGACACATATCTCTATGGATTTTATTTCGGATCTCCCCGTCTCTCAAAGAATGTTGGTCATTTGGGTGGTTTGTGATCGCTTCTCTAAGATAGTCCATTTGGTGCCCTTGTCTAAATTGCCTTCCTCCTCTGATTTTGTGCCATTGTTTTTTCAGCATGTGGTTCGTTTACACGGCATTCCAGAGAACATCGTTTCTGACACAGGTTCCCAGTTTGTTTCGAGGTTTTGGCGAGCCTTTTGTGCTAGGATGGGCATTGATTTGTCTTTTTCCTCGGCTTTCCATCCTCAGACAAATGGCCAGACTGAACGAACCAATCAGACCTTGGAAACATATCTGAGATGTTTTGTTTCTGCTGATCAGGATGATTGGGTGTCCTTTTTGCCTTTGGCTGAGTTCGCCCTTAATAATCGGGACAGCTCGGCTACTTTGGTTTCACCGTTTTTCTGCAATTCTGGGTTCCACCCTCGTTTCTCTTCAGGGCAGGTTGAGTCTTCGGACTGTCCTGGTGTGGATACTGTGGTGGATAGGTTGCAGCAGATTTGGACTCATGTAGTGGACAATTTGACTTTGTCCCAGGAGAAGGCTCAACGTTTCGCTAACCGCAGGCGCTGTGTGGGTCCCCGACTTCGTGTTGGGGATCTGGTTTGGTTGTCATCTCGTTATATTCCTATGAAGGTTTCCTCTCCTAAATTTAAGCCTCGTTTCATTGGTTTATATAGGATTTCTGAGGTTCTTAAACCTGTGTCTTTTCGTTTGACTCTTCCGGCTTCTTTTTCCATCCATAACGTGTTCCATAGGTCATTTGTTGCGGAGATACGTGGCACCTGTGGTTCCATCTATTGATCCTCCTGCTCCGGTTTTGGTTGAAGGGGAATTGGAGTATATTGTGGAGAAGATTTTGGATTCTCGTGTTTCGAGACGGAAACTCCAGTATCTGGTTAAGTGGAAAGGTTATGGTCAGGAAGATAATTCCTGGGTCTTTGCCTCTGATGTCCATGCTGCCGATCTGGTTCGTGCCTTTCATGTGGCTCATCCTGGTCGGCCTGGGGGCTCTGGTGAGGGTTCGGTGACCCCTCCTCAAGGGGGGGGTACTGTTGTGAATTCTGTGGCCAAGCTCCCTCCTGTGGTCGTGAGTGGTACTGCGGCTGGTTCTGTCTATAAGCTTCCTTTGGTGGATGAGAGTGGTACTGCGGCTTCTGAGTTTCCTTCCTCAGGTGATGAGGTTAAGTCGTTAGGTGCTGCTCTATTTAACTCCACCTGGTGCTTTGATCCTGGCCTCCAGTCAATGTTCTAGTATTGGTCTTGCTTCCTCCTGGATCGTTCCTGTGGCTTCTCTATCCTGCATAAGCTAAGTTCTGCTTGTGTTATTTTTGTTTGCTATATTTTCTGTCCAGCTTGCTATATTGGTTTTTTCTTGCTTGCTGGAAGCTCTGAGACGCAGAGGGAGCACCTCCGTACCGTTAGTCGGTGCAGAGAATCTTTTTGCCCCTCTGCGTGGTTGTTTGTAGGTTTTTGTGTTGACCGCAAAGCTATCTTTCCTATCCTCGGTCTATTCAGTAAGTCGGGCCTCACTTTGCTAAATCTATTTCATCTCTGTGTTTGTATTTCATCTTTACTCACAGTCATTATATGTGGGGGGCTGCCTTTTCCTTTGGGGAATTTCTCTGAGGCAAGGTAGGCTTATTTTTCTATCTTCAGGGCTAGTTAGTTTCTCAGGCTGTGCCGAGTTTCATAGGGAGCGTTAGGCGCAATCCACGGCTACCTCTAGTGTGGTGTGTTAGGATTAGGGATTGCGGTCAGCAGAGTTTCCACGTCTCAGAGCTTGTCCTATGTTTTTGGTAAATGTCAGGTTACCTTGTGTGCTCTGAACTTCAAGGTCCATTGTGGTTCTGAATTACCTGTTCATAACAGTTCTCCAGGTTGCCTCTCCATAGCTTCGATCTTCTAGCTCTCGTTCAGTAGTTGTTGAAACAACACTGCATTAGGCCTACAAGTTGGGTCTGGGTTGTAGAGACGGTGTCTGCCGCTCCAAGGTGTTCTCCAGGTTGCCTCTCCATAGCTTCGATCTTCTAGCTCTCGTTCATTAGTTGTTGAAACAACACTGCATTAGGCCTACAAGTTGGGTCTGGGTTGTAGAGACGGTGTCTTCCGCTCCAAGGTGTTCTCCAGGTTGCCTCTCCATAGCTTCAATCTTCTAGCTCTCGTTAAGTAGTTGTTGAAACAACACTGCATTAGGCCTACAAGTTGGGTCTGGGTTGTAGAGACGGTGTCTTCCGCTCCAAGGTGTTCTCCAGGTTGCCTCTCCATAGCTTCGATCTTCTAGCTCTCGTTCAGTTGTTGTTGAAACAACACTGCATTAGGCCTACAAGTTGGGTTTGGGTTGTAGAGACGGTGTCTGCCGCTCCAAGTTGTTCTCCAGGTTGCGTCTCCATAGCTTCGATCTTCTAGCTCTCGTTCAGTTGTTGTTGAAACAACACTGCATTAGGCCTACAAGTTGGGTTTGGGTTGTAGAGACGGTGTCTGCCGCTCCAAGTTGTTCTCCAGGTTGCCTCTCCATAGCTTCGATCTTCTAGCTCTCGTTCAGTAGTTGTTGAAACAACACTGCATTAGGCCTACAAGTTGGGTCTGGGTTGTAGAGACGGTGTCTTCCGCTCCAAGGTGTTCTCCAGGTTGCCTCTCCATAGCTTCGATCTTCTAGCTCTCGTTCAGTTGTTGTTGAAACAACACTGCATTAGGCCTACAAGTTGGATCTGGGTTGTAGAGACGGTGTCTGCCGCTCCAAGTTGTTCTCCAGGTTGCCTCTCCATAGCTTCGATCTTCTAGCTCTTGTTCAGTAGTTGTTGAAACAACACTGCATTAGGCCTACAAGTTGGGTCTGGGTTGTAGAGACGGTGTCTTCCGCTCCAAGGTGTTCTCCAGGTTGCCTCTCCATAGCTTCGATCTTCTAGCTCTCGTTAAGTAGTTGTTGAAACAACACTGCATTAGGCCTACAAGTTGGGTCTGGGTTGTAGAGACGGTGTCTTCCGCTCCAAAGTGTTCTCCAGGTTGCCTCTCCATAGCTTCGATCTTCTAGCTCTCGTTCAGTAGTTGTTGAAACAACACTGCATTAGGCCTACAAGTTGGGTCTGTGTTGTAGAGACGGTGTCTTCCGCTCCAAGGTGTTCTCCAGATTGCCTCTCCATAGCTTCGATCTTCTAGCTCTCATTCAGTAGTTGTTGAAACAACACTAAATTAGGCCTACAAGTTGGGTCTGGGTTGTAGAGACGGTGTCTTCCGCTCCAAGTGGTTCTCAAGGTTGCCTCTCCATAGCTTCGATCTTCTAGCTCTCGTTCAGTAGTTGTTGAAACATCACTGCATTAGGCCTACAAGTTGGGTCTGGGTTGTAGAGACGGTGTCTTCCGCTCCAAGTTGTTCTCAAGGTTGCCTCTCCATAGCTTCGATCTTCTAGCTCTCGTTCAGTAGTTGTTGAAACAACACTGCATTAGGCCTACAAGTTGGGTCTGGGTTGTAGAGACGGTGTCTGCCGCTCCAAGGTGTTCTCCAGGTTGCCTCTCCATAGCTTCGATCTTCTAGCTCTCGTTCAGTAGTTGTTGAAACAACACTGCATTAGGCCTACAAGTTGGGTCTGGGTTGTAGAGAATGGTGTCTTCCACTCCAATGTGTTCTCCAGGTTGCCTTTCCTGAGCTTCTATCTTCAGGCTCTTTTTAAATAGTTGTTAAATGGAACAACTGCATTTGGCCTACTAGTTGGGTTGGGGCCTACTAACAGTGTCTGCCGCTCCTTGCTGTTCTCCTGGTTTCCTGTACTGAAATTCCATTTTCAGGCTCTCGTTAAGTAGTTGTTAATGTTAGACTGCATTTGGCCTACTAGTTGGGTTGGGGCCTACTATCAGTGTCTGCCGCTCCTTGCTGTTCTCCTCCACTGAACAAAGCTGTGTCGCCTGTTTACTACTGTTGCCAATTTTGAACTGCATTTAGACTACTTACTGATTTGGGCCTACTCTCTGTGTCAGCCTCTCATTACAGTTGTCCTCCACTGCAATGCCCCCTGGTTAGTCCTGTTACCAATTTTGAACTGCATTTAGCCCACTTTATTATTTGGGCCTATATCTGTGTTTCCTCCTCATCCTGCCCATTGCCCAGCCAGTGATAGATGAGTCTGCTGGTACATTGACCCATAACGCAACATTCCCCGTGCATGCTACACAGCAAGATTGTGACCCTGCTGAAAGTCAGGTTCCTCTTCCCGCATACCATACCACCTTACATGGGGACAAAGAGGAAGGTGCAGATGAAAGTGCAGGTTCCTTCATCAGGTGGGGGGAGGAATACTCGTTGGCGACGTCACTGGCACAGGGCCCCTCATAGTACGCAAAAGTGTCGCTGCCGGTGGGAGGCGCCCCCGCCGTGCAAACACACCGCCATACTTTGTGCCAGTGCCAATGCCAATGAGTGGGCCCCCCCTGCTTGCTCAGGATCACAGCACTTGCAAAGTTGAAATACTTACCTCTCCCTGCTCCACTGCCGTGACGTGGTCCAGATTTCCTGGGCCCACTAAATACTTGAACCAGCCCTACCCCCCACAACTTTAGCCAAATAACCCCCAATTTCCAATGCCTTACTATTATTATAAGGTAAATTAAGATTGACAAGCTTCAGTAACAAGAATGGATGTTTTTGCCATTAAAATGGGCACTGTACATATTTTCCAGGCCTCCACTCACTGCCGACTATGCTCCCCCGTTGACTTGCATTGGGTTTCGTGTTTCGGTTGATCCCCGACTTTTCGCGATAATCGGCCGATTCCACTCGACTCGACTGTTGAGATAGTCGGGTTTCGCAAAACCCGACTCGACCCTAAATACTAAAAGTCGCTCAACTCTAGTCCTGAAGTTCCTCTGGCTCTGTGGCAGCCTCTCATTGGTCCTTCTAGTATGGTCCTGTACGTGCTGCAGCTATATAAGTTTCACATGGGCGCACAGCCATGCGCAAGTATCAATTTATGTATGAGCTCAGCACCATTGTGGTCATGTTTGTATGCAGTTAGGGACCCAGCTGAAATAAGCCCCTAGAATGCTGGCTGTTGTGAATTCTGTGGCTGAATTCACTCCTGTGGTCACAAGTGGTACTGCAGCTTCTGAGCTTCCTCCCTCAGGTGTTTTGGTGAGCTTGTTAACTGCTTCATTACTTAACTCCGCCTGATGCTGCTATCCTTGCTCCTTGTCAATGTTTCAGTGTTGGATCTGAGCTTCTCCTGATTGTTCCTGTGACCTGCTGCTCTGTATAGCTAAGTGCTTTTTGCTTTTTTGTTGCTTTTTTTCTGTCCAGCTTGTCTTTTGTTTTGCTGGAAGCTCTGAGACGCAAAGGGTGTACCGCCGTGCCGTTAGTTCGGCACGGTGGGTTTTTTTTGCCCCCTTTGCGTGGTTTTGCTTTAGGGTTTTTTGTAGACTGCAAAGTTCGCTTTACTGTCCTCGCTCTGTCCTAGAATATCGGGCCCCACTTTGCTGAATCTATTTCATCCCTACGTTTTGTCTTTTCATCTTACTCACAGTCATTATATGTGGGGGGCTGCCTTTTCCTTTGGGGAATTTCTCTGGGGCAAGTCAGGCCTATTTTTCTATCTTCAGGCTAGCTAGTTTCTTAGGCTGTGCCGAGTTGCCTAGGTAGTTGTTAGGCGCAATCCACAGCCGCTTTTAGTTGTGTTTAGGATAGGATCAGGTGTGCAGTCTACAGAGTTTCCACGTCTCAGAGCTCGTTCTTGTATTTTTGGGTATTTGTCAGATCACTGTGTGCGCTCTGATCGCTAAGCACACTGTGTTTCTGGATTGCCTTCATAACACCTGTCATTAGCAAACATAACAGTACAAGGAGCCTAACTAATGATTCTCAATAGAGGGAAAGAAAAAGTTCTGACATCATTTTTTTTTTTTCTGCTCTGTGTTCACTTTTTTTTTTTTCCCCTAGACATTTGGGTGATTCTGGACACAGGTGTGGACATGGATATTCAGGGTCTGTGCTCTTCAATGGATAATCTCGTTATAAATGTACAAAAAATTCAAGATACTATTGTTCAGAAATCTATGTTAGAACCAAGAATTCCTATTCCTGATTTGTTTTTTGGAGATAGAACTAAGTTTCTAAGTTTCAAAAATAATTGTAAGCTATTTCTGGCCTTGAAACCTCATTCTTCTGGTAATCCTATTCAACAGGTTTTGATTATTATTTCTTTTTTGCGCGGCGACCCTCAAGACTGGGCATTTTCTCTTGCGCCAGGAGACCCTGCATTGAGTAGTGTCGATGCGTTTTTCCTGGCGCTCGGATTGCTGTACGATGAGCCTAATTCAGTGGATCAGGCTGAGAAAAATTTGCTGGCTTTGTGCCAGGGTCAGGATGATATAGAAGTATATTGTCAGAAATTTAGGAAATGGTCAGTACTCACTCAGTGGAATGAATCTGCGCTGGCAGCTTTGTTCAGAAAGGGTCTCTCTGAGGCTCTTAAGGATGTCATGGTGGGATTTCCTATGCCTGCTGGTTTGAATGAGTCTTTGTCTTTGGCCATTCAGATCGGTCGACGCTTGCGCGAGCGTAAATCTGTGCACCATTTGGCGGTACTGCCTGAGGTTAAACCTGAGCCTATGCAGTGCGATAGGACTATGACTAGAGTTGAACGGCAGGAATACAGACGTCTGAATGGTCTGTGTTTCTACTGTGGTGATTCCACTCATGCTATTTCTGATTGTCCTAAGCGCACTAAGCGGTCCGCTAGGTCTGCCGTCATTGGTACTGTACAGTCCAAATTCCTTCTGTCCATTACCTTGATATGCTCTTTGTCGTCGTTTTCTGTCATGGCGTTTGTGGATTCGGGCGCTGCCCTGAATCTGATGGATTTGGATTATGCTAAACGTTGTGGGTTTTTCTTGGAGCCTTTGCGGTGTCCTATTCCATTGAGAGGAATTGATGCTACACCTTTGGCCAAGAATAAACCTCAATACTGGGCCCAGCTGACCATGTGCATGGCTCCTGCACATCAGGAAGTTATTTGCTTTCTGGTGTTGCATAATCTGCATGATGTGGTCGTGTTGGGGTTGCCATGGCTACAAACCCATAATCCAGTATTGGATTGGAATTCCATGTCTGTATCCAGCTGGGGTTGTCAGGGGGTACATGGTGATGTTCCATTTTTGTCGATTTCGTCATCCACCCCTTCTGAGGTCCCAGAGTTCTTGTCTGATTATCAGGATGTATTTGAAGAGCCCAAGTCCGATGCTCTACCTCCGCATAGGGATTGTGATTGTGCTATCAATTTGATTCCTGGTAGTAAATTCCCTAAAGGTCGATTATTTAATTTATCCGTGCCCGAACACGCCGCTATGCGCAGTTATGTGAAGGAATCCCTGGAGAAGGGACATATTCGCCCATCGTCATCACCACTGGGAGCAGGGTTCTTCTTTGTAGCCAAGAAGGATGGTTCGCTGAGACCGTGTATTGATTACCGCCTTCTTAATAAGATCACTGTTAAATTTCAGTATCCCTTGCCATTGTTATCTGACTTGTTTGCTCGGATTAAGGGGGCTAGTTGGTTCACTAAGATAGATCTTCGTGGTGCGTATAATCTGGTGAGAATCAGGCAAGGAGATGAATGGAAAACTGCATTCAATACGCCCGAGGGTCATTTTGAGTATCTAGTGATGCCGTTCGGACTTGCCAATGCTCCATCTGTGTTTCAGTCTTTTATGCATGACATCTTCCGTGAGTATCTGGATAAATTCCTGATTGTTTACTTGGATGACATTTTGATCTTCTCAGATGATTGGGAGTCTCATGTGAAGCAGGTCAGAATGGTTTTTCAGGTCCTGCGTGCTAACTCTTTGTTTGTGAAGGGATCAAAGTGTCTCTTCGGTGTGCAGAAAGTTTCATTTTTGGGGTTCATCTTTACCCCTTCTACTATCGAGATGGATCCAGTTAAGGTCCAAGCCATCCAGGATTGGATTCAGCCGACATCTCTGAAAAGTCTGCAAAAGTTCCTGGGCTTTGCTAATTTTTATCGTCGCTTCATCTGTAATTTTTCTAGCATTGCCAAACCATTGACCGATTTGACCAAGAAGGGTGCTGATTTGGTTAATTGGTCTTCTGCTGCTGTGGAAGCTTTTCAGGAGTTGAAGCGTCGTTTTTGTTCTGCCCCTGTGTTGTGTCAGCCAGATGTTTCTCTTCCGTTCCAGGTCGAGGTTGATGCTTCTGAGATTGGAGCAGGGGCGGTTTTGTCACAGAGAGGTTCTGATTGCTCAGTGATGAAACCATGTGCTTTCTTTTCCAGGAAGTTTTCGCCCGCTGAGCGTAATTATGATGTGGGCAATCGAGAGTTGCTGGCCATGAAGTGGGCATTCGAGGAGTGGCGTCATTGGCTTGAAGGAGCTAAGCATCGCGTGGTGGTATTGACTGATCATAAGAACTTGACTTATCTCGAGTCTGCCAAGCGCTTGAATCCTAGACAGGCCCGTTGGTCGTTATTTTTTGCCCGCTTCGACTTTGTGATTTCGTACCTTCCGGGCTCTAAAAATGTGAAGGCGGATGCTCTGTCTAGGAGTTTTGTGCCCGACTCTCCGGGTTTATCTGAGCCGGCGGGTATCCTCAAGGAAGGAGTCATTGTGTCTGCCATCTCCCCTGATTTGCGGCGGGTGCTGCAAAAATTTCAGGCGAATAAACCTGATCGTTGTCCAGCAGAGAAACTGTTCGTCCCTGATAGGTGGACTAATAAACTTATCTCTGAACTTCATTGTTCGGTGTTGGCTGGTCATCCTGGAATATTTGGTACCAGAGAGTTAGTGGCTAGATCCTTCTGGTGGCCATCTCTGTCACGGGATGTACGTACTTTTGTGCAGTCCTGTGGGATTTGTGCTAGGGCTAAGCCCTGCTGTTCTCGTGCCAGTGGGTTGCTTTTGCCCTTGCCGGTCCCAAAGAGGCCTTGGACACATATTTCGATGGATTTCATTTCTGACCTTCCCGTTTCTCAAAAGATGTTAGTCATTTGGGTGGTCTGTGATCGCTTTTCTAAAATGGTCCATCTGGTGCCCTTGGCTAAATTGCCTTCCTCCTCTGATTTGGTACCTTTGTTCTTTCAGCATGTGGTTCGGTTGCATGGCATTCCTGAGAATATTGTTTCTGACAGAGGTTCCCAGTTTGTTTCAAGGTTTTGGCGAGCCTTTTGTGGTAGGATGGGCATTGACCTATCCTTTTCCTCGGCTTTCCATCCTCAGACTAATGGCCAGACCGAACGAACCAATCAGACCTTGGAAACATATCTGAGATGTTTTGTTTCTGCAGACCAGGATGATTGGGTGTCCTTTTTGCCGTTGGCTGAGTTCGCCCTTAATAATCGGGCCAGCTCGGCTACCTTGGTTTCTCCATTTTTTTGCAATTCTGGGTTCCATCCTCGTTTCTCTTCAGGACAGGTTGAGTCTTCGGACTGTCCTGGTGTGGATTCTGTGGTGGATAGGTTGCAGCAGATCTGGACTCAGGTAGTGGACAATTTGATCTTGTCCCAGGAGAAAGCTCAACTTTTCGCTAATCGCAGACGCCGTGTGGGTCCCCGACTTCGTGTTGGGGATCTGGTTTGGTTATCTTCTCGTCATATTCCTATGAAGGTTTCCTCTCCTAAATTTAAACCTCGTTTTATTGGTCCATATAGGATTTCTGAGGTTCTCAATCCTGTGTCTTTTCGTTTGACCCTCCCAGACTCCTTTTCCATACATAATGTATTCCATAGGTCGTTGTTGCGGAGATACGTGGCACCTATGGTTCCATCTGTTGAGCCTCCTGCCCCGGTTTTGGTGGAGGGGGAATTGGAGTATATTGTGGAGAAGATTTTGGATTCTCGTGTTTCTAGACGGAAACTCCAGTATCTGGTTAAATGGAAGGGTTATGCTCAGGAAGATAATTCCTGGGTTTTTGCCTCTGATGTTCATGCTTCCGATCTTGTTCGTGCCTTTCATGCGGCTCATCCTGGTCGGCCTGGGGGCTCTGGTGAGGGTTCGGTGACCCCTCCTCAAGGGGGGGGTACTGTTGTGAATTCTGTGGCTGAATTCACTCCTGTGGTCACAAGTGGTACTGCAGCTTCTGAGCTTCCTCCCTCAGGTGTTCTGGTGAGCTCGTTAACTGCTTCATTACTTATCTCCGCCTGATGCTGCTATCCTTGCTCCTTGTCAATGTTTCAGTGTTGGATCTGAGCTTCTCCTGATTGTTCCTGTGACCTGCTGCTCTGTATAGCTAAGTGCTTTTTGCTTTTTTGTTGCTTTTTTTCTGTCCAGCTTGTCTTTTGTTTTGCTGGAAGCTCTGAGACGCAAAGGGTGTACCGCCGTGCCATTAGTTTGGCACGGTGGGTTTTTTTTGCCCCCTTTGCGTGGTTTTGCTTTAGGGTTTTTTGTAGACTGCAAAGTTCGCTTTACTGTCCTCGCTCTGTCCTAGAATATCGGGCCCCACTTTGCTGAATCTATTTCATCCCTACGTTTTGTCTTTTCATCTTACTCACAGTCATTATATGTGGGGGGCTGCCTTTTCCTTTGGGGAATTTCTCTGGGGCAAGTCAGGCCTATTTTTCTATCTTCAGGCTAGCTAGTTTCTTATGCTGTGCCGAGTTGCCTAGGTATTTGTTAGGCGCAATCCACAGCCGCTTTTAGTTGTGTTTAGGATTGGATCAGGTGTGCAGTCTACAGAGTTTCCACGTCTCAGAGCTCGTTCTTGTATATTTGGGTATTTGTCAGATCACTGTGTGCGCTCTGATCGCTAAGCACACTGTGTTTCTGGATTGCCTTCATAACACCTGTCATTAGCAAACATAACAGCTGGCACCTCCGGCGAGGAGTTTCGTATGTGTGTATTCAGGGACCCGGCTGAAATAAGCCCCGTGAATGCTGGCACCTCCGGCGATGAGTTTCATGTTTGCATTTAACTGCATGACCACCATCTGCTCTACTAAGTAGCTGTGTTCCTCTGTGAGCCAAACAGGGCACAGCGTTATCTTTGCCCACAGACTCTGTGAAGTAACCGGGTCTGTTTATACTACTTTATTGTACTGCCATATCTAGCAGCAGGTGCTTTCCTGCATGGTGGATCCCGGGTTGCGAACGCACCAACTTCTAATAAATATATATTCGGTGCGTTCCGCCAACCCTAACACTGTGTGCCTAAAAATTGGAGTTCCCCACACGTGACCCCATTTTGGAAGTTAGATCCCCAAGGAACTTATCTAGATGCATAGTGAGCACTTTGAACTCCCAGGTGCTTCACAAATTGATCCGTAAAAATGAAAAAGTACTTATTTTTCACAAAAAAATTCTTTTAGCCTCAATTTTGTCATTTTTACTTGGGCAAAAGGATAAAATGAATCCTTAAATTTGTTGGAAAATTTCTCATGAGTACACCGATACCTTATATGTGGGGGTAAACTACTGTTTGGGCGCATGGCAAGGCTCGGAAGGGAGGGAGCGCTGTTGTGACCTGGTGGTCAGGACAATAATGGACCTGGTGGTTAAGAGCACACAGAATGACCTGATAGTTACTAATAATATAGGACGAGCTCTGAGACGTGGGAACTCTGCTGACCGCAATCCCTAATCCTATCACACACACTAGAAATAGCCGTGGAGCGCTCCTGACGCTCCCTAGGCGCCTCGTCACAGCCTAAGGAACTAGCTAGCACTAAAGATAGAAAAATAAAGCCTACCTTGCCTCAGAGAAATTCCCCAAAGGAACAGGCAGCCCCCCACATATAATGACTGTGAGTAAAGATGAAAATTACAAACACAGAGATGAAATAGATTTAGCAAAGTGAGGCCCGACTTACTGAACAGACAGAGGATAGGAAAGGCAGCTTTGCGGTCAGCACAAAAAACTACAAAAAGACCACGCAGAGGGCGCAAAAAGACCCTCCGCACCGACTCACGGTGCGGAGGCGCTCCCTCTGCGTCCCAGAGCTTCCAGCAAGCTGGACAGAAAAATAGCAAACCAGAGAAAAACAAGCAGTAACTTAGCTTCTGCTGGGAAGACAGGTCACAAGAACGATCCAGGAGTGAACTAGACCAATACTGGAACATTGACAGGTGGCATGGAGCAAAGATCTAAGTGGAGTTAAATAGAGCAGCCAGCTAACGAATTAACCTCGTCACCTGTGGAAGGAACCTCAGAAGCCGCCGCCCCACTCACAACCACCAGAGGAAGCCCATGGATAGAACCAGCCGAAGTACCATTCATGACCACAGGAGGTAGCTTGACAACAGAATTCACAACAGAGCGCCATCTGACTTTTTGAATGAAAAATTAGCTCAAAGCTTTTGTGGACACTATGTTGGGTTTGCAGAGCCCCTCTGTGCCTAAAGATTAGAGCTCCCCAACAAATGACCCCATTTTGGAAACTAGACCCCCCAAGGAACTTATCTAGATGTATAGTGAGCCCTTTAAACCCCCAGGTGCTTCACCAATTGATCCATAAAAATGAAAAAGTCCTTTTTTTCACAAAAAAATTATTTTAGCCTCAATTTTGTCATTTTCACTTGGGCAACAGGATAAAATGAATCCTAAAATTTGTTGGGAAATTTCTCCTGAGTACACCGATACCTCATATGTGGGGGTAAACTACTGTTTGGGCACACGGCAAGGCTCGGAAGGGAGGGAGCGCCATTTGTTTTTTTGAATGAAAAAGTAGCTCCAAGCGTTAGCGGACACCATGTTGCATTTGGAGAGCCCCTCTGTGCCTAAAGATTAGAGCACCCCAACAAGTGACCCCATTTTGGAAACTAGACCCCCCAAGGAACTTATCTAGATGCATAGTGAACACTTTAAACCCCCAGGTGCTTCACCAATTGATCCGTAAAAATGAAAAAGTCCTTTTTTTTCACAAAAAAATTATTTTAGCCTCAATTTCTTCATTTTCACATGGGTAACAGGATAAAATGAATCCTAAAATTTGTTGGGCAACTTCTCCTGAGTGCACCGATACCTAATATGTGGGGTAAACTACTGTTTGGGTGCATGGCAAGGTTCGGAAGAGAAGGAGCGCCATTTGATTTTTTTAATGAAAAATTAGCTCCAATCGTTAGCGGACACCATGTCGCGTTTGGAGAGCTCCTGTGTGCCTAAAGATTGGAGCTCCCCAACATCTGACCCGATTTTGGAAACTAGACCTCCCATGAAACTAATCTAGATGTACGGTGACCACTTTAAACCCCCAAGTGCATCACAGAAGTTTATAACGCAGAGCCGTGAAAATAAAAAAATTATTTTTCTTTCCTAAAAAATTATGTTTTAGCCCGCAATTTTTTATTTTCACAAGAGTAACAGGAGAAATTGGACCGCAAAAGTTGTTGACCAGTTTGTCCTAGGTACGCTGGTACCTCATATGTGGGAGTAAACCACTATTTGGGCACACGTCGGGTCTCAGAAGTGAAGTAGTGATGTTTTGAAATGCAGACTTTGATGGAATGGTCTGCAGACGTCATGTTGCGTTTCCAGAGCCCCTGATGTGCCTAAACAGTAGAAATCTCCCACAAGTGTCAATATTTTAGAAACTAGACCCCAAAAGAAACTTATCTAGATGTGCAGTGAGCACTTTGAACCCCCAAGTGCTTCACAGAAGTTTATAAGGTAGAGCCGTGAAAATAAAAAAAAAAATTCCTCAAAAATGATATTTTAGTCAGCAATTTTTTATTTTCCCAAGGGTAACAGGAGAAATTGGACCCCAAATGTTGTTGTCCAGTTTGTCCTGAGGATGCTGATACCCCATATGTTGGGGTAAACCATTGTTTTAACACACGTAGGGGCTCGGAAAAGAAGTAGTGACATTTTGAAATGCAGACTTTGATGGAATGGTCTGCGAGCGTCACGTTGCATTTGCAGAGCCACTGATGTGCCTAAACAGTAGAAACCCCCCACAAGTGACCCTAATTTAGAAACTAGACCCCCCAAGGAACCTATCTAGATGTGTGGTGAGCACTTTGAACACCCAAGTGCTTCACAGAAGTTTTTAAGGTAGAGCAAGAAAATAAAAACATTTTTTTCCTCAAAAATGATTTTTCACTCCACAATTTTTTATTTTCCCAAGGGTAACAGGAGAAATTGGACCCCAAAATTTGTTATCCAGTTTGTCCTGAGTACGCTTATAACTCATATGTTGGGGTAAACCACTGTTTGGGCACACGTCGGGGCTCTGAAGGGAAGTAGTGACGTTTTGAAATGCAGACTTTGATGGAATGGCCTGCGGGCGTCACGTTGCATTTGCAGAGCCCCTTATGTGCCTAAACAGTAGAAACCCCCACAAGTGACCCCATTTTAGAAACTAGACCCCCCAAGGAACTTATCTAGATGTGTCGTGAGCACTTTTAACCCCCAAGTGCTTCACAGAAATTTATAATGCAGAGCTGTGAAAATAAAAAAATCATTTTTTCCCACCAAAAATTTTTTTGGTTTCCAATTTTTTATTTTCCCAAGGGTAAGAGGAGAAATTAGATGTACACATTTGTTCTGCAATTCTCACTGAGTATGCTGATACCCCATATGTTTGGGTAAACCACTGTTTGGACACATGTCGGGGCTCGGAAGGGAGGGAGCACCATTTGACTTTTTGAACGCAAGATTGGCTGGAATCAATGGTGGTGCCATGTCACATTTGGAGACCCCTGATGTGTCTAAACAGTGGAAACCCCTCAATTCTAACTCAAACCCTAACCCCAACACACCCCTAACCCTAATCTTATCCCTAATTCCAACCCCAACCCTAATCTCAACCCTAACTCTAATTCCAACCCTAACCCTAAGTCTATGTGCCCACATTGCGGATTCATGTGCGGATTTTTCAGCACTGTTTTTGAAAAATCTGCAGGTAAAACTCACTGCGTTTTACCTGTGGATTTTCTGTGGATTTCCTGCGTTTTTTTGTTCGGATTTCACCTGTGGTTTTACACCTGTGGATTCCTATTGAGGAACAAGTGTTAAACACTGTGGGATCCGCACAAAGAATTGACATGCTGCGGAAAATACGACGCTGCGTTTCCGCGCTGTATTTTCCGCACCATGGGCACAGGAGATTTGGTTTTCCATAGGTTTATATGGTACTGTGCACCGCATGGAAAACTGCGGCGAATCCGAAGCCAAATCCACACCGTGTGCACATACCCTAATTCCAACCCTAATTCTAACCCTAACCCTAGTTCTAACCCTAACCCTAGTTCTAAACCTAATTCTACCCCTAACACTAGTTCTAACGCTAACTCTAGCCCTAACAATAACCCTAGTTCTAACCCTAACTCTAGCCCTAACAATAACCCTAGTTCTAACCCTAGTTCTAACCCTAACCCTAGCCCTAACCCTAACCCTAGTTCTAACCCTAGCCCTAACCCTAGCCCTAACCCTAACCCTAGTTCAAACCCTAACCCTAGTTCTAACCCTAACCCTAGTAGAAAAATAAAAAAATATATATTTTCTTTATTTTATGATGTTCCCTACCTATGGGGGTGATAAGGGAGGAGGCCATTTACTATTTTTTTTATTTTGATCACTGTGGTAGAACCTATCACAGTGATCAAAACGAATGAACAAATCTGCCGGCCGGCAGATTTGGCGGGCGCACTGCGCATGCGCCTGCTTTTTGTTAGATACAGTTGAATCACCTAAGAACAATATAAAACTATAAAAGATCTTTTTTTTAAAAATAATATATATTAATAGTAGTGATTGCCCTAGGTGCTAAAACAAGAAAGAAAAGTGGAAACCACTAATGACCAGAAACAAACCCAAACACCAGTATTATGGATGCATCGGGGAGACCAAACTGGATTATAAAATAATATCTTTATTAACTAATAGTAGCAATACAGAAAAAAATATTTTTTAAAAATAAAACAGACTGTTGTGTGAATCAGGACAATATATATAATAAAAGTAAACCCATAAACACAATTCATATAAGTGCCACCAATGGGCATGTGCAAGGTAGAAATAGAATAAAAATGGGTGCAGGTCACACACAAAAAAGCCATGCAAAATTGCAGCAAGTAAGGCCTGTTTCACATGTCAGTGTCTCCAGTACGTGAGGTAACAGTTTCCTCACGTACCAGAGACACTGACACACGTAGACACATAAAAATCAATGCATCTGTGCAGATGTCATTGATTTTTTGCGGACCGTGTCTCCATGTGCCAAACACGGAGACATGTCAGTGTTGGTGGGAGCGCACGTATTACACGGACCCATTAAAGTCAATGGGTCTGTGTAAAACACGTACCGCACACGGACGTTGTCCGTGTGCAGTCCGTGTGCCGTGCAGGAGACAGTGCTACATTAAGCGCTGTCCCCCCCACTGGTGCTGAAGCCGCGATTCATATCTTCCCTGCAGCAGCATTTGCTGCAGAGAAGATATGAATAATAGTGTTTAAAATAAAGATCTATGTGCCCAACAGCCCTCCCACCCCCTGTGCGCCCCCTGCTGTTCTGAAAATACTCACCCAGCTCCCTCGTTGGCTGTCGCTGCTTCCTGTTCTGGCCGCATCTTCTCCTGTATGCGGTCACGTGGGGCCGCTCATTTACAGTAATGAATATGCGGCTCCACCTCCCATAGGGGTGGAGCCGCATATTCATTACTGTAATTGGCGGCCCCACGTGACCGCATACAGGAGAAGATGCTGCCAGAACAGGAAGCAGCGCCGGCGAGGGAGCGAGCCGGGTGAGTATTTTCAGAATATTTTTTATTTTTTATATTTGTTACATATTTTTTTTTAACTTTTTTCTGGCACAATGACACACGAATTTCAGGGAATTGCCTATATTCCTTAAAGGGAAATCATTACCTTGCACATGCCCATTGGTGGCACTTATATGAATTGTGTTTATGGGTTTACATTTATTATATATACTGTCCTGATTCGCACAACAGTCTGTTTTGTTTTAAAAAATATTTTTTTCTGTATTGCTACTATTAGTTAATAAAGATATTATTTTATAATCCAGTTTGGTCTCCCTGGTGCATCCAAAATACTGGTGTTTGGGTTTGTGCCTGCTATTTTGGAAGATGGCGGCCCTCATCCTAGATGCCGGACAGACATCGGGAGGGACTCCGGGACTCCGGAGGTACGGGAGGTGGGATCGGACAGCAGGGGGCGCCGGACAGGACGGAGAGGAGACACAGGCACGGAGGACAGGATGGAGGGGTAGGAAACACTGATGGCAGCTGCAGATCGCCGCTGTCAGTTGGTGGGGGTGTCAGATAGGGGTCTCCAGCCATGGCCGATGATATTGCAGCATCGGCCATGGCTGGATTGTAATATTTCACCAAGTTTCATTGGTGAAATATTACAAATTGCTCTGATTGGCTGTTTCGCTTTCAACAGCCAATCAGAGCGATCGTAGCCACGTGGGGGCAAAGCCACACCCCCTGGGCTGAAGTACCACTCCCCCTGTCCCTGCAGATTGGGTGAAATTGGAGTTAACCCTTTCACCCGATCTGCAGGGACGCAATCCCTCCATGACGCCACATAGGCGTCACAGGTCGGGAAGGGGTTAATGGAGGTAAAAAAGTAAAAATGACAATGAAAAAAAGGAAAAAAGGAAGAAAAAAAAGAAGGCTGCAAAACCTTTAGAAAAACTTTTGAAAAAATAAGTAGACAATAAACAAAAAAGGAGAGAGGTTTCCTTCTAAAAGGAAAACATGAGATACCCACCATCTGTATGTTCATAGTCCGTAAGATAGACCGAAGAAGAAGAAAAGAAGGCCCAAACCATGATGCTGCCACCACCATGTTTGACAGTGGGGATGGTGTGCTCAGGGTGATGAGCTTTGTTGCCTTTAAGCCAAACATATTGTTTGGCATTGTTGCCAAAAAGTTTGATTTTGTTTTCATCTGACCAGAGCACCTTCTTCCACATGTTTGGTGTGTCCCCCCGGTGGCTTGTTGCAAACTTTAAGCAACACTTTTTTTGGATATCTTTTAGAAATGGCATTCTTCTTGCCACTCTTCCATAAAGGCCAGATTTGTGCAGTGTATGAATGATAGTTGTCCTATGGACAGACTGTCCCACCTCAGCTGTAGATCTCTGCAGCTCATCCAGAGTGATCTGGGCCTCTTGGATGCATCTCTGATCAGTCTTCTCCTTGTTTGAGATGAAAGTGTAGAGGGACGGCCGGGTCCTGGTAGATTTGCAGTGGCATGATACTCCTTCCATTTCAATATGATCGCTTGCACAGTGCTCCTTTGGAATGTTTAATGTTTTGGAAATCATTTTGTATCCAAATCCGGCTTTAAACTTCCCCACAACAATATCACAGACCTGCCTGTTGTGTTCCTTGGTCTTCATGATGCTCTCTATGCTTCAAACAGAACCCTGAGACTATCACAGAGCAGGTGCATTTATACGGAGACTTGATTACACACAGGTGGATTATATTTATCATCATTAGGCATTTAGGACAACAATGGATCATTCAGAGATCCACAATGAACTTCTGGAGTGAGTTTGCTGCACTGAAAGTAAAGGGGCGAATAATATTGCATGCCTCACTTATCAGTTTTTGAATTTCCACAAAAAATTAAAATATCCAATAAATTTCATTCAACTTTACAATTGTGTTCCACTTGTTGTAGATTCTTCACCAAAAATACACATTTGATATCTTTATGTTTGAAGCATGATATATGGGAAAAGGTTGAAAAGCTCCAAGTAAATCAAACTTCTGTAAAATCAAACTGTCCACTTAGGAAGGAACATTGTTTGACAATCAATTTTACATACTGTTGTGCAAATGGAATAGACAACAGATGGAAATTATTGGCAATTATCAAGACACACTCAATAAAGGAGTGGTTCTGCAGGTGGGGACCACAGACCACATCTCAGTACCAATTCTTTCTGGCTGTTGTTTTGGTCACTTTTGAATGTTGGTTGTGCTTTCACACTTGTGGTAGCATGAGACAAACTCTACAACCTACACAAGTGGCTCAGATAGTGCAGCTCATCCAGGATGGCACATCAATGCGAGCTGTGGCAAGGTTTGCTGTGTCTTTCAGCGTAGTGTCCAGAGGCTGGAGGCACTACCAGGAGACAGGCCAACATACCAGGAGATGTGGAGGGGGCTGTAGGAGGGCAACAACCCAGCAGGAGGACTACTACCTCAGCCTTTGTGCAAGGAGGAACAGGAGGAGTGCTGCCAGAGCCCAGCAAAATGACCTCCAGCAGGCCACAAAAGTGCATTAGCCTGACAAACAGTTAGAAACTGACTCCATGAGGATGGTTTGAGTGCCCGACGTCCACAGATGGGGGTTGTGATCAGAACCCAACACCGTGCAAGACGCTTGGCATTTGCCACAGAACACCAGGATTGGCAAATTTGCCACTGGCACCCTGTGGCTTCACAGATGAAAGCAGGTTCACACTGAGCACATGTGACAAACATGACAGAGTCTACAGATGCTGTGGAGAGCAATCTGCTGCCTGAAACATCCTTCAGCATGACTAGTTTGGCAGTGGGTCAGTAATGGTGTGGGGTGGCATTTCTTTGGAGGGCCGCACAGCCCTCCATGTTTTCACCAGAGGTAGCCTGACTGCTCTTATATACCGAGATGAGATCCCCAGACCCCCTGTGAGACCATTTGCTGGTGTGATTGGCCCTGGGTTCTTCCTAATGCAAGACAATGTCAGACGTCATGTGGCTGGAGTGTGTCAGCAATTCCTGCAAGATGAAGGCATTGACCTGAATCCGATTGAACACATCTCGGACATCATGTCTCGTACCATCCATCAACATCACATTGCACCACAGACTGTCCAGGAGTTGGCGGATGCTTTAGTCCAGGTCTGGAAGAAGATCCCTCAGGAGACAATCCGCTGCCTCATCAGGAGCATGCCCAGGCATTGTAGGGAGGTCATACAGGCATATGGAGGCCACACACACTACTGAGCACTATTTCCTTGTCTTGAGGGATTTCCACTGAAGTTGGATCAGCCTGTAACTTCATTTTCCACTTTGATTTTGAGCATCATTCCAACTCCAGACCTCCGTGGGATATTAGTTGTGATTTACGTGTGGTTTACATGACCTCATCCATCCTCCTTTAAATACAGTGCAGTCTTTCAGTTCTCTTTGCAAAAAATTCCTCCCAAAGCATGATGTTTCCCCACCATGCTTTAAGGTTGGGATGGTGTTCTTGGGTTTGTACTCATCCTATTCCTTCCTCCAAACATGGGAAGTGGAGTGGATTTCGAAAAGTTTGATTTTCGTCTCATCTAACCGCATGACCTTCTCCCATGCCTCCTGTGGATCAAACTAGATGGTCTTTGGCAAACTTCAAATAGGCCTGGACATGTGCTGACGTGAGCAGGGGGACCTAATGTGCCCTGCAGGATTTTAATCCATGACACCGTAGTGTCTTACTAATGGTAATGCTTGAGACTAGGTCCCAGCACTCTTAAGGTCATTGCTTAGATCCTCCCATATAGTTCTGGGCTGATTCTTGAGCTTTCACAGAATCATCCTTACCCCACGAGGCGAGATCTTGGATGGAACCCCAGACTGAGGAACATTGACAGTTATCTTGAATTTCTTCCATTTTCTAATAATTGTGCCAAAAGTTGTTGCCTTCTCACCAAACTGCTTGCCTTTTGTCCTGTAGCCCCTCCCAGCATTGTGCAGGTCTACAATTTTGTCACTGTTGTCCTTAGACAGCTCTTTGGTCTTGGCCATGGTGGAGAGGTTGGATTGTGATTAATTGTGTGTGTGGACAGGAGTCTTTTATACATGTAATGAGCTCAGAAGGGTGCAATTAATGCAGGTAATGAGAGCAGATGAGCTTCTTAGGCTGGAGTCATACTAGCTTATTGCATCCTATGCGAGAGCATCAGATGCGATATGCCAATGACCCTTGGCTCCTGCTCTGCTGCGAGCAGGAGCCGAGTGCCATGAGTCTGTGCTCCGAGCCTCTCGCAGAGAGCGGATCGGAGCACAGCTGTGGAAGAGGCAGAGAAACTAATTTCTCCATCTCTTTCATTGCCGGGGTCAGCGTTTAACACACATCACTCAGATGATATCCGAGTGATGTGCATTGTCTCACTTGCACCCATAGGCTTATATGGCTGCGAGTGAGCCGAGAGTCGGCCGAGTGTCGGCCGAGTGTCTGTGACTATCGCGGCATGATGCAATTGTCTCAGACCGAGGAAAACGACTGACAAAATATCGGCTGCTGGGAGCTGCCCCATAGTTTAACATTGGACTGAGTGCAATGCAATTTTTTATTGCCTTGCACTCGTCCGTTTTAGTTGCCAGTGTGACACCGGCCTTAATGAAAAACTAACAGGTCTGTGAGAGCAAGAATTATTGCTGATTGGTAGGTGATCAAATACTTATTTCATGCAATAAAATGCAATTTAATTATCTAAAAATCATACAATGTGATTTTCTGGTCTTTATTTTTAGATTCTGTCTCTCACAGTTTAAGTGTACCTACAATAAAAATTACACACCTCTCCATTCTTTGTAGGTGGGAAAACTTGCAAAATCGGCAGTGTATCAAATACTTATTTTCACCACTTTATATACACTTGAAAGGAGAAGTTTACATACACTATATAAAAAGACATGTTTGCATGTTTTTCTCAATATCTGACAATAAATCAGAATAAGTTTTTCATGTTTTAGGTCAATTAGGATTACCATAATTATTAATAGTTGGCAAATGCCAGAATAATGAGAGATAGAGAATGTTTTAAAACATTTTTATTACTTACCGCCAAGTCAAAAGTTTACACACACTAAACAATTCTTGACTGCCCATGTTATGATGTCATCTATTTGGAAGCTTCTGGGTTTTTTGGCAACATCTGAGTTAAAGGAAACCTGTCACCCCGAAAATCGCGGGTGAGGAAAGCCCACTGGCATCAGGGGCTTATCTACAGCATTCTGTAATGCTGTAGATAAGCCCCCGATGTTACCTG